>NC_061144.1:0-320027 GCF_905220365.1 Vanessa cardui
GTTTTTTTCGCGGCGAAAAAATGTATACCGAAACTTTAATATTGCTGAAATATTAGCTAGACCACCATATATTAATATTTATATTTGGACATCTGTCATCCACAGCATAAATTTAAACACGTAGTGAAGAGGTTGTGGGAAGAAATAAAAATAAAATTTTCTGATTGTGAAGGTATTCACCTTCACACACACGAATTTTTTTTTTTTTTTGTTTTTATTTATTTAGGTACATATAATTAATTAATTAATTGATGTAACGTCAATTCGTCATAAAACAACACATTTCAGGTTTTGATAATTTTGATGGGTTATGTTATATATTCCAAAGATTACGTTCAGATTATAAAATATGCCTTTCTGATTGTGTACCGAAATATTTATGTAGGCAAAGTATTCGATACCTACGTACGCTCGGCTCGACTGTCTGCCATCTTGTTTTTGCGCTAGCTAGCAGAACTGACCACAAGTTCAATTACATCTATACATATAATAAAATTGGAGTGTCTGTTTGTAATATTAAAATAGTCCATTTTACTCAATGCATGTATACTATATACACAGTACATGATATATGTACCTTGTGTACATACATATGTATGCATACAAAAAATTTTTTTTTACAATTTTTTTGTTTGTTCCGACTATTCTTTGGAACGGCTGGACCGATTTTGACGAGACTTTCACTGACAGATAACTGATATAATAAGGAGTAACTTAAGCTACAATAATATATATTTTTGACTATTATAATATTATAATAACAATAATTGAAATTAATGTTAATGACTGATTAAAAGTTACCGCCTGGCCATGGGAAATTCGCCTAGGCGAATATTCGCGCGGTGCGAACGGCGACCGGCGAAGCGACCGGCGAGCTACACGAAAACTATGAATCAGTACGGCGTAAACCACGGAGTCGGCGGCAGTCGCGGCGAATTCTCGTATTTCTTGTGGAATTCCTCGTCTATACCCCGATTTTTATTTAAGCCATGTACTCCACAATCACTTCTAAATATTAGGTGTTGAACCAAAAAGCGATTACTATCTAAACAATATCGAGATAATTTAGATAACGACATTTTGCCGTCGGACGTCCTCACTATTCGCGTCGGCGAACGCCTCTGCCCGTGGCCTGCAAACGGCGCCGCGCGAATTGTCGATTCGCAATTCGCACCGCCGTTCGCGTCGCCGATCCCCGTGGCCAGGCCGTAAAAATGAAAGAAAAAAATGTTTAAATTAACTTTTTTTTGTACATAAATAATAATTTAAGTTTAATTAATTCAGTTTAATTTTATCATAATTTTTTAAATGACACAAAGAAATTAAAATAATTCTGGTGTCTTGTCTATTTTTATGAAATCTATGATTGATAGAATTGACTTCGCTTCGCTTTCGCTCGGCGCGGCGCGCGGCGGTTCGGCGCCATCTATTGGAATATTCAGGCGTAACCTCGCCGCCTCGCTAAGCGTAGTGCGCGCGGGGACATGCCGTTTTTGTCGTTAGTGTAAGTGTGTGCGCGTGATTCTCAAGGGCAATTAGCTCCTGTAGTCCCCTTAAGAGTCGATTTACGATTATATTACGTAGTTATTGTTATGTTTGGAGCCGGTGTAAAAAGCTAATATATTTTTAACCGACTTCAAAAAAAGGAGGAGGTTCTCAATTCGTCGGGGCCTTTTTTTTTATGTATGTTACCGAATTACTCGAAGATGGCTGGGCCGATTTTGACAATTCTTTTTTTGTTTGAAAGGGCATGTTTTACAGGTGGTCCCATTGTCAGGAGATCAGGATCTGATGATGGGATCCTGGAGAAATCGAGGGAACTCCTCAAATTTTATAGGCACACCTATAGTAATTTTGGTTTTATTCAAAGTGCCTTGGTCATATGCTCACGAAAAGTGACATTTGATGAAGTGGAACTGATGATGAAGACCACAACTGGTAATCAGAATCTATTAGTAAGTAACTATTTTACGGGTTTAGTTCTATTTCTTTAAGATAGTCGTCAAGCAATTGATGTTAGTAAACATGATTATGATGAAGTCTAGCTGATGGTGTACTACCAGGAGAACTCATCAATGATTAACGGCATTGCATCGGGAAAAATGGTATTGTCTAATCGGCGATGAGCAGTTAACATAAGGCTATTGTAACTTAGGTAACGCTTAATTTGAGTTGCAGTCCACATCATATTGAAACGGCGTTGAGTTATGTTTAGAGTCGAAAGCCGAAATGTACTGAGTATAATAAAGTGAATGACAGACACTACCATGTAGTGTAATAAGTAGTATGTAAGTCAGATGGCGTATAAATAATAAGATCGTTGCACTAATTGATCAGTAATAAATCATCTTCTTCCAAATACACTCGTTTCAATAACATAAGTCCCCTCATGGCGACCCTTGCCATATTTGGGGCGCGCGACGCGAATTTGATCGCAGTATAGTGTTGCAGCTCCAAAATCGGACCATGTGTTGAAGAATTGGATATAAATTCAAATTAAAGCAATATGTAGAAATTTAAGTTTATTCTTCGTTACTGTTTACAAAAAAAAAAAAATATATAACTATGTGCCGATCCAGTGTCGAGAAAGAAACAGTATTTCTAAATCAAAATGCCGCAGGCTCGAACCAGGCACAAGTTGAAGAAATACGAATGCATCTATCTACAATCAGCATAGTTTTATTGGTTATTTGTGTGCTACTGGGCATTGCAGCACTGTACTTGATTTATAAAAAGTACAAAAAATGCCATAAAAATTGGATATCGGATGAGATCACGCAAAACAACTTAAGACGATCATTCACCCGCGCAAGAGGCATACCCAACCAGTAGAGAAGTGACGGCATTAGAATTACGAAGAAAGTGCGTGAAAACCAGGTGTTTATATTTAATATTAATAAAAAGTGCGTGAGTATTTTGTAAAGTGATCCAATAAAATTTCAGAAATAAACAGTAAACTGTTAAAATGACTATTTATAAACTTTAAGGTGTTTTTTTTTTTTGTTAACGAATTAGTGTAGAATCTAGTAAAATAAATGTATCCTATTAATATTATTTAATCGATTAAGTATGTATAATGTAAACAAAGAGTTTCATATTGCAATGTGTCAGGTCGTAGCCCCTACCATGGTAACCACTCGTAAGTGAATTAATATACTTGGTATGTATTTCTTTTATTAATATGTTGTTATAAGGGAATGGAAGATGATTTAGTTAAATGTTTAGATGAACTTAAATTGATAAGAAAATATTTAATTAAGAAGGGAAAGTTAAGATATCAAGGTAATGTTATAAAAAATAAGTTAGCGGAAACTGAGGAAATATTTGAGAAAAGTTCGAATATAATCCAATGTATTACTTCTAAAGAAATAAAGCCTAAGTCTCTTACATTTATTGCTTCAATAAGCGATAAAATAAAGTCATACTACTCACAAATTATCAATTTATGTTCTAAGCCTGCATGTCATATGAGTAGTAGTGACAGTGATTCTAGCGAAACGTGTTCGAATCCTGAACTAAAAATGGAGTTCGATTTGAAAACAGCATGTAGTTTAATTCCTGTTATGAATAATAACGAAAACAGCATTAAAGGTATCATTGACTCTATAGAAATGTATTCGGATATGTTGTCATCATCAGGTCAAAAATTATTAATTACATTTGTTTTAAAAAGTAGGCTGTCACAGAATGCTAAATTACGAATGTTACCCGAATACAGTTCTACAAAAGGCTTAATTAAGGATTTAAAAAACAAATTATTGGTGAAGAAAAGTCCTACTGCAATACAATCACAGCTACAAACTGTATCTCAAGGATATCGCACTATAGAACAGTTTGGAACCGAGATAGAAAACTTATTTGCAGATTTAACGATAGCTCAGGTAGACGGCGATACTGAAAAATACGAAATTTTAAAACCTATTAATGAGCGATTCGCAATACAACGTTTTTCTGACGGTCTAAGAAATTCGAGACTAAGTACAATTATTGCAGCACGCAACTACAAACACCTAAACGAGGCGATTCAAGCTGCGAAAGATGAAGAGCTGTCAGCTGCATCTTCGTCGCGAGGTGAGGATGTCATGCATTTCTCCACTCGTGGAAGAGGTAAGTCACATTCTCATTTTAATTCCCATGCTAGACCACAGATTCGCGTCCAAAGATCATATTTCCCACAAAATAACGCAGGTAAGCCAAATAATTCCAGTAATTTTAATAAACGAAGAAATTTTAATAATTATCCACGCGGCCAAACGTATTATCATGGTAGACCTAAATTTCATAAATTGAATCGCGGACGAGATTCGAACGAGAATCCATCGAGTTCGATATCTCGTGGTAGTGGCAATAGAAACAGAGTATTTTATTCAGAAAAACTTGAACAAAATCAATCCGTAAACGCAGATAATAATAGTGAAATGCAGTTTTTTCGTGTTGAAACATAACATTTTGGCATTAAATGGCAAAGCCAAATATTTATCATTTTTTATTAACAATAGGAAATATTTTTGGTTAGTAGACACAGGAGCATCATTATCTGTAATAAAGAAACAGGCATTATCCAGTAACAGTAAAGTAATTAGAGACGAAACTATCATAAATGGTATTGGAGGTAAAATTCAGTCCATAGGTTACACTGATGTCATCTTATTTCATCGTGATCAACAGTTTCATGTTGACTTTAATATAAGGCTACATGTTTTCAATAACTTACCTTTAAAGGCTGACGGTATTTTAGGTTTAGATTTTCTGTGTCGCTACGTATCAAGTATCAACTTTGAAAACAATTCCATTACCTTAAACAAATATGGAATGGAATGTTCCTTACCACTTTATGATTCGTTGAATTATTCTAATGAAAATTTACTTATACCAGCGCGTTGTGAATCATTTCATTACTTACTTTTGGATAATAATTCGGAAAATGACTGTGTTATCCACAGTCAGCAATTAGCTGATAATGTTTTCCTTGCAGGTTGTATCAGTAGGATACGAAACAAGAGATTACTTGTTAAAATTTTAAATACCAATGAACATGATGTTACTTTGCCAATGTTTCAACCGGAAATATATTCGATTCAAGATTATGAGTTATGCGACTTTTGGTCAACTGCTAATGACTTAAATAGGGCTAAAGCTTTATTAAACATTTTAAATTTAAATCACCTCAATACAGAGGAGCGTAAATCCATTCAGGATATTTGTGCAAAGTATTCAGATGTTTTCTTTTTGCCAGGCGATAAATTAAATACTACCAATATTTATCAACAATCAATAACTTTGAAACCAAATACGAGTCCGGTATATGTTAAGCAGTATAGATTACCCCATTCTTTAAAAAATGAAGTTAATAATCAAATTACAGAAATGCTTAAGAATGACATTATAGAAGAAGCTAAGAGCGAGTGGTCAAGTCCAATTTTGTTAGTACCGAAAAAAAGTGATAGTGATAAGAAGTGGAGACTTGTTATCGACTATCGGAAACTTAATGACTGCATTGTGGACGATAAGTTCCCTTTGCCAAATATAAATGAAATTTTAGACTCTCTCTGTGGTTCTATCTATTTCTCACACTTAGATCTTAATCAAAGTTACTATCAGGTAGAGTTAGATAAACGAAGTAGGGAATACACGGCTTTTACGACAAACACTGGTCAATACCAAATGAAAAGATTACCAATGGGTCTTAAGACTAGTCCTAGCGCTTTTAGCAGAGCCATGTCAGTTGCAATGTCAGGGTTAACATTTGATAAGTGTTTTGTTTATTTAGATGATTTAGTTGTATTTGGAAGAAATTTGAGCGTACATAATAAAAATTTGATTGACGTTATGGAAAGGCTAAGAAAAGTTAATTTAAAATTAAATCCCAAGAAATGTAATTTTTTGAAGAAAGAAATTCTTTATTTAGGACATTTAGTTTCAAAAGATGGAGTTTTACCTGACCCTGCAAAAATCGAAATCCTACAAAAATATCCCATACCTACTAATACTGACGAAGTTAAAAGGTTCATAGCTTTTTGTAATTACTATCGAAAATTTATCAAAAATTTTGCCGAAATAACATATCCCTTAAATAAATTAACGAGAAAATATGAACGATTTGTTTGGACTCAAGAGTGTCAAAAAAGGTTCGAAACATTAAAACAGGCTTTGACAAGTCCCCCAGTATTAGAATTTCCCGATTTTTCAGAAAATAATGAATTCGTCATTCAAACTGACGCTTCAGGTACAGCAATTGGCGCTGTTTTGTGTAATCAAAATATGAAACCGATAGCTTTTGCAAGCAGACCTCTTAATAAAGCCGAAATAAACTACCCCACTATTCAAAAAGAGTTACTTGCTATAGTGTGGGCAGTAAAATACTTTAGACCATATGTATACGGTAGATCCTTTACGATTATGACAGACCATAGACCTTTATTATATCTATTCTCAATGAAAGACCCCTCAAGTAGACTTCTTAAGTTTAGGTTAGCACTAGAAGAATACGACTTTAAAATTATATATGTAAAAGGTAAGGATAATAGCGTAGCGGACGCTTTGTCTAGAATTCGCATAACATCGGACACTTTAAAACAAATGAACGAAGAAATATTGTTAGTTATGACTAGAGGCCAAAAGAGGCGTTTAGAAAATAAAGTAGAGCAGGATAATACAATTAAAATTAGTAAACCTAACGAATTGTGGCCTGATCAACCACGAGTAGTTGAGGTACTAAAGATACCAAATGATTCAGTGGAAATGACTTTTATAAATAATGAGGAGTTAAATAAATTGAAAAATAATGATAACTTGTACGAAGAGAAAGAATGTTTTATTTATAGTCTACGTAGAAAAATGTTATATATTAATCTTAACTTTAGGGCACAATTTACGCGAGCCGAATTTGTGACTAAGTTAGGAGAATTTTGTAAAACTAGAAAAATAAATGAACTATGCATAGTAAAGAATAATGAAATTGAAAATTTCATAAAAGAATTGTTAAAAGAAATAAAAGAACGTAAGGACTGGAGTGGTCCACGTATCTATGTTCTAAGAGGAGTTAAAAGAATATATGATGAGGAAGAAAGAAAATACATATTAAATGACTTTCATTTACTACCCACCGCAGGACATGCAGGTGTGCGTAGAATGACAAATAATATTAAAAGAAAATTTTACTGGCCAGGCTTGGATAAAGATGTTAAAACATTTGTGAGCAAGTGCATTCACTGTCAAAAAATGAAACATTGTAGGTATGTCAAGGCGCCCATGGACATAACTACAACGGCTTCACATGCTTTTGAAAAGACCTATCTTGACGTCGTAGGACCTTTGCAAAAGGACATTGAAGACAATTGTTACATTTTAACACTTCAATGTGAATTAACTAAGTTCGTAGAGGCCTATCCTCTAAAAAATAAGGACACGGTAAGTATAGCAAAAGCATTAGTTAATAATTTTATATTAAGGTTCGGGATACCAAACACCATAGCTACAGATCGTGGGACAGAGTTTGTATCTACTGTAATGGAACAGGTATGTAAAATTTTAAATATACAAAAAATAACTTCTACAGCTTACCACCACCAATCTATCGGTGCACTTGAAAATTCGCATAAAAATTTAGGTGCTTTCTTACGCATTCAGTGTGATGGTCAGAAAGACACCTGGAGTCAATGGTTATCTTTTTGGTGTTTTAGTTTTAATAATACTGTTCACACAGAAACGAAATACACACCATTCGAGCTAGTTTTTGGTAGACCTAGTGTAATACCTTGTAGAGTAAGTCAATATATTGAACCATTATATAACCCAGATAATTATGCTTTAGATCTTAAGTTTAAGTTACAAGTAGCGCAGCAAGATGCTCGTGAAAATTTAATTTTAAGCAAACAAAATCGTAAATGTAATTACGATAAATATACAAATAATGTAACTTATACAAATGGACAACTAATTTTAATTAAAAATGAAACGGCAAATAAACTGGACACACAGTGGATTGGACCATTTGTAATTTTAGAAGATTTAGGACTAAATGTAAAAATTTTAAAATGTAATAAGCCTTATATTGTCCATAAAAATAGAACTAAACCATTTAAAACCTAAATTCAGATATTAAGTACCTATTCATAAAAAAAAAAATTGTATCAAAACATTTTTTTTTTTTTTTTAATTCGCCCCCCGAGGTGTAGTGTAATAAGTAGTATGTAAGTCAGATGGCGTATAAATAATAAGATCGTTGCACTAATTGATCAGTAATAAATCATCTTCTTCCAAATACACTCGTTTCAATAACATAAGTCCCCTCAACCAATTGTAATTTTAAATAACAAAATAACACTGAAAAGCAGTAAATAAATTTCTATAAATAAAAAGAAACCGCCTTCAAAAATGAACTAAAAAGAAAAAAATAATCAGTTACATCCATATCCAATTTACGATTTTTTAATCACCTCTTGAAGTCGGTGCCAACAAAGTAAATAAATTCCTATATTGAAATCATTTAATTTGTATCCATAGTAAGGTTTGTCTAATGGTGTCATCTATACAATAAATAGATTTAGTTTTTGTATGTATGTGTTATGTATTATGTACCTATATTAGTAATGTTGGCACCGACTTTGAGAGGTGATTAAAAAATCGTAAATTGGATATGGATGTAACTGATTATTTTTTTCTTTTTAGTTCATTTTTGAAGGCGGTTTTGTTCATAATATGACATCACATCATATACACAAATTTTGATTAAAGACATTTAGAAATTCTACCCCATAATGACCCGAACTGTGAGCCATTTAGGACTTCACTATATAGTATAAAACAAAGTCGCAGTCTCTGTCCCTATATCTGTAAAACTACGCAACGGATTTTGATGCGGTTTTTTTAATAGATAGTGTGATTCAAGAGGAAAGTGTAAATAATATATAACAATATAGTAAAGAAACACTGATAAGTTTGCAATGTGATGTTGTAAATAAACAAATTTTGTAGTAAATTTAGTATCAGTATTGCACCCAAGCGAAGCCGGGGCGGGGCGGTTGATTATAATATTCGACTATAACAATTACATGAACATATGCCAAGTTACGCAAGGTGACTCAAATATCCAAATAACCTATAAATAACAGATTCGGCCGAGTATCGCTAACGTGCTCCTCAAAGTTGTTCTGTTCCCTTCCGCTCCGTTACGTTGTCATGGTTCCTAAGCTTACCAAACTTTCACCAAACTACCCTTAAAGTTTGTCCTTAATAATAAAAAAAGAATAATCAAAACAGACGAATTGAAGTCGGTTGAAAACGACGCTCGATGCCAGTCTTACGGGACAGGTGCTTAGATAGTTCTCCAACTAATATTTTTGTTTCATACTTTATTTACTTAAGAGCCTTTTGTATCTTGTTTGTTTTGTATGACAATAACACAATTGAGAGTATCGTTGAAATTACAGAATTAATGATGCTAACGACGTAAGTAATGTTAAACATCAAATACATTGACATTAACGTATATACAAACATTATCCATAAATAATATGATTGTATATTAATGAAGTTGTATGAATAATGATAGATGCTGCTTTCCGAAACGGTGGTAGTATTTAATTGTTGACGATTCAAAAACGCTTCATTGTGAAGTTTACATGAATAAAATTGATTTGATTTGATTTGTTATTTCAATTAAAGTATATGTACATTTTTTCATGAACTTGTACGGCCCGTAATATTTAATAATACTGAAAACCATACAACCAATTTTTCAAGTGGTAGTGCCACGCTGTATACCTTCGGGTTACAGCCGAATGGGCCGCCACGCCCGTGGAAGTACCACTCTCTCACTTAAAATCGGCGTAAAGTGGTAGTTATGCTACCGCGTTTCGTCCGGTAAGTGTGAGTTCCGGAGTCCCAATCCCCCTCCCCCCCAAAACTTGATGGTTGTGCAGAATTTGGTAAAATTACCCCAGGAGGGTACCATCAGCGACAGCGGTGGAGAATTCCTCTCTGGGCATTCATGCTCAGGACATACACCACCTGAGCAGGGATGCCCAGGCTGCCCTCCGAATTCTGGGGGGGGGGGCAATTTTGCGCTCGCCACTGTTCGGGGCAAGCGGAGCAGGCATCATAAGGCAACCCCTACCACCCTCGCTGTGGACTTCTGCAACATAAACTCCAACCTCAACGCCGTTCACTACCATCTGGAAACGGCGAAGCCGGCCTTGCTCTTTCTAACCGAGACCCAGATATCTTCTCCTGCCGATACGACTTTTCTCTCGTACCCTGGGTACAAATTGGAACATTCTTTTATACCACGAGCTGGGGTATGCGTTTACGTCAGAGATGATATCTGTTCTCGACGCCTCGGCGGCCTTGAAGGACAGGACCTATCGATTATCTGGCTACGTGTAGACTGCGATGATCATCCGCGAATCTATGCGTGCCTTTATAGGTCCCATAGCGGTAATGCCGAAACCGACCGACTGGTTGAGCACGTCCAAATGGCTACAGATTCCGTGCTGCAGCAGATTCCATCCGCAGAGATCATTATTCTGGGTGACTTTAATGCTCACCACGCTGAATGGCTCGGCTCACGCACCACCGATCATGCGGGTAGATCTGTTCTGGACTTCGCTCTAGCATATGATCTGACACAACTGGTCAACTCGCCAACGCGAATACCGGATGTGGAGGATCATACACCTTCCCTGTTGGACCTTCTGCTGACTTCGCATCCGGATGGCTATCAGGTTATCGTCGATCCCCCTCTGGGCTCGTCTGACCACTGTCTCGTCCGGAGTACAGTGCCGGTTGTGCGGTACTCACGGCCTCGCTTTGTTGGGTGCCGCCGAGTATGGCACTACAAGTCAGCAGATTGGGATGGGATGCGGTCTTTTTTTGCATCGTACCCATGGGGGCAGATTTGTTTCTCGCCGGATGATCCGAACGCTGCTGCTGACTCTGTTGCCGATGTGGTGCTTCAGGGTATGGAACTATTCATTCCTTACTCTGCAGTACCCATCGGTGGCAAGTCCCAGCCTTGGTTTGGTCGTTTCTGCAAAACGGCATCACGCCGAAAGTGGGAACGCTATCAAACCTGGGCTAATGCATCTGCGTCTCGTGATGTAAATACCAGCGCATTCAAAAAGGAATATAACTCTGCCTCTAGGTCCCTCAAAAACGTGATTGCTAGGGCGAAGACGGAGTACATTGGCAGAATTGGCGAGAGACTGGTGCGTCTCCCTTCAGGAACACGAGCGTTCTGGTCTCTCGCTAAGGCTGTCTTAGGGAATTTCTGTCAGCCCTCTTTTCCATCTCTGCACAGGGACGGTGAGTCATTGGCCCATACCGCGAAAGAGAAAGCTGATCTTTTAGGCTCTCTCTTCGCGTCGAACTCGACTCTGGATGACCAAGGAAAATCTCCACCAACAATTCCGCGGTGTGATACCACGATGCCGGAAGTTAAATTCCGGCAAAGTGCAGTTCGTAAAGCACTTCTTTCCTTGGACATTCATAAGTCGAGCGGACCCGATGGTATCCCTCCAATCGTGCTACGGACATGTGCTCCCGAGTTGGCACCGGTCTTAACGCGTCTTTTCCGGCTATCCTACACATTAGGCGTCGTCCCGAATTCCTGGAAGACAGCTTTGGTGCATCCGATCCCTAAAAAAGGCAACCGCTCAGACCCGTCCAATTATAGGCCTATAGCCATCACCTCCTTGCTCTCCAAGATAATGGAGTCCCTTATTAACTGCCAGCTCCTGCGGTACCTAGAGGAGAATCAGCTGATTAGTGACCGCCAGTACGGTTTCCGTCGGGGTCGCTCAGCCGGTGATCTTCTAGTTTACCTTACTCATAGGTGGGCTGAAGCAGTTGAGAGCAAGGGGGAGGCATTAGCAGCCAGCTTGGACATAGCGAAGGCCTTCGATCGCGTATGGCACAAAGCGCTTCTTTCGAAGCTTCCTTCCTATGGGCTTCCCGGGAAATTATGCAATTGGATTACCAGCTTTTTGGCAGATCGGAGCATCAAGGTCGTTGTCGACGGTGCATGCTCTGACTTAAAATTCGTCAATGCTGGTGTTCCACAAGGCTGCGTTCTATCACCCACTCTGTTTCTTCTGCATATCAATGATTTGTTGCAAATCGGGAACATTCATTGCTATGCAGACGACAGTACCGTTGACACCTTATACACCGGCCGCGCTAATATTTCTCGGGAAAACGTCGAAGAGAACCGGAACAAACTTGTGTCTGAAATCGAGTCTTCATTAAACGAAGTCTCGAATTGGGGCCGGCTAAATCTAGTCCATTTCAACCCCAAAAAGACGCAAGTTTGCGCGTTAACCGCTAAAAAAACGCCATTTGTCGTATCTCCACGATTTGAGAACATTCCGATAGCCGCTACAGGTAGTATCGGAATACTTGGCGTTGATATTTCGAGCCTCGTTCAGTTCCGCGGTCAATTGGAAGGCAAAGCCAAATTGGCTTCAAAAAAGCTGGGCGTGCTCAGCAAGGCGAGACAGTATTTCACGTCGGCCCATCGCCTAAAACTTTACAAGGCGCAAATTCGGCCTCACATGGAGTACTGCTCTCACCTCTGGGCGGGTGCTCCCCAGTACCAGCTCCTTCCATTTGACCGCATCCAACGTAGAGCGGCTCGAGTTATCGACGATCAAGCCCTTTCCGATCTCCTTGATCCTTTGGCTTTGCGTAGAGATGTCGGATCACTCTGCATCTTCTACCGAATTTTTCACGGGGAATGTTCCGAGGAATTGTTCGGATTAATCCCGGCTGCTGAATTTCACCTTCGGACATCTCGTCAAAATTCTAAGTTTCACCCGCACCATCTTGATGTCCGAAAATCCACAACAGCGCGATTTCTTAGACATTTTCTGCCTCGCACAACCACTTTGTGGAACCAGCTTTCGCCGGCGGTTTTTCCGAACCGATACGACATGGGAACCTTCAAGAAAAGAGCCTACTCCTTTCTCAAAGGCCGGCAACGCACCTGCAAGCCTCCTGGTGTTGCAGATGTCCATGGGCGGTGGTAGTCACTTTCCATCAGGTGAGCCTCCTGCTCGTTTGCCACCTATGCCATACAAAAAAAAAAAAAATATCATGTTTTTAATTGGTGCTCGGAGTCAAAAGATGACAAAACTGGACTCGTGTTGATTTCCATTTAAACACATTTAAAAACATTAGGAAATTTTAAATTTTCTTACTAAAATTACTAAGTTTTTACCGCTATCGGAAATTCCAGCGGAGTGAACGCGTAAATCAGTAAAAAATTGAAGGTTTTTAGTAGATTTCAGTCAAACTACAGGTGCTATTTAAAATTTTTATTTTATTTCTTTAACCATAAATATCAATTATTTGACAATAATAATCAGACAATAACAAAACATGCTTAGAACAAATACGTATGTAACCATCTAAAAGTACCAAGAGAAGAAAACATATTATCTTAATAAGCTAGAGGATAAAGTTCTTCCCAGAATTTGAGTCTGTCTTCCTTCAGGTTTTTGTGCACGCTGAGATCGCTGTCGATGCGCAAGTATTGCCGGTTGTCGGGGAGCACGCGCGGCCACTTAACTCCCTCCAACTCAGGCAGGTCTCCATAGTTAGGGTCACTGAAATTAGAGAATAAAAAATCACATTTTTAAGCTTTAGTCCCGACGACTAACATTTCGGAGTATCTGTGCGGAGTCGAGATGGCCCAGTGGTTAGAACGCGTGCATCTTAACCGATGATTGCGGGTTCAAACCCAGGCGAGCACCGCTGATTTATGTGCTTAATTGGTCTTTATAATTCATCTCGTGCTCAATGGTGAAGGAAAACATCGTGAGGAAACCTGCATGTGACAAAGTTCATAGAAATTGTGCCACATGTGTATTCCACCAACCCGCATTGGAACAGCGTGGTGGAATATGTTCCAAACCTTCTCCTCAAAGGGAGAGAAGGCCTTTAGCCCAGCAGTGTTTATTTATAATTTTATAATTTACAGGCTGTTGTTGTTTGTTGTTGTTGTGCGGTTAAACAGCTTATTGGTTCACATAAATTAGTGAATAACGTATATTGCAAAAATTTGAAAGATAGTTTCAAACGTAACTAGCGCAGTCCTCACCCGTGCTTGGCGAAGTTGTGCCACAGCGCCGTCATCCTGTCGACGAGGCGCGCGTCGCCGCCGGCCGCTCCCACGGCTGGGAAGCGGTAGCTCAGCGTGAACAGGTAGATCAGGTCGTCGTGGTGCGCCGCGCCTGCACGAGCTCATTCCGTTATTACATGCATTTAAAACATTTTAATGTACTCGAATCTGACTATACAAAGTGCATTTTATTTATGGTATAGGTTGGCGGACGAGCATATGGGCCACCTGATGGTAAGTGGTCATCATCGCCCATAGACATTAACGCTGTAAGAATTATTAACTATTCCTTACATCGCCAATGTGCCACCAACCTTGGGAACTAAGATGTTATGTCCCTTGTGCCTGTAGTTACACTGGCTCACTCACCCTTCAGACCGGAACACAACAATACTGAGTACTGTTGTTTGGCGGTAGAATAACTGATAAGTGGGTGGTACCTACCCAGACGGGCTTGCACAAAGCCCTACCACCAAGTAATATTTTTCCATAATATTTTACCTCTAATTTATATTATTAGTTTCAAACGAGTATAACTACCTTCCGGTTTCATGGTGACTGGGTCCTCGTAGTGGCTGTGGTTGCCGACGTACGCGAACTCGTAGTACCACACGGGCTGAGGCGAGTGCCGGCACATTAAGTTCACCAATCTGAGTATTTTAATAGATTACATATAGTACTCACCAACCGAAGCAGTGGACACCACTAATAGTATACAATATATTATAATAACTTATATTTCTCTGATTACGTATAATATAACGTTTTAACAATTAAAGTTTGTGCAATTGATTTAAACAGTTGAACAAAATTATAATAATTTACACAACTGTAATCAATCTAGTCGTCATTTCTTGAAAAGAACGACAAAATGATTGAATGTATACCTGTGAACAGGGAAACTCTCGATCGAGTCCTGGTACAGGAGACCCAGGTTCTTAGCGCTCTCCTCGTCGTTCCGCAGCGGCCTGTCGTGCAGGTAGTGGGTGCGCAGGGCGCGGGTCACGCCCGCCGTGCCGGCGTCGCGCGGCAACAAGAAGGAGATGGGCGCGATGGTATCCCACTCGGAGTTCATTCGGTCCAACAGGGTTTGGTTTCGCAGCGCCGCTGTGAATTGTACGAGTAATTAAGACAAACTTCATAGTATAAGGAACAAGAAAAAGGTAATAGAGAGCAACAAGTGATTTTGTTAAAGGTTTTTCTCGGCAGCACACGAATAGTTAAATGGTGGATATCGATGTGATTATGAAGACAATTCAAAACATATATATACGAGTACGAACTGTAGGCCATCCAGAAGAACTCGTCTCGAGTCTGACTGATGATGTAAGGAACAGCGTGCATTTTTCCTTCCTTGATAGCCTTAACGGGATCGATGGGTAAGAACCGCTCCTGTCCGAAATCCTTTTCTACGACTGGCATCCATATTCCCACTGGATCGAAGCCAAATTCCTGTACAAATTACAATTTATGAGTATCGCGCTTATTGGGGTTAATAGCTGGCAGTTGTAACTCTATAATAACAATAATTGCATTGTTCTTATGAAATATGCGCGTTAATTGGCGCAATATTTACAACAGTTTTTTTTAGGAATTAAATAAGTATATTTTTAATGACAGATATTCCATACTAAAAAACATTTACATAGAAGCCGAGTAGTGAGTTTCCAAGATCCTTCCAGGGCTTAGTCTTCAAGCAGTCCACGATGGCCTTAGAGCTGGTCGTGGGGCAGCCCAACAGCTCCGCCTGCTTCACGGCCAGGGAGTACATGTTATCCGGACTGGGCTTGATATTGATGGGAGAGCCACTCATGGAAATCCCTCTATGGAACAGACCTGACAAATTGCAACAAAAACATTTGTCACCTTTAACGAATTCCTTGTAAATTTAATATCTATGGTAAAATTTGTTAGATAATTGTCTTTGGAATTAATCGAGTGTCGTGAGTCGAGCTGAGACGGCAACCTTTCGACATGGGGGAGATCATATGCAGCATGACGCTGAAGGAGCCCGCGCTGCAGCCCGCGAGGGTGACGCTGGCGGGGTCGCCGCCGAACGCCGCGATGTTGCGCTGCACCCACTGCAGCGCCGCAACCTGGTCTTTGAATCCGTTGTTACCGGGCGCCAGTTCATCTCCTGTGCTCAAGAATCCTGAAAGTTAATTATTCAATATCAGTAAATCTATTAGTATCATTATTGTTGAATTAATAATAAAGAAATGGTTATAGTTAATTGGTTTTACAAAACTTTCAAGATCTATAATTAAATTATTATAGCTAAATTATTGTATGAAGACATTTACCGAGCGAGCCCAGTCTGTAGTTGATGGTGACAAGAACAACATCTCTGTCCAGGAGGTAATGGGGTCCCGCCAAATCGCTTCTTCCTGACATGGTGTAAAATCCACCCGCGTGGATGAAAAATATCACCGGCAGAGGTTCCTTCCTGCAAATACAATGTGTATTACAATTTAATCTAACTTAGCTAGCTTGAGAACTGGCATTTTGCATTCGTAACATCACTGAACTGTCGCTGTAAATACGTGTAATGGCCGTAGCGCCTTTTGTCATCGCTAAAAGCGATTACGTTCAGTAATCCCGATGCAAAGCAAGACAATTTACGCGCGTGAATAATGAGTATCGTAGATAGAGAATATTTGCGCGTATATATATCACTGAGAGGTATGAATACGTACCGTATTTGCGTCGGCTCCTATCGATATACAAAGTCGTAAAATGACATTGTAAATTGCTCCTAAGAACAACACACATTCTCGCACTGAATATAATGGTACTTGGGATCAAATACCTGTCCTCCTTAAGCGGGGTGTAAACGTTGATGGTCAAGCAGTCCTCGTCCACGAAGTAGCCCGGCGGGGCCGGCAGGGGGCACGCGGGGCCGTCCTCGCTCGCATCCACCGGAGTCTTATACGCCGTTATTAGTTTCGGTGGCTAATGAGTGAAATATATTCATATATAACGTAAACAAAAGTATGTTACATTGTATATTTGGCATTCGTTAATAGTAATATACTCTATTCAAATAAGCTTTTACAACTTTTATAACCTATATTTAGTTTCGTACCAGTGTAACTACAGGCACAACGGACGTAACATCTTAGTTCCCAAGGCTAAGGCAAGGCGGCACATTGACGATGTAAGGAATAGTTAACATTTCTTACAGCTTCATTGTCTAAGGGTGATGGTGACCACTTACCATGAGGTGGCCCATATGCTCGTCCGCCAACCTATACCATAAAAAAAAATTTAACTACCACCGGTTCGTAATTTGAATGTTTATCTTAATAAACATTAAAAACTTATTTAAGTTGTCGGTTTAAGCTTTAAAGAAATTCAAGGAGGGAGAATGCATGGAGCTGATTCCCCCTCGCTGGCCGGAGCTGCATACCCTTTACTTGTATTAAGGTTTACGTCTTCTAACAGCAACGACTCTTCATCACATTCACACGTATCGCTGTCTCACCTGGAACCGCAGCTCCCCGACGGGCGGCGCGGCGTAGCGGATGCCGCGGTAGGTCTCGAAGCGCCGCCCGAGCCGCGTCACGTTGTATCCGCCGCGGAACTCGCCCCAAGCGCTCCTAGTGACGGGGCCCGCTTCAAACAGAAACATCATTTGTTCAAAAAGGCCGGTGACAAAGCCCTGTTGAAGAACACAACACCTTACGTGTCGTTTAGATCCGCGACGATGATTTTAATTTATGAAATACTAGCTGTGCCCTCGACCTTGTACGCCTTTAAATCTAACGAAAAAATATATATTATTTTAGTCTAAGTTACTCCCTGTTATATCAGTTATCTGCCATTGAAAGTACTGTCAAAATCAGTCAAGCCGTTCCAGAGATTAGCCGAAACAAACAGACAGACAGATTGACAAAATTGTATAAAAAGGTTATTTTGGTAAGTATGTATATGTACCGTGTATAAATAATGCGTAAAAAGGGCTGTTTAATAATCAAAATCAAAATATACTTTATTCAAGTGGGCTTTTACAAGCACTTTTGAATTGTCAATTAACAATTAAGTGAAGCTACCACCGGTTCGGAAAGTAGATTCTACCGAGAGGAACCGGCAAGAAACTCAGTAGTTACTCTTTTTTAACATTTAAAATTTAAAATATATAATACAAACAGATATTTTACTATATTACAACATTACAACATTGTATTATATTAAATACTAGCGACCCGACTGAATGTCATGTGTTTCTTTACTATATTATCCAGGTATTACTTATATCCTAAGCAATTCATGAAGGGAGCTTCTGAGTCTTCGATCATAATCGAAACATTAAATAAGTGTATTTACTTATTACGTTATACGTTTTTGTATCTGTCATGTTATATAATGATATAATAAATTAAATACAGATGTGAACAATATTTTGTTTAATAATTTGTTTAATTTAATAAATATAACAAAATTGGACTGTCTGTTATAAGTAATATATTAAAATAACCACTTTTTACTAAATGTATAATAAGTATACACGTACAATCTACATATACAAAAATAACGTATTTTACAGTTTTTATCTGTCTGTCTTTCTATTTGTTCCGACCGACCGATTATAATGGGACCTTCACTGGCTGTTAGCTGGTGTAATAACGAGTAACTGAGGCTACAACACCAACTTTAGAACTGACTGAATAACTGACGAAGTCGCGGGCACAGCTAGAACATATATAATAACCTTCCTTGTTCGCTCATTCTTTTAGTGAAAATCACATCAAAACCGTTGAGTGCTATAGAAGTTAGCGGAAAAATAAATAGAAGGAGAAAGTGAATTTGTATTAAAGTTATTATATTAAATTATAGACTATTATAGTCTACGTATCTCTAAATTGATAACATTAGCGACGCTCAAACATGTCATTCATAACATACGAGTATACTCGGACGCTTGATAGAATATAGCTAAACTGTAAATTATTCCGTTTGACTTAGAATAGTTGTACCCATCAGTCGGACTATAGACACCCGGAGACGAAGGCGCGTGGATCACATCTAAATACAAAGGCTCCATCTGCCTTCTGTTCGATAATACTTAATCTGAGTATAAAACCACTGAATACTTATTTTGGGTAGAGCGTAGAGTGAGCGAGTGGTCGGCTCATTTCAAAGCGTCTTCAACTCGGCGGAAGTTATCGCTTCCTCTGTTTTACGCTAATTTTAAATGAACCTACCAATGTCTGGTAGATAATTCGATTCTGTTGCAATATGGACTATCTGCTTACTTTAAGAATTTACTAAATTCATACAGGTACGTATATTGAACTTATCAATAGAAAGCTATTCTTATCTGCTCATTAGTTTACGGAGTAAATTCGCTTAAATTATCGCCGTCCTTGAACCCGGCCGACCCGCATCGCGCGTCTCGCTGGGCGGGGGCAGACTGTGTAATCAAATTGTATTAAACTGCCAGGATTTCTAAAAGATTAGCGGATGTTTTTAAATATTCAAAATAATTACATTTTGAAAAAAAAAGAAGGATGTTTTTAAGTTGTAGTTGAGATTAAACGAAAACAAGTTGGGTGGTTTAATATTTCGAAGATTGTCTACCTACTATGTTCTACAAGTTTATTTATATACTACGGATCATCAATAACAACTGCATTGTAATCATTTAGGAGTAGATAATTAAAACAAAACAAAAGAATATATCAAGCGCTAGTTATCACTCAGTTTGGCTCTTATCGATTTCACTTGCTTTATTAATGAAAATTAATAAAAATATGATTAACTATGGATGAATTGTTTGTAATTATTAAACTTATCTTAAATACACTGACCTTCATTAGATCCATGACCGTGGCCATGGTTGTGGCTATGGTGGTGGTCGCGACTGTGGTCGTGGTCATGGTTGTGGTCGTGCTCGTGGTCGTGACCGTGGTCGTGATCGTGATCGTGGTTGCGATGGGAGTGACAGCACGCGAGCACCACAAGGAGCAAAATATTAAACAACGTCTTCATCTTGCGGACAAAAAGCTACTGACAGGAAAATTAAATAGAACCCTTTATATATAACGGTGACCGCGGGTGTTCTACGACTCGGGTTAGGTATTATCTTACAGTATGTAACACGATTTTATTATTAATCTATGTATGTAGCTATGTCTAGTTAGTTAGTAGGTATATACATTATACACCCCATTTCTCTTCCCCTGACTAAGCTAATATGTTGTAACAAATTATTAAAATTTTTGCAACAAAATCTACAATAACAGTAAGTTACATGAGTAAGTAAATATAAAGTTTTTGATTTGTTCACCAGGTTTTAATTTTTTCAATAAACATTAAAAATAAAGTAAATATTGAAATTAGTCACTACCGGCCGGAGTCGAAGGCCCTGTGACAAACATTAGTCATTCATTGCATCGTCAGTGCGCTACCACCTCAGAAACTAAGATATTATATCCCTCGCGCCTGTAGTTACACTGGCTCACTTACCCTTCAAAGAAAATAATAGCAACACTGAGTAATGCTGTTTGATCGTAGATTATCTAATGAGTGGGTGGTACCTAGGTACCCAGACGAGCTTGCACAAAGGCCGACCACCAAGCTTTATATTCGCACGAACATTGAGAATTACTAATAAGCTCAACCTACAATAAAAGGATGTATAAACTCGTTTTGATTGAAAACTTGGAACTTAACAGGACATGGAAGTTTTGACTTCGATTTAAAAACAAACCTGCACTGGGAAACGAAAGCGAGACTGCACGAAAGGTTAAACGAGTCGTTGATAAGAAAGGAAAAACACACCTCAGTGTATTGCAATTCGCATTCGCATCAGTGTAAAAATATCAAGTTGCGATAAACAAGTTTCGCGCTACCTTCTGTACTTTGCATACACATGCTGTCTTCGTTCGAGAATTTGTGTTACATAATACATGAAATGATTATAAATATTATCAACGGAAATTTTACGTGCCAGGTTTGTAAGGCTACGAAATATCTAGAAGACAAATATATGTATGTATAAATATTTAATACACAAGTCAAAACAATTTGGGTTACGTATGTTTTATATAATTGGCTCTCAGCAATAATCCGTAATAAAAGAAAAGTTTTCGGTTGCTCAACTATGTCTTAAATATAATATATATACCAGAGCATAGTCCGTAATCGGTACATTGTCGCACAAAGAAGTTACTAACCCCTTGTAATCGGATAACAGAAGTTACATCTCTCTACTTGCACCATAAACATTTGATTAGATATCAATATAGGTAAGTGAAACCAGTAAAACAACAATTCAAATAAGTAAATGTAGTTTTTCTACACGTACTGAGTCTAATAAATACGTTTGAGGAAAACGGACGCTTCGTTTTGGGAAACCCCGCTCAGTCAGCTCGCGCGGCGTCGGTGGTGCGCAATTCAAAACAAAGATTAGAAAAGTCATTTCGTCAAATATACCAATAATGATAGATATTTTCTCTGACGCTTTGCTATACAATGACAATGTGATTGTATCAAACCACAAAGGATGAAAATATATGTTGTGTAGAGAAAAGTTTTGTTTTATTTAGAGCATTTATATAAAAGAATTTTTTAAAAAGTATTTCTACTTTGAATTTTTTTTACAAAATATGATGAAATTAAATAAGACGTTATCAGTTCCCATCACAATTTTTTTGATCCAAACCTTTTTTACAAAATGTTGTGTCATGTAATGTTTATCCGACCTATACTAAATATCTCTAGATTACAACTTATTAATTATAATATTAATTATTTATATTTGAAGTTTATTCCTCATATTACCTATATGACCAGATTAAAAGAAACATGTGTGGTATGTATAATGTGTATAAGACGGAGACGCAACAAGAATACCCAATGAGAGTTGTTTCCTTATAATTACACTGCGAAGTTTTATTTCCTTTGTCACACACGGCGCGTTTTCCTCGTTCGAGTTCGTCCAACACCCTCAGATGTTGCGGCGCGGTGCAGAGCTGCGGTGCACCTATATGAAACATTTCACGTAAAATACTGTATAATTAATTACCTAGCTATGAATGACTGTCTCGTTAGTGTTCACAAGAAAAACCCGAATAAGTCATGTTTCATTACAAGCATTAAGTGAAAAATAACACCTTAACATATTAGTATCATTACAAAATTATAATGCAATATTTATATACGAGAATTTGCTACGGTATTTTTTGTAGGCTCTTGTTCTTTTCAGCATTCGAAAACAACACAAGCTCATTTTACAATGTTGGTTAGTTGGTTTACGAAACAATGTTTAATTTAAGCTTAAACAAATACAAGAAATTACGAGCCTGGATTACGTTAGAAACGTACGTACATATCGGCAATTTTGCTTAGTATCACTGGGATAATGAAAGCCAATTTTTATAGTATTGCAGTGAGTTGGGTGAGTTATGCACCCAGCTGAGGCGCCGGCTCGACAACTGTTCTGTAAAGCTTCAATTCTGTCTACAACAACAACAGCCTGTAAATTCCCACTGCTGGGTTAAAGGCCTCCTCTCTCTTTGAGCAGAAGGTTTGGAACATATTACACACACAATTCTATCTAAAATTCTATCTACAATGTGTGAATGTTTCTCTTTGTAAATTGTTGCTGACACCCGTGTATTATCCTGCATCCTTTGTGTTGCTCTGCTAGTATGTTAAGGTGATCTATGTATATATAAAGTGCCCGATAAATTCTGCTGTCATTTTGTATATAGTTTGGAGACAAGTAAGGTGTCGATAATAATCTGGATTTTGGGATCTCTCTGTGTAGCTCCGAATGAATGGATGAACGTATTATATACGCACAACCTGCTTTGTTAACAGGAATAAGGCGCTTCATAATTGGAATTAAGGTCTCTACAGAAATAAATTTTAAATACATTGCGGTAGTGTGTTTTGTGACTGCTGATTATAGGAGCCACTCAGCGTTAGTGTTATGTTACACTGGGTTTTCCCACATTTTTGCCCAAAATTGCTGTTAGTCTTGTGGTGCTAGTGTTAGCGTGAAAATTAGTATTTTCGAGCTGTGGCTCTAGAGATGTTTCAAGGTCATATGAAGATGTACAATTTACTAAAAAAAAGTTTGAAATATATACACGAAAATAGTAATGTAACGCAACGTGAAAATGACATTATTTGGCGTACGCCACGAATACTACTACTAATGTTGTACGATTAAGATTTTATATCGAGAGTGCAATGACCTTAAAGCTGTTGTTGCTCGTTCACCTTCCTACCACGACTACATGTCTGCGAGGAGCCGTGAGCCTTGGCATCTCTGTATGATTGACCTGCTCACTGGATGTCATCAGGCTGAAGCATTCTTTAATTTTAATAAAGATCAACAGCTGTGTGTTACTATCAGAGGACTAAATTACAAACGATACTATACAAATTCATTGGGTTTCGAACATAATTATGTGGAGGAATTGCGAACTAGACTGTAGATACAAGAGACATTCGTTGTTTGTGGGCGGTGGCGGTATGAAACCACACCGTCATTTTCTTAAATAATTTTTATTGAATGAAGGTTTGATTAAATAAAATGCAAGTATTTCTTTACATAAGAGTATATTATTACGCAGAAGAATATTTACAACTCTTACAACTGAGCCAAAATCTTATAAATGTGTACAATTCGTTACAGGACCATTTATATTTCGCTTACGTCATTAAATTATACTAAGAGATTACGAGCATTCGCCTAACAGCGCTCGCACCGAGCTACCGAGCTGCCGAGCTACCGAGCTGCCGAGCTACCGAGCTACCGAGCTACCGAGCTAGCGGCCGCAACTACGCGCACCAAAGCGGGTCCCGCCGCCGTGCGTCTCACTGATCACTTTCAATCCAATTTAAACAAAACGCCAAAAGCTGCTGCACGTTTTTCTATTTTGTACTTATTAAATAAAAACCTTTAAAAAATATTGTTATTTTATCAAAAATCTTCAACTTATCTACAAGAGTTACGTTACTTTGACTCTCCAATATTGCTATTTAAATTGGGTTGAAAAGTTTAAAATACACGCTAATAATCGTCAGTTAAACTCGCAACGCTAGTCATGTTCTACTGAAACCTCCCCGGAAGGTACGGAAGCGGCGTTACTGTATCGGATTTGTTATTTTAAAGATGAGCGTTAGTTTAGGGTTCAGCATGACACGACTGACATTGCGAGGGGCCGCTATTAGCGTGCCGGTTGTGCGCCCGTAGTTGCCGGCCTTTACAAAAGCAGAATTCGCAGTCGCTCAAGGCGCGAACATCTATTCCAAGGAGAGCAGGCTTCCGTCCGCGGCCGGCGCCAGGCGGGTGATGTCTACTGGACTGTGATGTAACATGTGAAATTATATATAGGTGTACACACACACACACACAATCGGGCATCGTGCGATCGAGATAGCTCCTATCACAGATACTATTGAATGCGTCGTCACCTCGCTCGCGCGTTGTACTATTATACCACACACAACTCGTGTTCTCGTTTGCAACATTCATACTAAATCAATTTCGATAATATAATATCTAAGCGAGCAAGATGCGCTTCTCATGTCACAGCCGCCTTCACGAAACGAATATATATATACATACAAAAATATAAACAAGGAACAAGTGTTGACATTTTCGAATGTTATTTACAATATCGGTAATTACATAGTTCGAAAAATTCGCGCAGGAACAGAGTCGCGCTATGAGCAAGGCGCGAGGAGCCTCGCCCGTCTGATGCCGTCGCTACTGTACAACGCCACGTGCGCCGAGAGACTCATTTATTTTTTTTTAAATCAAAGTTGTACAACATAGCAACAAAAACAGAGAGCTGCGACAAGAGGTCTCAGCAGCTTGCGTCGGCGAACAAGACCACGCCACACACACTTCGGCTGCATCTAAACGGCACGAGGCTCGCGGAAGGAGCGCGGACGCGGCGCCCGAGTGGGGGGTATTTTTCTATTATTTTACTTTGGTAAAAAAACAAATTTGATTGTTTATCGTAATTTACTAAATTTACATTGTCGTTTGGACACGCATGGGACAAAAAGTAAAAAAGTAAAGTAACAGCCTGTAAATTTCCCACTGCTGAGATAAGGCCTCCTCTTCCATTTAAGGAGAGGGTTTGGAACGTATTCCACCATGCTGTTCCAATGCGGGTTGGTGGAATGCACATGTGGCAGAATTTCGATGAAATTAGACACATGCAGGTTTCCTCACGATGTTTTCCTTCACCGCCGAGCATGAGATGAATTATAAAGACAATTAAGCACATATATATAGTGGTGCTTGCCTGGGTTTGAACCCGCAATCATCGGTTAAGATGCACGCGTTCTAACCACTGGGCCATCTCAGCTCACCATGGGACAAAGGTTACAGAAAAATACCCCACAACTCGCGGTCGAGTCCGCGCGGCTCCGGGAACTTACACTAAAGGTACATTAATTCGCGTATCCTAGGTTTGTCACGATTCCCTAACAGCGGCCCGCGAGTGCGCGCGGCGCGTGTGGCCGTCGCTTTGTGTCGCCACGCGTCGCGAGTCTAGCGCCTACTTTACAATATCTCAATGTAAAATGTACACACGAAAGTAATATAAAAAATATAATTTGTAATAATAAGGTACAAAAATAATATCATATGGATATACGTTTGAGTAATCGTTAGTCGCCCACGACAGTACAGTATGTCACGCGGTGAATGACTAGCCGTCGTTGTCACGTTCCGTCCTGCCCCCCCCCCCCCCCCCTCTTCGTGTTATTACTATAAATTATTCAGTGAGATTCATTCCTAAATAATATTCAGGACTATAAAAAAATTCTTCGTACAACAAAATCAGATCTCGTTTCCTTTTTATATCTCGGGCTTGTATAAAATTAAAATCGAAAGTATTCAGACTTAAGAGTACTCGCACTCAGTGTCGGCGTGGGTCCGCTGGCTAGCTGGCGCACTTGGTCTTCCCGTCCAGCAACTTGCGCCAGAGGTCGAACTGCTCGTGGTACTGCACCATGTGGATGGCGATCCCGCGCTGCACCGCGCACGGGTGGAGCGCCACCTTCTTGTTGTAGAACTCGGGCGCGTGCTGGCGCCGCAGCCGCAGCTTGCCGGCCAGCACGCCCGTCACGAACACGTCCTCGAGGCGCAGGTAGGGCTCCGCCGGCGCCGCCTCCAGCAGCGGCCGGACCGCGTCCGCCGTCAGCAGGTAGGCCGGGCCCGTCGCGAAGTCCGGGAACACCTTCCCCGGAAACTGCAGCGGCGATATGTAGTACTTCGACTTGGTCGTCCGCTTCGGCAGCGACTTCCTGACGACCTTGCCCCACACCGTGCGCGTCGCGTTCCCGTGCGCCGCCGCGAAGCGCAGCAGCCGCGGCACGTTGATGAACATGTCGTCGTCCGTCTTCAGCAGGCGCGGCGCGCGCGGGCAGTACGTGTCGGCCCACTCCAGCATCGACAGCGTCTTCAGCGTCAGGTTGGAGTACGAGTCCACGGAGCGCCCCACCACGAGGTCGCCGTACAGCGCGTCCTCCGCCTCGAGCGCGGGCCGCAGCGCGGCGGGCGGCGCCCCCAGCACGAAGGCCAGCGCCACGTCGCGCCGCGCCGCGTAGTGGCCCCACGTGAGGCGCACCGCGTCGCGCGCCGCCGCGTGCGCGGGCGCCGACGTCACCAGCACCAGCAGGCGCAGGTGCGCGCCCAGCGCCGGGCACAGCTCGGGGTGCGGCCGCTCGTGGCCGGCCACGTACAGGTCGCGGGTGAGCACCACGCGCGGGTCGCGCCGCGGGGCGGGGGCGGGGGCGGCCGTGGGGGCGGGGGCGGCGGGCGCGGCCGACTGCGCCGTGGCGTTGTGCGCCGTCGTGTTGGCGGGCCGCGCCGTCCGCGTGCTGGAGGCGATGCGAGATGCGGGCGGGGCGGGGGGAGCGGAGTCGAGGGGGACGGCTGCCGGTGCGGGGACGGGGACGGGCGCGGGGCGCGGGCGCGGCGGGGGCGGGGGCGCCGAGCGCGCCAGGAGGAGTAGCAGGAGCGCCGCCAGGGCGACGAGCGCGACGGCGTGCGAACGCCGCAGGGCGCCAGCCGCGCCGATGGCGCCCATTGCTCGCCTCACCCGCCTCCCGATGGGACGCTGCACTGCCGCGTCTGTAAATTATTTGCAAACTTTTACTCTATTGTTCGAATTTGAAATCCTTGTTAAAGTTAGTATAATTAATATAAACTCTTAAATTATAAACGTATAATTGGTATTTATTTCCAACATAAATAATATCAGATTGCACACAAGAAAAGAAAATTTCCTGCTTGAAATGAAAACCAAAGCTACACAGCATCAGCTGCGCAGGAACGAAGTTGCGAGGCGTGTTGCGATGACAGTTGTCAAGTTGGCAGCCCTGACACCGGACGGATAATGAACCTACTTCAATTTGAAGGTGTGTTGTGATTTATTGGTACTTAACTAAACAACAAACATCTTTAAACTTCATTTGATTCAAAGCGAGCATAAGCACGATTAAGTTGACAATAACATATTAACTACCTATTTGCAAATACCGATCGTCAGCCGAGAGATGGTATCTACTAAGCTACCTCGCGGCACTGATGTGTATGTACAAATAAATATTTCTACACAATTTCGTCCCAAAAAAAGTATTCGTAAGCAGTAATAACGTTAAAATCAAATAATGGGTAACCGTGTCAAGGCGCTCCGGCGGTCACGTCTCCGTTCGGCCAATATTGATCACTCACGAGCAGATCGGCTCATTTGTTAATTAGACGACACGAACACGGAATCGGCATTACGATAAAGGTCGTAAAATTAATTGCTTAAACATGTACATATTTAATCTCGTCAGCCGCCTCGCCGGAGGACCTTCGCAAACTCGTATTCACTTTAAATCATTCACGTGTTCGCTCCGAGTTGACGAGACTTTGAAGAATATTTAAGCTGACGCCTTGTCGTGACTTGACACGACTTTGATGTTGACGTAACGATTATGACTGATTTAAGAACATTTGTGCGATTAGGATGAGGCCGGGCTGAAGGGCAATTCACACTATACAAACTTAATACTTCTTACAAATTCCTAATTTATATTCTACTAAAATATTCGAATTTTTCGAAAGGATTGTAATTTGATATTTATACAATTCATGGAGTGTTCCGTTACTTAATGCTGGCAGGATTTAATAAAGATTTTAAATATACACAGCTGTCAATCGATTTGAACGCTTGTTGTAATAAGACAAATTTGGATCTCGAATACTACGAAGTCTACATATGCATACAGTGTACACTGCGCTTAGCGCCACCGTTCGATGGGTTTTATGTACGAGCCGAAACACTCAACTGTGACCACTACTTGTAGTCGACTACACACAACGACCGCACATCGTATTCATTGTATTAAAGCCCTACTGATTTTCAAATCCGGTTTCATAAGGTTTTTAATACGACCTGTATTATTCGCCAATAACTATCTAATATTTTTTTCGGTCTCGAGAAATGAGCTCATTTATCACAACTGCTGGTATCGAGCACACGCCTTCAAGAATGTGCGACTCCATTAGACGTATCAATTGCAATCCATCATTACTACCACTGACCACTAAGAAGCCATTTGTTGAAAACAGACACAGAGGGAGTAAAACTTTAAATTTTTCGTTATGGAATGGATTCAGTACCAACTCTCAAGGACTAAGCCTTCAAATCGTGGTGCTGATATTATTTCTTGTACAGTAGGTACCGTGCTCGCGTCAAACTTAAACTATTGAGTGTGTCACAAAAGATCTATGACAGAAGGTTACCTGTTTCTCGATATCACTACATAGTATAAAATTGCGTTGCATCCCGCAGTCATGTCCGTCCAGCGATCCGACTTAAAGATATAAGATATTGTATATGCTATCTTTAAGTCGGCACAATGGATTTTTATGACGTTTTTTAATAGATAGATATGAGAGTGCATATTTACAATATATGCATAATGTAGATAAAAACATTGAGAAATTACTGATTTGATGATATAAATGAACTCTTTTTTTTCGAGCTTAAATTGTTTTCAACCAGCGTTCAGGGTTCACCCTACGAGAAAAGTCAAAATAATGAACTAGGTACAATATCGTTCACCTTAAAAAGTCTATTATTTTTTTGTCCAAATAATTTACTTTTTACGAGACAACGACAACAACAACAGTCAGTAATTTATCCACTGCTGTGATAAGGCCTCCTCTCCCTTTGAAGAGAAGGTTTTGAACATATTCCACCACGCTGTTCCAATGCGGGTTGGTGGAATACACATCAACATCAAAATAAACTTTATTCAAGTGGGCTTTTACAATCACTTTTGAATCGTCATTTAATAATTAATTGAAGCTACCACCGTTTCGGAAAGCAGATTCTACCGAGAAGAGCCGGCAAAAACTCAGTAGTTACTCTTTTTCAACATTTAAAAAACCCAATCATATTAGTTAAATACAATTATATATGTATGTAATGTATGTTGCAGAATTTCTATGAAATTAGACACATACATGGTTCCTCATGAATTATTTTATTAAGCACATAAATACTCAGTGGTGCTTGCCTGGGTTTGAATCTGTAATAATCGGTTAAGAGGCACGCGTTCTAACCACTGGGCCATCTCGGCTCTTACAAGACATAATGGCTTTTTTACAAAGCTTTTAAGCAATACAGTTGTAATACTTGACGACCTCCGTGGTCGAGTAGTGTGTACACCGGTTTTCATGGGTACGCTACTTCGAGGTCCCGGGTTCGATTCTCGGCCGAGTCGATGTAGAAAATTAATTAGTCTTCTATGTTGTCTTGGGTCTGGGTGTTTTTGGTACCATCGTTACTTCTGATTTTCCATAACACAAGTGCTTTAGCTACTTACATTGGGATGAGAGTAATGTATGTGATGTTGTTCAATATTTAAAAATATTAAAAAAAATACTTATCCAATTTGGACCTACAGAACAATTTCAGAAGATGTTACAAATTTGAATAAAACTAGTTATAACGGATTTTAATCGCGTATATTAATTATTTTGGACATCCCGACGTTTCGAGCACTTTACAGCGGTCGTGGTCACGGGTAGACCCGTGAGGGATGTCCAAAATAATTAATATACGCGATTAAAATCCGTTATAACCAGTTTTATTTAAATGTGTAATAATCGCGAAAATTTAAGACAACATTAGATGTTATGAATTTAAAATGCAGGGAAATATCGTCGTATATAATGACAGCAGTATATTTAGTACGAGCATTGCACCCGTGCGAAGCCGGGGCGAGTCGCTAGTTATAAATAAATGAAACAGGTTCGGTTAGTTGTACCAGTTGTCTTTATAACTGGAATATTTATTACTCATGGGGTCGTATAGTAATAATATTTTAATTCTGGCTCCCATTCCCCGAGAAGTGACTACACTAGTATCACATGGACTTTACAGGTTTTCCCGAGTACTCGTATCTGTCATCCTCGCCGGCAGGCGCTGACAGCCGCGACAAAACTAAACTTTTTAGCCGCTGCTAAGGAAGCGGAAACAACTTAACCCAACTATACAAAAGCTTCAATCGCAGCTCGACACAACACTTTGTTTTTCGTGACTGGCGCTTCAATTCGTATGCGATTATTCTGTGACTTATCGCTTTATATTTGCCATATTTGTGAATCGCCACCTCCACCACCAATTCACCTGAGAAGTAACACATGGGATAAGTTAACTGTAGAAAATGGAAACCTAACATTTATTGCATATTTGATTAAAAAGCCAAGTCAGCAATAATAATAATATTGAAAATATTGAAGACAGGGATGAGCATTTGGTATATTATTGCCTTGTCTAAGGACAAAGAAAAAATATGAAGTTCCTGTACCAAAGGATAAATACAGCGGAGCAACTGGACTTTCAGCTAATTTGAATAAGCCAGATTCGATAAGAAGGCAGGTGATTCAGACCAGAGACGTTCTACATTATGTCGACAACCCCAATCACATCTTTACTCAAGATTTTGTGCCGCAAAACTTAAACAAACAGCGGCTGCGAGACGACATGCACTCCCATCCCTCATGGTATGAGAAGCGTAAGACGGGTTATTCGCTAGCACACACTAATTCCGTGTCGTGCGGGGTTTAGTTCGTGGTCGCCGAGGCGTCGGTACGAACTCGCACTCGCACTTCAATAGACGCCGAAGTAATTACAACGAACAAGAGCTTTCATATCTGAAGTGAATAGTTCCATAAATCCTATCAGCAATATTGTAATACGACTGCTTTCGCGCGAGTTACAATAACTTTGGTTACACGAGCTACCCTTTATAACCTACTTTCAGCCGTCCTCGGGCCTCGGTCGAAGTTACTTACCTAACGCGAGGAAGTACTATTATATACATATAATTCTTCGTAGGCTACATTAATAACAAAAACTATTCTAAATTTATCTGTTATACATTCTCATTTGTTTTTTTTTTTAACAATTATTTACATTAGGTCTTGATTATCTAAAAATAGAACTGATATACCCATCATGACAGCGTAGAGTGGTGGCAAAACCACTGTGAAATATTCATTTCCCCGTTGATTGAGCCAACCCTCCTGTCACCAGTGGAGATATAATATTAAGAGATAGAATAATAAGAGGTGTTGTGCTTTTAATAAAGGACATAAAACATAGATATATAAACAATCAGAAGTCCATTTTATTATTTCAGTAGAAGCGGTTGTTGAGGCGGTTACGTCTTTTTGTACATATTCACAAGTTCATCTTAATTAGTGCATATTTTAAAAACACGTTTAAACATGTTTTCATAAAAACTTTTTCGTCACAGTATGAATTCTGATAATTATAATTGATTATACGGAAATAATATAATCGAGCGATACGTAACCGTATTTTCAATCATTATTTATTCACGTATAAATAACATTTAGACATTTATTTATGAAATCGTGTGTATTCGTGATTAGATTGAATTTTGTGATTATACTAATTTACATAATAAAGCTGTTTGCGGAAATAACATATCAGCGATTTTATTTTCCTAGCTGGAGCTGTCCGCTACGAGCACTGGCTCGATTATCCAAACACGATAAGCGGAGAACTAGCATGGGACTTCTGGCAGAGTGAAGGACTACACAACCCCGTGCCCGCAGTCGCCGTGGCGGATCAAGCGGTCGCGATCCATGTGAGAAAGTCAGTTCGTTCTCAGAAAGAGGGTTCCTGTTAAAGCTAATAGAAGGCAACTTTTACTGGAAACGAGTACCACGATGTCGACTCGAGACTCGTTAAATAGAAAAAATATACAAATTTTCCAAATAGGAAACAATTTTCCAACGTTTTCCTTCTCACGTAAAATCCATACCAGTCGGAAATATCGATGAAAATAATTGCCTGTTGATTATACTAATTACATTATTTTTCCTCAGCAATTGTGAATATCTCAAGACGACAATTGTAGTATTCCGGTTTGAAGGATGAGAGCCATTGTTATTACACAAGGGACAGAATTATTAGTTTCCAAGGTTGGTAGCGCGATGGCGACGAATGAATGGTTCACATTTCATACAACTCCAATGTCTATAGGCGACGATGACCACTTACCATCAGGTGGACCAATTCGCCTAACTGTTATAAATGAAAAAAAATTACGCCATTTTTCATGGCATACAATCTTAACTTAAAAAAGGATCTACAATATAAATAAAGAGCGCTGCTAAATTACTGCTCGAATTCTAGTGAATTGTAGCGGTTTGGAAACAAGCCTTGGACTCTCAAAATATAAAATTATTAATTATAATATAATTAAGTAAGCGAGTGTTAAACAAACATAAAAAAGAAAGCTCAAGATACCCGAGAAATTATAGAAAACTATTTAATAAATTATGCGGCGGGAATATATTTTGTTGAAGACAGATCAGCTCAGACCGCCCGCAGTCGTAAGCCGTATTCTCACGTGTACCCCGATATTTTGGTCTCTGTTCACACTACAATGATATAACTGTAATATAACTATTGCCTGTATAACGAATATTTAGACACTAAACCTTACTTCCTATGGACGTTTATTACAAAATTAATGAATGGATAAAACTTTACAGCAATATGGCTTATATAGTTATCGTGAATTTATCACGAGACTCGTGAACAAGGCATTCGTAGACAATGTCGAAATATCGAACTCCACCGAACAAAAATAAAAAACATGGTAAATATCCCGAAATTAATGACTTTAATAATAAAAATAACCATGTTAATTTAAAATCTTAAATATGGCTTATACATCAGAAAAACACTAGGTTATTATTTTTAAATATATTTTTTGAAAATTACCTCACAACCTAAACAAAGCAACCTAAAATGCAAGCGAAAACTACTAACATCTTAAGGGAGCTCAATATTTTATAAACCTAACAATCAGGGGGTTGAAATCTACATAAAACTGCTCCAAATGTACTCCGAATATAACATCGATAAGTAGGGCTTTTATATCGTATAAAGAAAATTCAGTTCGTTTTAAGTCAAAGTGCATACATGTTAAATACGCTGCTTGCTGATTTATCAAATTATTTTATGGAGTTATCTTAACGTGACAATTGACAGATCGTGCGATTGACAAGTGTCAGCCTTCCGGGATTCCCGTATATAGATACATACATGTGCTACATGTGTGTTTGTGTGTGCGTGTGTGTATGAATACACAGTACATGGAAGTTGATGCCTGAGGACATGCTAATAGCGCGACGATAATATTATTCTGGGTACGTAGGTAATGTACCCAGAATAACATTGAGATGATAACCATATATATTACGGAATCATAGAATACACACTAGGTGTAGGGTAAAGTTTGAGGGAAAGGGAATTTTGTAACACCGAAACTTAATAAGTAAGTATAAGTAAGTATGAATAAGGAATACTAGCCGCTAGAGTTCGTTGATGTGTATGTAATATTTATTTTTGCCCGGTTAACAATACATATAATTTGATCTAGCATAGCAACTGAATTTCTTGCTGGTTACCACGGTAAATTCCGGGGGTACCGGTGAATTTGTCAAGTGCAGAAACGATTCAAAAGAGCTGGTCGTGCCCGAGCGCGAGCGGGCAGCATCCCGCGCCGCTGCTGCGTCAATGTCAGACTTTATCAATTAGTTGAATGCTCTTAATTACAATCGCCTCGCCAATTCAAATGTTGTGCTGTTGATAAATTATCAACATTTTTAAATATTAAAACTTTATTTCAGCCTAAAATTAATATTACATTTGAGATATGGTGTAATATAAAACGCCTGCTAATCAACTAACTATAGGGATACATATACTATATGTTATATGAAATTATTCATAATGTAAATATATAATAATGATGAAATAAATAATTTGGAAGTAAAGTAAGTTGTTACGAATCAATGCAAAAAGTATAGTCTAATACCTTGGCTATTAAAAATAATAAAGAAATCACGTCATTATTACATTGAAATCAGCCTTAAAAAATATTAAACAAATATAGTCAGGAAGTTCTCAGATAGCACTTAGCTTAATTTGAATGAGCTGGCACACGGGCGGCGCCGAGTGCGGTCACCAGTATAGTACAGACTACAGCTGTTACGGTGATTATCGCGAGCGCGGCCGCGGGCCGGCACAAGGCTTTGTCGCCAGAACCACTCAATTAAGGGGAAATTGAAATTCAATTCTATTCCGAATCGCAGTCCGCTCATCCGTCCCGTTTTTAACAATATATCCGGATAGAAATTTAAATTGGAGCGCGCTATTGCCGTTCGCTGTAATCAAATAACGTTAAAGATATTTATGTAATAGTAGTTTGCTGTTATTGAATAGAACTATTATTGGTTACGTCTGTACTAGCACATCATCTTTTTTATGTTAAAGGGGAAAAACGAGCAGGAGGCTCACCTAATGGAAAATGATCACCACCGCCCATGGCAATCTGCGAGTCGAGATGGCCCAGTGGTTAGAACGCGTGCATCTTAACCGATGATAGTGGTTTCAACCCAGGCAAGCACCGCTGATTCATGTGCTTAATTTGTCTTTATAATTCATCTCGTGCTCAGCGTTGAAGGAAAACATCGTGAGGAAACCTGCATGTGACAAATTTCATAGAAACTCTGCCACATGTGTATTCCACCAACCCGCATTGGAACAGCGTGATGGAATATGTTCCAAAACCTTCTCCTCAAAGGGAGAGGAGGCCTGTAGTCCAGCAGTGGGAATTTACAGGCTGTTGCTGTATGGCAATCTGCAACACCAAGAGATTGCACGTGCGTTGCCAACCTTTAATGAAGAAGTACGTTCTTTTTCTGAAGGTTCCCAAATCGTATCGATTCGGAAAAACCGATCTACTGTATACTATCAAGGGGATCCCGGCTGACGACCTGTCGCAGTCGCGGAGGTGTGAAAACAGAGGTCGCTAATGATACCAACCGAGGCGAGGCTGAGGCTGGAATAGGAATGTGTCAACTCTAGCCCCAGTTAGCGCCTCGTTCAGCTCGGAATACCGAGTTCTGTTGAGCAGGAGAATAGGTGATAAAAAGGTAGTACCGTCCTACCTCAATGGAGAGTGAAATGCAATATTCACTAATTTAGGCTTATCATTATCAAATAATATTTGAAAAATTGAAAACTTCTCAAATGATGTCTTCCCCACACTGACATGAAAGTACGTCGCGTACAAATCCAACCAGACAGACGGTATCGTTTTGTGATTCGCGTGCGTTTGTAAGGAGACATTACTCACGAACTAATAGGTGACGTCACTGAACACAGCATATAACAATATTTTGACCGCGCATTCGTCAATGAGCCGCGTAGTGTCCGCCGCCGGGAACCGCTCGGTTGTGTAACTAAGCTCGGAGTGCACTATCAGCGGCCGGCGAGATAAATACAAATGTAATATTAATATTGCGATTGGCAGTGAACCGGAGACATTAGCTCACTAGCCGACTGGGTACATTACGCGGATAGCATTAAAAAAACAATTACCATTAAGTTTTATGAACAATAAATATGTATAATTGTCTGACAGTCACACGCCGTCTTATTATATCAAATTGATGGTTAGGTTTTAGTAGATGGAAACCGTCAATTCTAACTACATCTTAATATACGCGCTATAGTAATGTTCCAAAAAAATTCTTGCATATCTGTATCTATTATCCAAAATTAACAAGAGAGCGTACCCACCTTCCCCAAAAGGGGACATTGCCCCTTTTCATCTAAAAAGCGATTTTCCAGAGTCTTCGAAGCCAATGATGTAGTTAGACGGGCGCACACATTTTTCTTTACTTATTTAGTGTAGCGATGATTCACGCCATTGTTTCCACGCGCGTACATTATCTTATAAGTTAGGGCGTCATTATCGCCACCTTCAATCGTAGCTTTAACGGTTAAATGTTATTAATAAAATACAAAGTCAGAGCTGTGCGCAGTCAGTGCGCGTCGCTGCGAGACGTGGAACAAATCGGAGACGACTCCACCGGCCGGCTCGAGCACCTTTCGTCTTCTCTTAGTTTTCATTTACATTTCAAAACAATCATAATAACTCACTTTCAATTTTTATTTTGTACTTTCTCCTTTCCGCTCCTTCGTCAGCTGAGTGTTGTCTAGAGCCGTGTCATGCACGCTTGAAAAAGTTTGATTGTTATTGTATATAATTAAAGAATAACTTGAAAAGTGTGGTAATCACAAACATTCACATTCTTGAATACTTCAATGAAACAAAAATAAAGCATGTTCCTAGCTACAAATCAAGGTTTCATTGAACGAGCTATCAAGTGCTGGTTACCGAACTAGAAATGTGATCAGGTTGAACGGCAATAGATCAGTTGCATCCTCCGGGCTTGGAGGGCAGAGGAATGTAGTTACAGGTACAGGTAGCCGTGAGTCAGTGGTCAGCGAGGTCAAGGCCCTCGACCGCTCTAACGGAGAACACACGCACACACACGCGCCGTCACGACGCGACCGGCGCACATGCCGCGTGAATAATGAACGACTCGTATAAAATTATTGAAATATGTATATTTTATTATTTCAATTTGACTGAATTAACTGCGGCGAGATAAAAATATTCAAATGGATTGCAACTAAGCAGTTGCAATTTTACTTTCAAATGTTGCTGGATGATCCGCTGTTAAACATCGCTGCCTCTTAAAAATCAGTCCTTTAATCAGCGAGTATTCTGTCAGCTTGCATCAAATTAAGTTATTGTTTTATGTTTGAAGTCAGTGCCCCCCGTGGCCGCCGTCTCTGGCAATTAGTTGCGACACCACCGCCGACATCAGCAGCGCGACCGCAACATCATGAGCTTACAATTATCACTTGTATATAACGTGACTCGCATTTTCTGCACTTCTCTTAAATGAATCTTTTAAGACGGCGAAATATATGATGACGACAAAAAATAAAATATATATACAACGCGACAACAGCTTTGGGCGACAACAGTCAGTCGTCAACCTAGGCGCGGCATTGGTTACCTAAATTCATATTCATAAGTACAATTATGGTCAAATTATAATTAAAATCGATGCAGTAATCCCTGGACCAAACTAAAAAGGAAATTTTTCGGCAACGCCATAAAATAGGATGTGTTCCTAAAGTTTTACTTAAATTACAAAAGTATGGCACATTGAGCATAGTGGTGTTCACTTTTTCTATATAAATTAAGAAATATGTAATTTTCAGTTTACATCGTCCATGTGGAACTCATTTACTGCAGGGAATGCTGGCTGTTCAACCATTCATGTTATCTGCGAAGAAATGTGGGCCGTCAACAACACAGGCGCAAGCACGCCAACCGTTCGCGATAATAGTATAATTGACAGAATAACATTCTCGTTCAGAGTTTCTGCAGCACACTTTGTAAAATAATGTAACGACCGGAAATAGTTAAGTCATGACAAAACTTTTTATTACATTATAATTTCATCCGTAATTAATTGTGTAATTACGATCCACACAAAACATGAAATGACGTAACAATGATAATTAGAACTTCGATATATAATTAGGCGCATTGCATAACGGCCCGCTGCCGCTACACGAGACTCGAGGAATCATTTCAATCGCTTTTGTTTTCATTTGTCTGATTTGGTAAAGCATCACCAGGGCATGTGCATAGTCACTGACTCTTTTGCGGGGCAGCGTATATACGATTTACAACAGAACCCAGACAGCGATCAAATTGCCTCTGTTGCCAAACTTAAAAAAAAATGTTTAAGAACGCTTGTGTGCGAAAGGTTATTATACAATTAGTGAGTTCATGGTTGATAGCACACCTTACGAATCAAACGATCGCCTCCTGCCTAATTCTTTGATATTGAATATTTGTAGATAATCACAAATTGACAAAAAAGGGGGTCCCTTTTATGTCAATTCTATTGAGTTAATTTCGCCGGTTCTTCTCAGGTTAGAGTTTTTTCTCATCCGAACCGGTGGTTATATTTAATTTGACAATCAATAAGTAAGTGTCACACCGAATCGAGGCATTTGATTCAATTTGTGTCAATATCTAACTTTTCTCTCAACCATGAAGCCCTGAACATAACATTTGTAATTTCTTTACATATGTAAATAATTTCGTTTCTGTCGTTAAGTTTCAATGGATGATAATTATAACAACTCGTGGGCAGAGGTGAGTCGCGGCTATGAACGTGCATTGCAGAAGCTCGCCAATAATCCACTTGCACTAATTTAACGTGGCATTCACCCTAGAGCATATACAATTCAGATCTATTTATTTAAGAAATATAGATAGGGCATCGAGTATTGGGCCATCTGATGAAGTGAAGTGAAGTGGTCACCACGGCCCATAGACGTGGGCCCTATAAGAAATAATAACCATTCCTCGAGTCGGCAGAGCCGAGAGTTGCATAAAGCAGTGATGTATAAACAAAAAACGTAACAACCCCTAAACATCTCACAGCTAGACAAAAACGTCCTCTTAAGGAAAAGTTTTGATTTTTATTATAAACGCAACCGAAATGGAAATTGTTTGCAACCACTCCATGACTATGACTTTTAATTTAGAACATTATTCGACATGATCATGAATCTCACCCATACTTGGCCGGGTTTGAACTCTGATTTCTTGAGAGTACCAGTATTTTGGCCACGTCACTTGTTCTAGCTACAGGTAGCGGCGGCTCAACGAGTACATATGGATACCTATCTAAAGTTGGCGAGCGGACTCGTGTACACGCGACAAAATACAGTTACGCTAAAGCGTTCAAATTTGCTATCGCTATGAGTGTAACTAATTTGCTTCTCTGTGACGAATACTAAGACATTGACTTACACTACTCGGCAACGCCGAAGGCCTCTTGGGACTCTTGAGATATCCTTTTTGACAAGGTTTTTTACAATTCTCACCGTCGTCGTTTGATGTCGTAATCAATACGTATTTCTTATTATAACCAACGATCGAGCATTAACAAAAGAATTAAAACATTAGTGGCTCGTTCAACCGTAACTTCCACCGCCTAGGTCTTGTGACCGAATTATTCATTGAGGCATACCAGGGTTGAAATGTACATTTATGTAGACTTTGCATGTTCGCAACAAGTTGTGGGGCGGCCTTTAATAGTAATAAAGAATGTACTACACGGGCGGTCGCCTTTTTACTTTGAACTAAATATACATAGGAACGTAACAATTACTGAATCTCGACTGACTCACCGGAGTGGTCCTAGTGCACACCACGGGCGGACGGACGAGAGTTTGCGTACACGGAAAGTGAAATTAAATTACGACTAACTGTAATGTCGTCCGATTATAAAGAGACTAAATTAAAATAAACTTGCCAACGTTAATGTGCAACGCCATTAAACTGGCTACCTGTTTCGACGCGTACTTCTCACGTGGAAATTAATACCCATGGGATGATAAATAATAATGGTTCTCTATTTAAAATTTCTTTTTTCAATATCGAGTATCAAAGTTGAAACTTCTTGATAAGAAATTTTAAGATTGTGTTAATTTTTCACATCTTTCCAGAGGATAATGTTTCCCTCATCGCCTCACCGGATCAGCGGATCCGACATAAGCTCAGAGCGCTATCGCGGCGCTACACTTGCTCTAATATTTATCAGCGGCCGTGGCTGAGGTGGACGACCAGTACCTACTAGAACAGGTTTTTATTTTATTTGTTGCGCTTGCGCAGAACACGCGGCCAGAGATACTCTGACTAACACATTACGTCAACTTAAAGCATCTACTTACATTAAACAAGTAATTTATATTTAGTTTATATTGCTTTCAATTGAGTACGTAGGTATATATCTTTATTTTCATTTCAAATATCATCTTATAGATATCAGTATTTTGATGCTACTAATAATTACGGAATTTAGAAATATATATGTGCGTTAACCTTAGCATAGTAAGTAATATGCTACCATCCTCCATAATTGAACATTTTTTTAAGATCTATAAATTCCCTTACTCCTTGGTCGAATGGGTGAAAATCCTTTGAACCAATGGCATAGAAGATGGTCTACACTAACTTTAGAAATTGATTCACGACAGTAAATGTGGATGTTTATAAGTGAATGTTAATATTGAACATGAATATGTTTTTATGCGGGGAGGTTGCTTTCTTGACTGTCGGATTAAAAGCAGAAATCTCACATTTAGAATAATTTTTGAAAATATCTTGAAACATTCTATTTTGAACGGTATGATCATAATCCCAACATTGAGAATTGACAATCTACAGTGAAATATGTCAGCTATTTAAGCTGAGAATGCGTCTTGTCGATAGACAACTAGAAATGATGAGGTACGTGCATTAAAAATAGTAGGTAATGTGGGTTACACTAGAGTCTCGAAAGCGGCAAAGTAAAAATAAACTGCTGCTATGTCGGTGATCGCGAAATTACAAACAGAAAGAATTCTGAGGAGTTAAGTGCAAACTTGGGTTATAAAGAGTTACATAAAATAATTTTCTATTATTTTATTTTTCTGATAATGGGATATCATGTTCTACGAATATTTTCATCACGTTTCCCCTTACCAAAAAGTCCAATTACGATGCATCGCACTCTCACGCAGTCGACGACAGCGGCTCGCAGCGATTTATTTATGTTAATTACATACATATATATTATAAAATACTGACTGAATAATTGTATTCCATTTTAAATTATAATTGCTAGTTCTTTTAATGCTTTGACAAATTTATATTATGTATGGACTAATCTGTCATTAAAATCCTAGCAAATATAGAGAGAGCGCGTCGAAGCTGCCTTAAATATTCCTTCAATATATGTATTTATATAAAATTAAATATATTAAAGGCTTGTACCGCGATGGTCTTCTACTTATAAATAAGAACCTATATATACTGCTTAGAGTTCCATATTGCTAACTTAAAAATTTACGAGCATCCATACAAACTTTCCAGTTTTCCTAAAGCGTGATGAATTTCCAAACCCGCTGACTGTGTCCTTGTCTTTGTCACCTGTGTGTCTTTGTCAATCAGACACAAGCTTAAACACCGCAAAATTCTGTGTTTCTAACATAAATATTAACGAATTTCGGTAAACTCTTAGTCCCCATTCAACCCTTTAAAGCAGATTAATGTTAAAAGTATGTTTTAACATTAATCTACTACAATTGTTCTTAATGTACATAAGGAACTTCTATGAAAAATTGTATCCCGTTAGATCCACCGGTTCAGTTTTTCGTTTTGTGTCTGGCAGTCATTTTAAAATTTAATTAAGTATTTAAAAGAGTAAAAAATGTTAACTTCCTTACCGCTACTTTCGATTGAAAATAATGTATAATGATATATAACGAGGACAATAATCCAATAAACCGAAACAGAATTACGAATGTTTGGCAACAGTGCCAATTCGGGTCGGTGCGCTGCACGGACGCCAAACTGACAAGCAATGGAATCGACACTTGGTCTCGTATGAATACCCTCATGACTCGTGTCAGGTTGATATACTCTGTAGCTATATAATAGCGAAGCTGTGGGAAAGTTCTTTCAATCGACATCTACAGGATAATGTAATTTAGTAACAATTTTCCTGTCAGATCGACAAACAAATAAAAATCTCCCTTCGACCGGCGCACTCAACTCGTCGGACAGAAGTGAGCCGAGCCCGCATCACTGTCCAACTGCAGCTCGCAACGCAACGCCCCGTGACTGTGTCCGTCTGGATCAATGTTCGGTTCCATATTTATTTGATGTCATACGGATGTTTGTTTTGATGTGGGCTGAGTGTCTGTTGTATGGAGTATACGTACAGTTTACAAACAGTCTAGCCTAGTGAGAGCCATTAAGTGTCGAGCAACTTGTATATTAAAAAGTACTTTACTAAAATATAAAATAGGCAATGGCCACGGAGTCGGCCGCTTGTTCGTATCTATTGTGGTAGTACTCCACTTCTAGTACTTCAGACAAGCAAACTTTTTGTATAATGTTTTATTTTGTTTCTTATCTTTTTAACTAGTTTCCAGAGCTGTCAAACCACAGACCAACCGTTCCATTATAGTTTCTTTCTTTGCTAAAATATTGTACGAATAGAGCGCATTGATTCATGAGGGATCTGAAAAGTGATAAATTTAAGTAGTTGATGAAATATATGCGATTAAAAATGCAATTAATTATTACCGATAACGACCTCGCTCTTATCCGCGGATTGCCTCGAGTCACCGAGTGTGACCGATAGCCTTGTCTCCACTGACAGACCTTAGTCTTTCTTACAATAATTACGAGTAGATCATATTCGCGCTGCCGGTCGCGTCCGCGTAAAGTTAAAAATAATATACAGTGAGTGTTCTGTGCGACAAATTGTCATAACTCCAAAAACGTATATGATCTTATTCATTTGTCTCTATGTGCTATGAAGTATGGGACTTTGAATGACACGGAGTGAATATTATTTCTTAATCTTAGTAATATCCCCTCCAGATGACAAGCTCAAGGTCTGCGCTGATTATTATCAGTCAAGACTATAGAACATGGAATTAAATAACAGTCAAAAATCACCTCAACTACATAACGAGAGCAAACTTACATAAGTGTACAATGTATTTCAAAATAAAATTATCATATTTTTGATAGCTTTCACTGATCATATTCGTTGTTTAGTTTTCCTGTCGAGTTTATGATAACATACTATCGTAGCGAATAATGATGAAACGCCACTTTTGTTTTAACAATTTAATATGCACAAGCTGTATTATTTATTGAAGTGTTCTCAGCAGCTTTTGGTTTTACAGAGTTTTAAGACTTTAATACATGACGGACTTTGTATAACTCGTGTAATTCATGTGTTAAGAGGGTCCATCTTCAGTTTTAGACAAATGTTTAGTCAGTCCCTGAATCAATTTGTCAATGTACACACGACCCTGTCCTCGTCACCGTGTCACTTTTACGCGAACGCACAGATACGAGTGCCGATGGTCCCACACGCGCACCGCACGGCGCGCCGCTCGCGATCCCTCGTGTCAATTACCTATGAATAATGTATAAATAATAGGAGGTGCCGGCCATAAGCTCTGATAAAAAACATAATTACGTTCGTAATAACGACTGTCTATAATTTCCATCCAGTACAAAATGTACATTTTATTGTAATTGCGGCGATAGGACTTCTAGTTCTTCATAATTTGGAGCTCAATACATTCATCTCGGTTGAGTCGCAATTATTGTCCGATACTATTTTTTCAATTGAATAAAATGAGTCCTTAAAATATGATTCACTTCGATCAATTCCGTCGAATGAACAAAAAAGAGAACTTGTAAAAACAAATAAAAAAACATTGAAATGGAATTTAATGTAAATGCTAAAATAAATATGAAAAATACTTCTAGGTAGGTGTTTCCATTAGTGATTGGTAGCAAGTGGCCGGGCTAAGCTACACTCATGCGAATAAATGATTGTTTACGTTAACACGAAATAAGAGCAGTAATCATCTCGCTCTTGAATATCATATAACGTATTTCCTCCATTCACATTTTTTCAAGGACTTATTCTATTTTTGCTTTCGGTAAATTTAACATCATTGATCTTTAATTTAATCAAAAATTGCTTAATTACGTCGTAGGCAGTGAGGACACTAATCGTTGCGGCGCGTCCGTCTGTCGCACTTGCGTATCGTGGCCGAAACTAAAATAATTGATAGTAAGGTTAACAGAACATCGCTTCGCACAGGTATCTACTATTCACCTTAACAAGCTTCGCCAGATCAGTCTCCCTAGTACCACTTCATAGCGAAGGCAACAAACTTTTACACTATTTCCATTATACGGATTTGGATACGAGCTCTATCGGTCTTCTCGTTCGTTTATGATGTATCACGCCAATCAATAAGCAGGGCATGACTTCGTAGGGTATAATAACGCGTTCCCTTCGCTGTCTTCGCTATACTATCGCCAATAATCAAATAAATTATAGTATAACGCCACTACTTAAGTGTGCTCCTATAATTTTTCAAGTTATTTTATTTATTTAATTCTAGCTTTCATATCTTGTCAGGTATTTCACTTATTTTATAATCTTTGATAGCCTTCTTCAAAGTAAATTAATAAGAGACTAAACTATATACCGATGTTAGACCAAATATAACAGAAAAATCAAATACTTATATAACAATATATACCAGTAAACTGTATCTTGTTCAATGGCGACTGTAAAGTAACTGACTAAAACGGCTTGTGTTATTTTAAAGAGCGGCGGCTTTACGAGGCGGACGTGGCCAAGTCAAGCAGTTTTAGATTAACTTATAGATCACAAATGTTAAATTAATCATAAGCAAAAATATAATTATATTATTTTTATGTTGGTATAGTCTGTCGTGCCAATTGTTTCCTTTCAATCCAAATGTAAAAAAATGATGCAATGCAATTGATGCTAATTCTACACTTGCTAATTCAGACATGTGGAAACAATGCACTTACACAATATTACTGAAAACTGTTCATACCTTTGTTATCTGAGAATTTAATCGAATAACACTCCTGGAGTGTGACCAGACCACACAGACAGCCCGACATACCTACGACACTAATGTTCATGTTCTGTTATAATGATAAACTATTGATTAGCAATATTTATTATTTACAAAAACTGCATGATCGTGTATCGTGGTTTGTAATGATTTGACCAACTAAGTTTACAAAACATGTCCGGCTTGAAAACATTATTTATATTTTATTGTGAAACAAGCTATCTAATCAAAGAATGGTGTGTGAATTTTAGGACTTAGAACAACTTCACCATCTTTATTCAATACATAAGTTACTCTTTCTCATCACTAGTCCTAATCTAGCAACAGTTTGGAAAGAAATACCTCAGATCAAAGAAGTATTGATGGAATAAATTTGTCAAATTGTATATGTTTCTTGCGGCTTGCAATTGACGTATAAATCCAAAAAATATTGTTTAGAAATACTTGTTGAGTTGACCGGCAATAACACTACTCTAACAAAATCAAGATTAAACATAGAAAATTGGTTTCTATCTTAGATTCACAAAAAACTGGGAGAGGCCTTGAGCCACACAATGGTCTCAATATCAGACAGTTTCAGGAGTCTGTCCTTGATATTGGATATTGTGCTGAGACATTAACCTTGTCTGATCAAACTGTAATATTTATGAAGAAAAATATTACAGACAGGTACATACATATACAAGAAAAAAACCATACATAAATAAATTTAATTTAAGATCCTATCAGCTAAGTATTCTATCATCTATGATTTACATTATTATTGATGATGATACATTATTGCATGTGTAATAAATATTTGTTGTTATTAAAAATACATGTTTATGTTAAAAAAATATCTTAAAAATACATAACTGTTTTAACTATAAAATAGTGATTGAAAGCTTAATTTTTTTTTAATTCAGTTGTATTATCTTATTGGAAATTTAACTTTTTATATTTTAATCTTTAGAAAGTAAGACCTAAAATGAATTATCATTTATGAAGACAATTTCATAAAAATAAATACATATATTGTACTGTAAAAAAATATTATTGTAGTAGAAAAGCTTGTATAAAATTTTAAATTTACAACTCTTGAATTCTTATTGCGTATGGAATAAATATTAAACCGCGGCCAAACATTAATTACGGAAGACTAAAACCACTTTTGAGTAGCAATTGTTTTGTAATAGAATTGTCAATTTTTAATGATTAAATATTTCGACTTACCATAATAAAACACGGAAACAGAAAGAAGCGACGATGAAAAGATCCCTTCAGTAAATCACTAATTGAAACTTAACTGATGTCTACATTACACAGATTGAATACGTAAACTTCGAAGCCCCACGACCGCTAGAAACTAGTCTCCAATGAAACGCCACCACCCTGACTGTAAGCTTGAGACATGAACGAGCCACCGCCACCCAAGCTCCGCCGACCCGAGCTATTCTTTGACATATTTGACATTGACAATTATTTGACAACTCGAGTATGAACCAACGTTTCGTTTTTGCTAAGGTAAGTACTTTGTTTACTAATGTTAGCACATTGATAAATTTTTCTATGTATCTTTTTATAAAGATAGAAGTTGTAATAGGTGTCTATTTGAGGTTTAAAGCCTTTTACGTCATTTAGCTGATTAATATGAGAGTAAATAAGGTTTATTTTCATGTAGAATTGTATACTAAACACTGTTATTACTCGCCTTGTGATAGTGCTGCACAATATCAATCTGCATACCATTCAATCGATCGCTATAGAAATTTGTAGATTCATCACATTATACCTACATATAGGACAATGAATATACACAAATCGGATGTATAGAAAAAGATTTCGACAAAGCTATTAGATACACACGCACACACACAGTATAATCCGTATTAATTATTTATTTATTGTGTGTAAATAGAAAAATGTTTATAGTAATTTTGATATTGTAAAATTTATAAAGATTTACAACGGTATTAGTAATTTTTATTTTATTCATAGATTTAGTCAACCATCATATTTTAAAACGTAATGTTTAAATATAACTTTATGATAATATGGTATTTACGTAGTATAAAACATATAATGTCGGTCAAATTGGTCCTAAACTGGCTGACAAAGCTGTAAACGTGAACATTGCATATAAAAATATTAGGACATTAGTACATAGACTATAGTATATTTAGAAACAGCATTGCAGCCCGTACGAAGGCAGGCCGCGTCGTTAGTATGTTACAACAATATATGGATATGGCTTTGAGTATTAATTTATTTAAGTGAGCTCGCAATTCCCAAAGCACTTTAGAACATCGTGTTACATTATTTATTTTTTAATTTAATTAATAGGATGTCAAGTCGATGAAAAACAACTTTGAATGACTTAATGGTTTGACGATTATAATGAACGAATTTAGATAAAGCCGACAAGAAATTCACTCTATTCCTCCACCATTGGTCTATAAACCAAATGCAACTATACAGGGTTATTGATAATTCGACGTATATCCGTTAGGAGGTGATAGGGGTGACTATTTGCAATAATTTCAACGCCCATATATTATTTTTTGGAAATTCGTATTTTAATAATTGTGTAATCTGTACTATGCAATCTTCTACGGGTGATATTAGCGAAACACCGGAAACTAGGGATTTGATTTGATCCATGACATGGAAAACAACCTGCGTTTAATTTGGACCCCTTTTAGGCCGCGAAATGGGTCTCTACTACAATTAAGAAAATGTCGACAGCCATCGCGTTACACTTACTTTCTCTCTGGTATATGATATTTTGTCTCGTAATCTTCTTTATGTAAGTAACTCTTCGAGAAAGATTTCACACGAGAATATTTTTGTACACTTTTGCACTCCAATGAACATGTCATTATGATAGTTAGTAATCCCATTTTGATCAATTTGGCTTCTAATGGTTCAGAGTTCTTTTCCAAACAGGACGCGACTCCTGAATGCGCGTTAAGCACAAATTTATAAAAAATAATCCTTTCAGGGACTTCTTCGTGAGGGTAATAGTAAGAATATAATTCTGCATTATTCACTGTAGAACATGCTGTGTGTGCTGTGCTCTGTTATAGAGTTTCTCAGATTCACTGTTGATACTTTATTTAGTCTTTATTACAAAATGTTTTATTTATAACTTAGCTATTGAACTGTTTCTGTTTTTAAATTTTATTTCAAATTTGTATTAAGTAAGTTAGTTAAGTAAGTTTTTTTTCTGGTCATTTTACTTCGATTGATTTGAAATAATTTCCTTCTTTTTATACATTTTTGGAAAGTTAAAACGGTTATGTTTTTAAAATAATCTGCAGGCCAACTTTTATAATGATTTTTTTAGTTTTTATGGCATTTTTGAGGAAAAAGCTCAAAAAAATATTTAAATAATTTGGGTTTCCGTCTCGCATTTTTAAATTTTGACCAATAATAATTGTTTAAATATTGACAAATATCCAGTGTTTAATCATTCATAAAAAGCAAAAGAATAAAATGATTTTATTTGATACTTTTTTAAATATTTTTTTTGTATTTTTATTTGAAGTTGTATTTTTGACAAATTTTGAACAAAGCTAAAAAACGTGATAACTCAAAAATGGTTCACTTTTGAATTATACATATGGGGGTTAAAATTATTGCAAATAGCCATCCTTATCAATCAATAATAATAACCCTGCATATTGTTTCTCTTGCTGAAAATGAACGAATACTAAAAGTTTATTCTCACAGGGGCAATTATAATTATCTTACCTATCTTTATAGAATTTGCTATCGTTCACTTCTTCTCGTATTTATGCAATTATGTCGCTATTTCTTTGACAAGAAACTTAAGTCGTGGTATACTTATCGGAGAACGGGTGACAAAATAAATAGTAGAACCAATTTATAAGTAAACAATGTATATTTAAAACAATAACAATAAATTATACTTATTCTTAAACTACTACTTACTCTGCTCAATATCCTGTGGGAATCTCGAATTTCGAATTCAAATACATTACAATATTGTTACAAAATACTTTGAAGTTACAAAATACGTTGGATACAAAATTGGGCATACTAAATGCCCAATTTTGTATCCCCGATTCTCGAGCGTATCGTTGAAGGAAAGTCGGATTTTTAACACAATAGGGAACATGCAAATATAATATTTATGAAAATTTTGCTATTAAAATGTTGCATTGCATTTGATAATTTTGTTTTTTTAACAATAATTACGAATTAAAGTCACGTGAAACGGAACGTATTTCAAAACACTAATATAGCGTTCAGTGACGTCACTCCTGTTATGTCTACTTATTTGAGGTTATGTTTGTAAAAAAATTAAATATTAATTGCGTATTTCGAACGAAAATTAATTGCGTATATTTAGGATAAAAATGTAAGTTGGGTTTGTCAAAGCAGACTCCAGATTCCTTGTTTCAGCTTGAAACCACTTTTTTCTCAGTTTTGTTTTAGAAGGTCTACTCAGAAACCATTTATTTGAAAACTTTGTTAAACACATTGGCACAAAACATATGTCAATACGACTTTTATCGGAATATCGAATAGTCCGTTTTAAATTTTTACAAAAAAGTATCTCGAAAGTCGAGAAAAAATGCATAAGTATGAAAACCAGTGAGGACAAGTACGCTCAGTGGGCCAGTGACAGACAGGAGTGACGTCATACGAAATAAAGATCCTTTTTCGTACGAAAATATAAATGACATTTTGAAACTGTATTTTTTGCAGTAAATTAGAGTGTTTTGGATTTTTAATATATTGGGTTCTATCCTATATGGAGTTCTTTAAAATAAACATAAGAATAAAAATAGCGTATCTTCCCGGATAATTAGCAGTAGAACTTTTGTGAGTCAAAGTTAACTAATATACATTTATTAACATTAGAATTAACAACATTAAATGCTTAAATATATATATACAAATATGAACTAAAACTAGTTACTGTATAAATCTTGACCGCGTGGAATGTTGGCAAGAATGCTAACAGCATCTCCCCGGTGAATCGCAATTCCGATCCTCTGTGCAAAAAACGAACCAGCCCTCTTGTCACCAGTGGAGGCAATGAGGCGAGGTGTCATACTTTTGATGAAGCTTTTTGCACCACTATTCCAGGGGCCAAGCATTTCAATTTAAATTAAAAAAATAAAGATGTCACAGAATTCTGGACCTAATCCGAAAACAATTTCATGAAGTTTAGTAACTAAAAACTAATTTTGTTGTTATTAGCAGTAGTTACAAGAACGACATATTTGAAAACGATTTGTCATTTCAATTTAATCAATAGTCCAAGATTTTTAGATATCCGCTCTGCATAAAATCCTTCTACGTGATTTTTCGATTGGATTATGACGGAGGGTGCCTCGCAAGTATAAAACCGAGTTTCTGTCGCCCGAAACCGCGAGCGTTAGCCGCCATCTTGGAAACTCGTTTTTTTGCATGTAAGATACATGAAACGGTAAGTTTTACGTTAAAAACCGAAGACATCTTTTTTGTAGAGAACAAAACAGTCAGCTATAAAAGAAGGATATATTTAGATTTTTTAATATGTTTTAAAATCACTTTTTTGTTTCGAAAATGTAAACAGGAAAAAGGAAATCATTATTTGCAGATACGCCATTGAAAATGTGTCTCATCTCTACTCGTATCTCATAAGCCGCACCCTTCAGCATAAAATTGTATTAAGGGGCGCACACGCGCGAACGAGCGCTGATTGAAAATGAATTGCTTGTTATCAGCGGGTCGCACGCGCGACACAAAGGGATCGCCGCGAGTAGCTCTGGAGCGGCAGTTCGTCAAGAACCGTCCAATGGTAAGCTCGAAGGAGGGAGATGCAGGAGTACAGCCAGTCGACGGGGCTGACGGCCTTCGCTTTGGTCTATTTGACGTTTTTCTTGGACAACGTTCTCCTCACTGTACTCGGTTAGTGCAAAATATTATGGACTGTATCCGAATTGTACAAACACAAAAAATTACAAGCTGCATATCAGATCGATTTCACCTGTAGAGTATTATCTCCGTTTCACAGGCATATTCCTTACACCCTGGGCTATTTATGTACTTGATTGAAACAAGCTGCGATTAGACATATAAGTACTTATGTTCTATAACAGCCAGTGGGTTTAATGTAAGATAAAACTGAAATTCTGTCGTCGCCAGTGCCCATTATCCCGGACTGGGTGCGCGGCGAGTCGCTGGCTCTGTGGTCGGAGCACGGCGCGCCGCTCGCCGCGCTGCTCAACACCACCGTGCGCCGCATCACCGACGAGGACGACGGTACGTACCAGCGTTGTCTATAAGTCCTACTTATAACTAGGCTGTTTAATGTAAGCTTCTTCTACAAAGCACGATTGTTTCTGATACATTCTGCGTCGTGATTCATGAAGCCTTGGATTGAGAAGGAGGAACAAAAGTAATTAGTAAAGTAACAGCCTGTACATTTCCCACTGTTGAGATAAGGCCTCCTCTTCCATTAAGGAGAGGGTTTGGAACATATTCCACCTCGCTGTTGGTGGAATGCAGACGTGGCAGAATATCGATGAAATTAGACACATGCAGGTTTCCTAACGATGTTTTCCTTTTCCGCCGAGCACAAGATGAATTATAAACACAAATTAAGCACACATATATACTGGTGCTTGCCTGGGTTTGAACCTGCAATCATCGGTTAAGATGCACGCGTTCTAACCACTGGGCCATCTTAGCTCAAAAGCGAAGGAGGAACAGCTTAATATAAATTAAATCATGCTATTATTATTTGAATTGTTTTCAGTGTCCAAACATCGACTTCAGGGTACATTAACCTGTCGTCTAGTGCTTTTAGTTTTTCGTGATATTTGTTCCGTAATCTATGGTATACCTATCGAAGCATTTGAACTCTCATTAAGTTAGATCAGAAACTAGATAATTGCCAAGAATCACATTGACTGCGGCTTAGGTAAGGGCGTGGGCACATCGCAGGCGGTGGTGGGCGCGGTGCTGGGGGCGAAGGCGGCCACGCAGCTGGCGCTGTCTCCCGCCGCGGCGGCGCTCACGGCTGCGCGCGGCCCCGTCGTGGCGCTGCGCCTCGCCACGGCGCTGTTGGCGACGGCAGCACTGGGTATGCAACTAACAGGCAGGCAGGCTAGGCAGGCCAGCGGGCAAGTAGACCACGCAATGGCTAGTGGTTACTATCGGCCGTGGACATTGGCTGTACACACAAATCATGTTTGTTCAAAATAGTTACTTCGAACTACCGCACTACTGAAATGAAACTGCGGTTATTCCTCCCAGAAACCCATCGTTCCCAGCCAATAAACATTTTTGTTACTTAACTTCTTACGATATTATGCTAAAAACTCGGATCCCACATTATGGCGGCATTTATTTCACCTCGAAAAACAATGCACGTTACATTCCAGTAATTCATTGCCGCCGCGACAGGAATTTTAATTTGCAGGCATTAGGTGTAAGTACTTGAAAATTAACATAGAAAGTTTATTGGTTGTTTGCGAGCACTCGCGACATAAAAGGTCATACTCACATAATAAATTCATTTGAAATTAAAAATACGAGTGCTTTTAAAATATGTTACACAAAATACATTCAACTTAATATTAGAACTTTAACAACCAAGAACCTCAGTAACAACGGTGTGTACATTGATTTATCTAAACTAATACTTAAAATTATAAAGGTAAAAGTGTCTGTCTGTCTGTCGCTCTTCCACTAAGAAATTGCTGAATCAAATTTGATGAAATTTGGTATGAAGCAAACCTTAACTCTGAGAATGTTCATAGACTACTTTTTTTACTTTTTCACAAAACAAAAAAAAAATACTTTATATTCCTCCCGTACAAAATACCAATTTCATATGTAAGGACCTGATACCTTCACTCGGTAGTTGAGCTTTCTGAAAGTCGGAAAGGTACCTTAATTGTTGACCAGTGAGTTTTGGCTCGTTTAACTACTAATTCTAACATCGGGTGTTAATGTTTTGAAGAACTGTTCCGATGGATAGCCAGTGTTGTTGTTGGATAGCCATGTTATTGACGACCTCCGTGGTCGAGTGGTGTGTACACCGGTTTTCATGGGTACGCCACTCTAAGGTCCTGGGTTCGATTCCCGGCCGAGTCGATGTAGATTACCATTAGTTTTCTATGTTGTCTTGGGTCTGGGTGTCTGTGGTACCGTCGTTACTTCTGATTTCCATAACACAAGTGCTTCAGCTACTTACATTGGGATCAGAGTAATGTATGTGATGTTGTCTCATATTCATATTCATTGTCGTCCCAGTATTCGGGTGGTGCGCCGGCCGCGACGCAGGCGGCGCGCTGTGCGCAGGCGCGGGGCGCGCGGCGCACGGCGGCGGCGCGGCGCTGGGCGGCGTGGCGGGGCTGGCGCTGGCAGCGCGCGTGCTGCCGCCGGAGCGCTCTCACCGAGCGCTGGGCGCACTCCTAGGAGCCGTCGCACTTGGTACATTATCACACTCCTTCGTGTTTTAATAAAATACTCTCTTATTTATAATTTGTGTGTGATTGCTGCGTTTAAATCATAAAAGTTCACTTTACATTTATTACATAATTGTCAACTCGGTATTACGGTTGTTTGTACAGGAGTGTTGGTGGGATACCCGTTCGGTGGCGCCGCCTACAAGCTCTGGAGTCTAGCCGCGCCCTTCCAGCTCATAGCCATCGCCTTATTGATAAACCTCGGTGAAAAGATACACTATTCTTAAATACTTACAAAATTATTTACCTAAAGCACACAATACTTTATTAAGTTAATTGCAGGTTTGCAGTACTTACTCCTTCAAGAAGAGGACGATGAGAATAGGGTGAGTATAAATTGAATTGAAAGTACAAACTGGGTAGGTCGTCACTGAGTGTTATTAGAAGTAATGGATTAGTCCTCGTTAATGTAGGTCTGAGATGTTCAAATCTCCCTATATATCCGATATAAGAGATACCAACTTACGAGTATGAGACCACGGCTTAACCGAATATAACGATAAGTAGATATCCTTGCATAGAATCATCTCACATGAGCATCCAGTAGCTTCCTCTCAAGTCTGTAAAAGTCGCTCAATATCATTATAATACTTATACCACTCTTTTGTAAAAAGATCGACAGGAATTTAGATGCAACGAATAAGACCGGAGAAACGCTAAACAGGAGGCTGGAATGAATAGTAATTATTGTTGTTGGCCGATCAGAGTACACGCGCCATGCAAGGCTCGCAGGGCGCGGCCACGGGCGCGCGAGTGATGTGGGCGGAGGCGCGGCGCGACGCGACGGGCGCGTGCGCGGGCGCCGTGCTGCTGACCACCAGCGTCATGGCGGCGCTCGAGCCCTGCCTGCCGCTATGGATCATGCACAAGTTTCACCCTGAGGTACTGTTTCTCTTTCTTCCATTATTATTTCACACTAAACATTAAACAACTTATTTCAGTTGACCTTGCTCATGCCTATATCTGCCTATGAGAAACAATTTTTTTGATTTGATTGCCTAATCTATTAAGATAATTTAAAGGAAAAAGTACTGGAATAATTTACAATTTACCCACGACTCCAGTCCAAGACCCAGTTCCGCTGAGTAACAGGTGCTTAAACGGCCGACAGCGCTGGGCGCTGGGCGCAGTGTTCCTGCCCGACAGCGTGGGCTACCTGGTCGCTGCGAGCTCGCTGGGCGCCCCGGCGCGGCGGGTCGGGCCCGAGCGCGTCGCCGTCACCGCCGTCGCGTGCGTTGGCTTTGCCGCGCTCATGGCGCCGCTCGCACCCTCGGTGCGTCCCCTGTCCGCCAAGTTCGCGTATTACCTATGCACGTGTAACCGTACGTCCGTAAAACGACCTGAATGCTCAAGTTACATAGTCCTAGAACTCCTAGATAAATGTCCACCGAGATGAACTTACGATATTTATTTACAAAATTTATAACACTCACACTCCGAATAGCGTATTCATACTATACTTTTTATGTGTCATGAGATGATGGTGTCGCCGTGTGCGAAGGTGGGCTGGGTGTCGGTGCCGCAGGCGCTGCTGGGCGCGGGGCTGGGCGCTGCGGACGCGGCGCTGGTGCCGGCCGTGCTGGCGCGCCGCCGCCGCGCGCTGCCGCACCGCGCCGCTCTTCTACAGGCCGCCTCAAGTGCCGCTTACGCTATTGGTAATCAAAACTGAAAGACAACGATGTTAACAATATTGACGGATTGGCGAGTAGACTGAGTTCTGCGGCATTCGCGGTCAAAAAAATTAGATTATGTACCGATGTTGATACGGCTCGCTTAGTATATTTCAGCTACTTTCATAGTATAATGTCATACGGTATTGTGCTGTGGGGCAATGCAGCCGCTATCCATACCATATTTGTGCAACAGAAGCGGGCTATTCGCGCAATCTACAACCTAGGAGCTAAAGAATCGTTAAGGAATAAATTTAAAGAAATCAAGATATTGACTGTTGCTTCTCAATATATATTCTCTAATGTTATGTATGTACGAAAAAATATTAATGATTTCATGAGAAAATGTGATACTCATAACATTGGTACAAGGAACAAACACAGACTTGTTACTCCTGTTACTCGACTGCGTAGAGTCAGTAACTCCTTTGTGGGGCAATGTATACGGTTTTACAACAGGATCCCAGAAAGCGTTCAAAATGCCTCTGTTGCCAAATTTGAAAAAATTATTAAGGAACGCTTGTGTGCAAAAGGTTATTATACAATTAATGAGTTTATGATCGATAGCACACCTTGGGAATGATACGATCGCCTCCTGGCTATTTCAACTCATATTAAATTGTTTATTTATATAATACATAAGACAAACAAAAAAAAAAAAAACCCGCTGAGTTTCTTTCGCCGGTTCTTCTCAGGTCAGGGTATTTTCTTTCCGAACCGGTGGTAGTGTTTCAATTGACCATCAATAAGAAAGTGTAATGCTTCTATATTGAATAAAGATATTTGAGTTTTGAGTTTGAGTTTGAGTAACAGTAGATGTCATCGAAGCGGTTGCGGCTAAATCCTCGTAATGGGGACGTTCCATCACCAGGCCCGGTGGTCGGCGGGCTGGTGTCGTGGTGCGCGGGATTCGAGACCGCGCTGCGCACGCTGGGTGTAGCCAACTTGCTGTACTCCGTCTGCCTGTACCGCTCCCTGGCGGCGCACCCACTCTCTGAGCAGGTGATCTCCACGTTCCGTTTCACGGATAAAAATGTCAAATTGCAATGCTGTGTTGGAACACATTGCAATTTGACTTGAGATCAATGGTACCAATTATAATTTTATAAAAAAATCATATAAATAACTCCGATATAATATTTTTATTCAAATTTAAAAAATACATACAGTTACAAAGCATGTCTTTCCCTTTATAATCTGTTTATAATATAGTATACAGTACAGTATAATTTTAAAGGTTACTTGTTTAGCTCGTAGGACAAGAGGCTCATAGCTCCAAGGACCTGGGTCCAAACTACGGGTCGAATCGAGTCCATCCATAAGTTATAGATTTTTTTTTTGTAGAGGTATTTTGAGTAACCTTCTAAACTCTGGGTTTTTGCTGTTTTTGCATTCACGTACAGCCCTTAATTGGTTCTGAGCTTCAACTATTTCCGAACGTAGGTATTGGATTTACTGTCCCATCGGGTCCTCACATTTGGACTCTTTTATAACGTGAAGCGCACAGTTGACAGTCTCTTGTGAATATCAATCTCACAGTGCTACATTATGGTCAGGAGGACTCCATTATCATAAGTGATTAACAATAACACCGGTGTAGGATGTACCCACCCGTATCATACATGCATGCCTGCATGTTTATGTATAGATGTAGATAATACGAGTTCGAGTACACCTGTATTAAGTTTGTTCATAACACTACCGTCTCTCGGCGGCAGTGGGGCGCCAGCGCGACGCCCGACGACGACAGCGAGGCGGAGGGCGAGGAAATGACGCCGCTGGAGCCGAGCAAGCGCCCGCTGCCTTAACTCACACCGCGACTCACTCCCGTTGGCGACATCTACGTGTCTCATCTACATCTACTTTCTTCACTTACTTTGTATTCTGTTGAAAGTTGAAAATAAAATCTCCTATATTTAAAAAGATGATTATTTTTTTTCATAATCTAAGTAATAAGTTCATGTCTCGTAATGAGCTGAACTCGTATTTGCTGAAACATAGCGTACATTAATTATTTATTTATGTAAATGTACATGAACAAGTTATTATTTTGTCTACCACGGAAACTATTTGACTACGGTTTTAGACTGTTTATATCTGGTACATTATAAGTATATTCACACAAATAAAGAGCATTCTGAAAGAAACTGTGATATGCATTAAATAAACACGAGGAAATGTAAACTGATAATACCTAGCTCCCGACTTAGCAAAAATTAAAACTTATGACAACAACATAAAAAGGCATGGACTTAGTGTTTGTTAATTTCTAGACAGGATACTCATATAAAAATGTGTTTGTACTTCACTGACATACCTACTCTGTAATTAAAAATGATGGAAAAGAGTAAATACTGAGTTTTTTGATGATTTTTTGGGTTTCATTTGATTGATTGGGTTTTACGGGTTGATTTTCGAACCCGTAGACTTAATTAGTTATGTTTTAATTTAATGTAATAGAACAATACAAATTCTTTTATAAGACTACTTGAATAGAGAATGTTTTGGTTTTGGTTTTAGAGTGCTTATAAAAAAAGAGCAAAATTATTAATCAAACACGATAAGTAAAAATTAAAACCTTTTTGTTTAAACTTATTCCAAATTTGAAAGATACAACTTTAGACGCAATAAATTGACGAGTAGCGTCAATACTACGTCGCTGCAGATGTAACGAAATTTTAGTGTATTGTACTCAAAACAAATATAATTTACCTTTCACAATGGCTTGCAAAAAACCCTTAGGTGAGCTTGAGACTAAATATTTAAAAGTCAGTAGTCAACTAAGAGCCATGAAATGACATGATTTCTGTCAAATGGTGTTGCTAAACGGCCCTGTATAGTAAAATTCTTAAATATTTTCCTACAAATAATTAGACCAGAGGCTTATTAATAAATTGTCCAATGCCATTCGCTGACAACAGGGCCCGGTCCGGGCGCGTACAAACTGCCAACAACAGTGGGGTTCCCCTCCCACGACCCATCTCGCTATCGGAACCCAATGTTCTCTTTCGGGACCAACGCCGGATTCAGGGTGAAGCAGCTCGGTCCCGGACCGGCGTACCGGATCGACCGGATCACTCGAGAGGGACTCATGTCATCACCGGCTTGGAGTTTTGGAGCACGGTAAAAAGAAAATCACGAGTGTTAAAGTATTGTGCGCTAATTTAATACATTCATACAAATAGGCTGTTACTTAATGTAGATATGATAAGGCTTTTACCCTTTAACGAAATGACGAACTTATAATATTTATATTTTTTCGTCACTTCACACAGTTGTCGTTAGCTTTACGTAACTTTACCGAATAATAATTAGAATTTTGCCGAGACAATTTGACAAGGACACAATAATAATTAATCTTCATGAAGAAATTTAATGTAACACTGAAACATCGCTATGTTCGTTATGGTGAAATTGTGCTCTACAAGTAGATTAACTGGTGTACATTCTCAATAAGTAAGTGCCTATGATGGAAATAAATTTGTCAAGTGTAATGTACGCTGACACAGACAAAGAACACCAATGTCACTCACAGGTTCCCCACCCGCGCCACGATGCGCACCCCCGGACCCGGCGCGCACGCCCCGGAGCGCTGCCCGCCCACGCGCGAGCCCCGCGCGCCGCAGTACTCGATGGGCGCGCGGCTCGGCTTTGCGCTCAAGCGGCCTGGCCCCGCGTCTAACGCGTACGCCCTGCGCCTCGGGCCCGGCACCCCGGCCTATACGATGGGGGCCCGGGTCGGTTTCAATCTTAAGGCGAAATCTCCAGGACCGGCTGTCTATTTCCAGAGAGACGCTGATGTGTATAAAACGAGGTAAGAGCAGATGTAACTGCTCAAAAACGAACATAAAAGTTGTAGTAGATGTAAAACTTTTATTATCTGTTGTACACTTTGTATTTTAAGTTGAAAATAGGTAGCCGATGATCCTGCTACCGATCCAGGGCCGGATTTAGGGGAGGGCAACCGGGGCAACTGCCCTGGGGCCTCCACATGAGAGGGGGCCACAGTTTTCAGCAAGTTAACAAATACTGAGATATAGTCAAATTATAATAATGTTACTATTTAATATTTTAAAAGTTACCGATACAAATACGAAACAAAATTCATAGCTTACTGATTGAAATAAAAAAAACTAATTAATTCATAATAATATGATTATTAGGGTGTTCACGCTTCTGTTTGTCTAGGGCCCTCACTGCTTTGTGGCCCCAGGGCCTCCACACTTTTAAATCCGACTCTGTACCGATCTGTTTGGCCGTGTTGAGCCGTCGTCCTGCAGAGATATGAGAATGACGGTCGGACAAAAACTAAAACCGTATAATTAGTGATCATGTCGATTTATATGTTCGTCTATAAAGAGCCATTCGCTCAGGTCGCCGCGCTACACGCTGGGCGCGCGGTCGGAGGGCGCGGGGCGCGCCACGCGCACGCCCGGCCCCGCCGCCTACCCGCCCAACCTCTACAACACCAAGAAGGTCACTTCTGCTAGTTTGAATTCTAATCGATAGTGCCTTGCGATATGCCTGTTCGGTTGACTCTATGATCAACGACACCAATATTTTTCTCTTTATGAAAAAAGTAAAGTAAAGTAAAGTAACAGCCTGTACATTTCCCACTGCTGAGATAAGGCCTCCTCTTCCATTAAGGAGAGGGTTTGGAACATATTCCACCACGCTGTTCCAATGCGGGTTGGTGGAATGCACATGTGGCGGAATTTCAATGAAATTGGACACATGCAGGTTTCCTCACGATGTTTTCCTTCACCGCCGAGCACGAGATGAATTATAAACACAAATTAAGCACATGAATCAGCGGTGCTTGCCTGGGTTTGAACCCGCAACCATCGGTTAAGATGCACGCGTTCTAACAACTGGGCCATCTCGACTCTCGACTTTATGAAATTCGTGATGTATTTTAAATGTCTTGTCCCTTAAACCTTTTTCGTAATCTTACAACGCGACGTTTTGCACTGACGGTAGCGAAATAGGTGATGTTTATTCCGTCTTAACATGTATTACTTTGTATGACGTTGCAGAATCCTTACTCGTACTCGTTCGGCACGAAGCACGGCGACTACGCACCGCCCATGATCATCAAGGAGGACACCATGGACTGCCTGTGATAACATGTGTGTGTCGGTAGTCGACTCGGAGCAATGCCACTTATGAGTTGGATGCAACAGGAAAACCATAAGTTTTCTTCAGACAAACTACTTGTATTGCGTCATCATGTAACTTTAGTGTAAAATAACATTTTTTTTTAACTGTAATCATTGTAAGTATTAAATGAATGTGTACTTTTTGTTAAGAAGAAAAATTCACTAATGTTCATTTCTAATGATGACCGACATCTGTGTTTTGTATTTTGGTGGAGTAACATGTTTTTTAAAAAATGAAAAATATAAAGTCCTAAATTCAACATCTTTATTTACTACTTAACACTAATCTTAAAATACCTAATTTGTTATTTTAGGTTTTATTTGAAAAAAATTAAAACGAAACAACTATAAAATAGAATTTTACAAATCTCTCTCAGACAATGTTTCATTTATAATGCTTTGGCAACTAGAACTTGCGCATAGATCGGAGACGGTTATTCCTACGCATGCCTGCAGCACGCACTCGCAGCCAGTACTGCTTGGTGTTAGGGTCTAGTTCCTCTATACTGGGAGGCTTGCCGGTATGTAGACTCCACAACCAGTCTGGATACTCACTGTCTTCCTTTAACTGAAATTGTGAATAAAATAATCCTTTATAATATTTCTTCATAAAGACCAATAAGTTGCAGATTATATATTTTCCTTGGAGACAATATTCAAATAATAAATGAAAACACAATTTTTATTAGAAGAATAAAAACTGATGGTATACAATATTTTTTTGTGTAAAAATATCAAATTAAGCTTAACTGGCTGTGATTACATAGATTATTAAAAATATACCTAAAGTGTAAACTTATCACCTTAACATCCTCTCCAGTGATGTAAATATTAGATCCACACACATAATTGACCAATTTTTCTGGATCTGTCTCCACGGGCAGCTCTTTCTTTTCCATTGCTCCAAGTTTACCTAGCTTTTTCTTCCCTTTGCCCAAGCCCAGCACACCTGGCAAATTTTAACAATGTTTATTAATTTACTAATTCTGGATTGAATTGAATAATATACATTTTATTTTGACAGTATAATAAAATACAAAGTATAGCTATTTGTAAGCAGAACAAAAGGTCAATGGAGTAACCGCTGTTAGACATCATATAATTGGTATTATAGTGCACTCCCGGTAATCTGGCCTCTGGCTAATTCAGCACCCCCTGTAATCCGACATGTCTATTATTATTGAATATTTTTTTACATTCTTCCCTTATGAAGATAGTGCATGATTGAACAGGTTACAACCACTGCGCCACAACTATTGTGCTCGACGCGATTTTTGTTTTGATTACTTAGTTGGAATTTGACTACATATGATAGCTATAACTTTATATATTTCATAATATAATATATAGAATCTTAACATTTTATGTGTTGTTAGTTGGATTACAAGGCACTATTTTGTAAAAAATTCCGGACTATTGGGAGTCTTACTCTTATGCCTACTGCGTAAGAGGAAGACTCCCATACATGTATTAACTATTTGAAGTTAATTAAAGTGATGTAAATATACCTCCGGCGGCTGTGGTAGTTTTCTTAACAGCATGATGTGTTACGTTTGTGTGAAATTGTTCATAGCAAGTTTTATTTATACTTGAAATGTGTGGATGGAAAACTGACCGAGGCACAACACCTATTGTTTTTTGTAAAATATAACAAATTTTCGACATTATGATTAATGAAAACAATTTTTAGGTTATTTATTTTGACATTCGACTGTATTGACTATTGAATTATTGATATAATTATATTGGTGTTGACAACGACATTTTTCTGTGTTGTATTACTTTAATTGGTTATTTGACTGGTTTTTAAAATATTTTATATTATTTAGTAGAAATTAAGGAACCCAGAAAAAGATGTGTTTTTTATTTCTAGTACATATTTGCCGATAAATATCATATTAAAAATTCCATTTTTAAATAGCGCTACTTGGACAATATGCCGCTGCAATAGGGTCGGTGACATCACTTTCCTGTATTTTAATTTATGATGGTAGTAGAAAAGCAAAGTTTACATGAAAGTGACTTCGTAATAAGCCCGGTCAATCAGGAGCGTTTTGTGTCACGACGTTTGAAAAAATGCATTTTTATTTATTGATTTTTGAATAAATTAAGTATTATTTTCAAGTTTCGTTAGTAAATAACCATTTTTAAGCTCATAATATACATTGATTACAATAATTCACAATTTATTTCTCGCATTGTCAAATAGCCTATTGATAAAATCTGAAGTTATGACTTAAAATACAAACATTTGTTTGCCTTATGATTTTTTTTTTCGTTTTAACTATTTTTTGTTATATTTTTAATAAATATATATATTTGAAATAAATTGTGAACAACAAAACACCTCGACTACCACCTATGACACCTATGTATCACTTATTAATAGTTTAAATTAAATTTAACATTATTTTATGCATAACTCGAATGGTTATCATTGTTTTATACAGTCGTTGCGGTACCTAACATCACCAGCAGGAATTGAAGTGTACTCTCAGGTTTGACAGCATTTGTCAACAAAATGACAAATTTGACAATCAGCAGGGTACTTACTACTCGTCACTCGATAGAATGTAGTCTGTTGATTCATAATTGATTTTATTCTAATTTAACATCTATATAGTGTAAATAAATAAAGATAATTCACTGTTTCCTTAAATACTAATTTTAGGACAAACTATTAAATCATTATGAGTTAATGATATACGTAATTTAAAAAATAGTTATTGGTGGTTCTTTAAAATTTGCGGTAAATACCCGTTTTCAAATGTGAGTCATACAAATTTATATTATGAAACAAATTATATGTATAATTTGTAGTTTTCCCTCCATATCGTAAATCGATTAGTATAATGTGAGTCGTGGAATTAATAACTCGGGCACAGTAAATTGTATATTATGTTTGATTCTGATGAAGAATACGACGAGGAAATCGAAAAATTTTTTAAAGTGAGTCTAGTGTGTCGATCTCAATGCTTATTATCAGATAGTGTAAGGCTGACAAATAGTTCGTGTGCGGCTGTCAGTGCGGTGGCAGCCCCCGGTTTGTTGGGTTCTATGATCGAAAATAACAAACATCTTAGTCCTGGCCTTCACTGCATTTATGTGGTGGTTGTGACGCGACTTAGTGCCACTTTATTGTGTATTGTTTAATAATGTGTTAACCTCATTTAGTGAATTGGCCTTGACGCAAGGCCAGCAGTGCTTGAGAATTCCTCACAGGTAGAGGTAGATTAAACTAACTTCTGAATTTATAAACATTATTAAACTTTTAACTTTAATCATTATCTGTATCTTAATTTATACTAAAATTAGAATACACACTGGTACCATGATCTTAGTCACATCTAATTCATACATGACACAAAAGTGAGTCATTTTCAAGCATATATTGTGGTGTTATAAATGTAATAATATTTGATGAGTTTTGAAGGTGGTCTTGCTGTTTTTCTTCTTATTTTGTAGTATGCTAATAAGACTCTCTTTTTATGTGTGGTTTTACAAAGGAATGGTAATACATTTAGCCGTATAGAATTAAGCTTATAATATATTGCCCTACTTTAAATATCTTAATCTCTTTAGTATTTCATATTCTTTATTTAGTTAGCAGTAACTGCTAACAGACTCATCTACTACAGAAATAATTTTCCTTGTCTTACAATAACATAGAGATTGAGGAAGTCATATAACAGTTGTTATGTTAGTCTCGTTACGACAACATGAATAGGTTAAGTATATTATTGATATTCATGTTCATATCTAGACTATGTGAATATAGTTTGTATGATATGTTGTATAACCTTATTGGTGTAACTAGGTACTTATTTTAAGCAGAATTGTAAGAATACAAATTTCCTCTACTTAAATGTAAAACAGGAGAGCAGTACCAGAGTAGACCAAAGAGACTCTGGAGTGCATAACTTACATTGAACTCAGCAGACATTCAGTATACTGCTGAGCTGTTGATTCTTACTCAATCAGTTGTCTTGTTATACAAATAACAAAACACTTTGATATATGTAATTAAGGTTTAATTATATTAATAGTGTTTTTTAGTAAAGAATATAATATATGTATGTACAAGATTATTTTGTGATAACTATGTTTTAATAGTCAGCTTAGTTTTATCACAAGAAGACTGTTCATTTGTGTACTTATATTAAACAAAGTTGAAATGAAAATATTACCTCAACCCACACGGATACATATGTGTTCATATAATTTTCAAATGAGCATTCATAAAGCTAACAACTGCCTTTATCTAGAGCAGTTTCAATGTTATCAAATATTGTTTTTTAAATTTATATTATGTGAGTCATTGTCATTCATGACATTTACAGTACATATAAAACACAAGTGATTCTATGTTGCATTATCAAGACATCTATTTCCTAATACTTTGTTTGAGTTGATGATATATAAAGTATATGTACTAATGATATAAAAACTAATTGGTTCTGTTTATTAACTCGAAATTTAAAAAAAACAATTTGTTCCTACTGACCAAAATGCCAAAAACATCATAAATGTGAGGGTTTACTGAAAGTTTTTTTTTACGTTTTAGTTATAATTAAACACCTTTTGTTTCTGTATAAATTGTTATCTGACAATTTTTATCGACATTAAATACAATAGGGAGATGGTTAGTGTAGTGTTATTACTATAGAAAACGTAACTTTCAACAGATACAGCATTAAATTCGGAGCTAATAAAAATCAACATCAAAATTGAGCTAATTATGTTGTTACAATTAATATATTGAGTAATTGAACATTTACATAATATAGGTATTTATTAACGTAAAGTTTAATTATGAATGAAGTCGAAATGGTCAGAACTCAGCGTGTTCTCGCGCGCTTTATCAGTCATCAGCTCAAACTCAAACATATATCAACAATCTTGCAACGTGGTGCCACGTGGTGTACAATATATATCCCGTTCCCATTGAAGGCGTTCGGTAAACACATGTTACGTTTATGTTTTCCATGTGATTTACTCAAGCGTCTCAAGCTCTGTAGCGCGCACTACAAACAGTTTTTTATTCATATATCCACAAGGCTTACCACTTAACTACTTATATTGCCTTTATTTACTTTCAAAGTACCGATTACAGCTTGAGCGACCTTCGAAAAATTCTTTTTTCGCAAATATAGGTATACTGAATAGCAAAAAATATTCGTACTTATTCGAGGTCAGATGTTGTTTATTTGATTTAGTCCTCAAGTAGTTGGAACAGGCAGCTTGCTAATTATTGAGCTGAAGTTCATATTGCGTCAAAAACTAGTATTGGTACTGGAAATATCGTATGCGTTAGAAAGGTTATAAAATACTACTCACAGCAACAGCCTGTAAATTCCCACTGCTGGGCTAAAGGCCTCCTCTCCCTTTGAGGAGAAGGTTTGGAACATATTCCACCACGCTGTTCCAATGCGGGTTGGTGGAATCCAATGAAATGAAAAATACTACTCACGAGCGTGTAAATAAAGGTCTTCTAATAAAATACTGTTTGCAGATTCACAATACATACACAGAAATGGACGTCAGGAGGATAGTGTACATCGTGATCGCAGTCGTGCTGCTGCTGCTGATACTGAGCTGCTGCCTGCGCCGGAAAAGGAATCGAGGCCGAGTGCTGACGCGTGAGTGTTCGATATTTGATATCCATCGTTAGCGACCGGCATACTTCAGAAGTTTTTTGAGTGAGTCAGTGTAACTACAGGCACAATGGACATAACATCTTAGTTCCCAAGGTTGGTGGTACATTGACGATGTAAGGAATAGTTAATATTTCTTACAGTGTCATTGTCTATGGGCGATGGTGACCACTTACCATCAGGTGGCCCATATGCTCGTCCGCCAACCTATATCATAAACAAAAAAAAAAGTGGTCAAGCACCATCACGTAGGGTCCATTTTAAAGTAGCTGAGATTTATTTATATCGTGCAGTAGTGTGGAACAGTATCGCTTACTGTAACTGCGAGGCATGCCCCAATCGTTTACTGCCAACATCTGTAAACAGGCGCGTTTGCAGCAGCAGACGGTGGACATATTTATAAAAACATTTGTATGAAGTGTTAATATCGTAATGGTAAGGGTCGCCTAGCGATGTATCGACGTCACGGAATCTATCCTGACCGAGAGGCTACCGTCGTCTCCACTTCAGCAACAGCTTTAAACATTGCTACTGTTCTAGTCTTCTAATCTTACGGACAAACCATATACCTACTTATGTTTATGTATGACTACATAGGCTTAAAGTTACGAATGTTATTCATTAATGATGATTTATGAAATTTTTGAATTGTCTATTTTAGAAGGTTAGTTGATCTGTCGTGTATATTTTTCTCGCGATATCTATGATACAGTCACGTCACTCTGCCACCCTTCTCTGCGATCGCGCCTGCCAGCATATGACTTACAGATATTGATGTTAGTCAAATTTAAACAAAGTGCCATTCAAATCAACTCATAAAATACTTTATTTTATCAGATGGTAAAAAGCATTTTTGAATCGTTTTAAATTTTACAGAATTGTATTAAACATACAACTACCGCCGGTTTTAAATATAAATTCAACCGAGAAGAACCGGCTATAAACTAGGATTTGAAATACAAAGTTATACCAGTTACATACAATCTTATATAATATATATTCTGCCTAGACAACAGTATTAGCTGCGCACTTTTTTCGTCTTGTGTTGAATAATATACTGTTTTGGAATTCATCGTCGTCATTGTTAAAAAAAACTTGGCTCTGTAAGCTTATCCTCACTTCTCTTCTTTGTGAATAAGTGAGCAGGTCTTACGTCGAATACGGCGTACTAATTGCAAAATACTCCTCTATTGACGACATATTATGACATTCGTCCTATTGGACGAATATCCAATAGAAGCCGTGTATTATAATTGTATTAACTAACATGACTGTATTTTTTTTTAATGTTGAAAAAGAGTAACTACTGAGTTTCTTGCCGGTTCTTCTCAGTAGAATCTACTCTCCGAACCGGTTGTAGCTTCACTTAATTGTTAAATGACGATTCAAAAGTGCTTGTAAAAGTCCACTTGAATAAAGTATATTTTGATTTTTTGATTTCTACTCCACATACCTCGGATGCTCACTTGAAAAGTGTTTTAGCTGTTGACGCGCACACGATTGGTTTTCTAATATAGTAATAAATGTCTTAGCGGCGCCCGCGCCCCCCGCGCCTCCCGCGCCTGCACCCGCGCCCTACCCGCAGCAGCAGTACGCCGCGCCCTACCCGGGTGAGTCCAATAGTTACGGAATAGCAGAATAACGGCCGGGATGCTCATCCGATGGAAAGTGGCTACCGTTCCGCCATCTGCAACACCACATGCTGAAGTTACGGCCTATATTCTAATGTTAAATTTTGGTTTCTAAACCATTGGAGGTTTAAATCGTGGACTATGATGTGATTGTTCATAACTTATCTCATGTTCAGCGATGAGGGAAACCATCGTGTGGATGTCTGCTAGTATATGGCGTTTGACATCTGAAATCGCGGCCCTTCGATTAAATGTTACAGCTAAGTTTGAGGGACCAAGCTTACAACTGATGAATAGACGCAGCCTCAAGTGGTCACACTCGACAGAGAAGCGGAAATAATGGACATAAGCTCAGACGCTTCACACAGATGCGTTTAGCGTGTCGCGTTGTGTTGAGTTATGCAGAAGAACATCGTGTACACCCATTATTTGACGACCTCCACGGTCGAGTGGTGTGTACACCGGTTTTCATGGGTACGCCACTCTGAAGCTCCGGGTTCGATTCCCGGCCGAGTCGATGTAGATTACCATTAGTTTTCTATGTTGTCTTGGGTCTGGGTGTTTGTGGTACCGTCGTTACTTCTGATTTCCATAACACGAGTGCTTCAGCTACTTACATTGGGATCAGAGTAATGTATGTGATGTTGTCTCATATGTATTTATTTATTTATTTATTTGTGTTTTTTCTGTTTATAAAGAATAACCTCTTTACAGTGCCCGTAGTGACGGCGTACCCCGTCGCGCAAGCCGCCAGCCCGTACCCCGCTCCTGCCCCTTACGCCACAAACACTTCGCCCTATCCCCCCTACCCGACCGGGATGCCCGTGGCCACTCACCAGGCGGATTCTCACCCTGGGCAGTACCCGCAGGGCTTCGCTCCCGGAGGATATCCCGCGGCCGGGGCGCCCTATCCCACTGCGAGCTATCCCTCCGCCCCGAGCGCCCCAGACGCTAACGGTAAGCAGAACACACATACAATTGTACATGAAGATAAACAAACAGACTCGTGTGATTGTGTATTACGATTTAACACAATGTTTTCCGGCAGTTTTCTTCGGAATAGCAGCTCCCGGCTGGAACACGCAAGGTCGGTCTTAGTGTTCGTTTAGAGCTCTTTACCTGGGGTCTGACTGAGACTAATTCCTTTTGAACTTTCTAACAGCCAGTCATATGCCGTGCATAGAACAATAACAAATTTTGCAGACGTCTGTTTAAATATTTAAAATGAAAATTGACGAAGTACGTTGTTTTATCTTTGTTTTTTTTTAACTTGAATGGCATAATTGGTGATCTAAATGCATTCGTGCTATTCGTTGTCAAAGTAAAAAAAATACGAATGTTAACATGAAAGTTGAAGTTCTTGAATAAACCTTGATGAATAAATTTAAATTGGATACACGAAGTTAAGTGAGTGCTGTATGTTAAAAACAGATTTATAAATCAAAAACTGTTTGTCGTGCATATAGCAGCACAGCAGAGCTATCTTATTCTCGATAATAGTAACACGATGTCGGCCATTTTCCTCCGATCGCGTCCAATGTCAAATCCCAGTAAAGATATGTTCCCTCAAGAGATCGCTTCCATATTAAATGTTCGGCGCGCATTAACTAATATCATCTTATTGCATACTATTGACGCCGTGTTAACATTCGTCGTCTGACTCGGTCTGACCCTAAGTTATCTAATGCGCGCTGATACCTTAAGAACTTGCGCGCACTGGTAACTTTTGTCACGGTGACTTTAAAGTGTTTGTCACTGTCACGTCACATTTCCAAAGCGGAGTGCGCTCATTAATAGAGACAGTGACAAAACATTTTCGAAATCGAAGTGTCATTTGCCACTATGGATTTCGAAAAGACGGTGGTTCTCTGTGAACTCGTGAGACTCGGCAGAAAAAGACTTTAATTTTCACGTGAATATCTGTATACTCTTTCAATTTTTTATCATAAAGAGCTGGTCTCTTTTCCACTTCTTCTTTTAGAACATCATTATCAGTATCGTCTTCACGAATGTATACGTTTTGAATAGATGATGACGCCATTTGCGTGCGCTAAAGTCGGCAGTCAAAGTGCAGATAGCGCAAGACTGACGACGAGAGTGACAAATTTGTCGCTAGCGGACACAAATGTCACCCAATTGTCACGTAACGTGCTCGCACTTCCATACATATTCATGGACTCGACAAGAGTGACGAAACAGTCACCGTGACAAAGGTTACCAGTGCGCGCTAGTTCTAAGTGGAGCCTTCGCGAGTGAACACATTTGTAGCAGTAGTTTGAAATGTGTCGTTCAGTAGTGACAGAACAGTAGTGTTGTGAGCACTACTCTAGTTGTGCGATGGATTAATTTAGGATTCATCGTTGTTTGTTGCAATATTATTATGTCTACAATAATCAAAATTCATATAATTTTTATTCAAGTGGCTCATAAAAGCAATTTTGAATCGTAATGTAACGAATCTCCATTTAAACTTCTTCTTAGACTTCGGAAGTACACTCATGACTCGACAGAAATGCGATCGCCTCCTGCCGTGCGATTCTATCAGAACTCACTTCGTATCTCACTCGGGAATTGTTGACAACCGACTTACGGTGATATGCTATATTGATTCGTGTATCCTATAAACTTTATAAAAATTATGGCCTATTTTTAACATTCAAACATTTCGAGTTTCTAATGGTAAAGATTCTCTGAGTATCATCTCCAATCCGGACAGATGCCGTCCGAACCGGTGGAGTGTTGTAACTTGAACTAGCAATCAAAAGTATAGTCATGTACACGAGTGCAATAAATACTGTTACCGTAACATCAATGTCGGCAAGGCGGCTCATCGGTTTTAGTTGGAGGTAATAAGTGCCGACGCTTATCGATCTTTCGGAATACTATGCATCGTATATTATCGCAATGTTTAGATTACGATAATAATATATTCCATTTACATCCCTCGTCACTTTTCGATAGATTATAATCTCAATGCGGACCGTGAAATCGCTTGCTTTGTTCGATATCAGGAAGGTCGACGCAAATCATATGATTTAAATTAAATGCAAATTCAACATTAATCGTCCATGAAATCTTTAAAATCAATCTGTCGTAGCTTAAATAATGATGACCTCATCGCATCATCGCCATCGGCCGCGTTCGTTGGCTAATAAATAATTAGTTATTGTGTTTTCCGTAGAGAAATTCTTTATAGAATTTCCGGATCTGAAAGCTGGCTGTGTTTGAACTCAGTCTGTAGAACTGAAACACGTTAAGCCTGCTCTGCGAACTCTCTAATCCTTTCGTTTTCGCAATACATGATTACAGAGAATTTTCAGTGCCCTGTTTCAGATTAGGTCTTGTGTTAAAATCTCGAATAATTAACACATTAATCGTTATCACTACTGCGTCTTTCTATTGAGAAATGTTTAATAGTAGCCTAGAGCTATACAGATGAAGACTCACGTAAAGCATCAAAAGTAAAATCGGACAAGAATGCCACACACATTCTAGCACTGTTGAGTACATTGTTCGCCGCGCCCGACGTTAGTCAGGAGAACTTATAAACTAAGCGATGCTCTTTATAAATTATACTATCTATATTAATATGTTGTGCTCTTTTCCTTATTGCCTTTACCTGACGCACACCGACGCGCATTAATTCTTTCACCGCGACATGAATTATTGTAAACAATATTTGAGTGCGAAAGTAAAGCACAAGTACACAAAGTTCAAGTGGTACAAAAGTGGACGGAAATTCAGTGTTTTTTAGATTTCAGGGCGTCCATGCATCGCAGTACTCGTCAGATTTAGGTATTTGAACCGCTGCGTCTGTATATAATAATTAATGATCATATCGAATTAAAAGTAGTCAATGATTCATCTGCATGAATAGTCATTATTTGCGAACGGAGAGCAGCGATCGTTATCGGAAGTTCGTCCGGGGCAGCTGGTCTATTTAATTAAAAATAGTTTCAGTAATGAATCAAAATATGAAAACAGCTACCATCGGTTCGGAAATTACACTTTTACAGAGAAGTACGGACAAAAATCTAAGTTTTTTTTAATTACAGAATATGTCAGTAAAGTGCTATTTTATTTTGGATATATCCTGCCTAAAAATCAATAAATACTATATCCACGTAATCCAGGTAAAAAGTACCTTTAACATAATCTTGTATGGAGTTTTCGTTTTCTTATTATAAATAACAACTAGACGTTTCTTAATGTCACATACTGGATACTTGTGCTGACCGGTACTACGGAAACAGGGCGATGTATGCACATGCAACTGTATGAAAGTGCGATATCGAATCGCTTGCTAGAAGGAAGAAAGTACCGCGATAAGGTGTCTTCAAATCAGCGGATCCGTAGATCAGCGCAAACAAACCCATAAAAGTGTAAATGAAAGATATCGTCGGTGTGCAGTCGCTGTTATCTCAATCGGTTTTTACCGAGACGACTCACTTGACCTTGCACCGTGGATACAATGGACACTACTGTATATGCTCAGGGTCCGTCCGAGCGCGCGACTCGCGGAAAGCGTATAGCTACTTATGTGAGTGACAACGTAGAGTTGTTTAGAGACCCGGGCCTCTCGGCTAACAGCAACGTAATCATGGTTGTTGCTTTCTGCTTGCGTTTGGGTTGGTTGGTACCAACTAAAGGGGTGGTGCTCCTCATTATAAATTTTACCACCAAACAGTAATACTAAGTATTCTTGATTGCTGGTTTTGAGGGATGGAATTAAGATGCACGCTCTGAGTGAGTTGGCGTGTAAGAAATGGAAGGAATGCTTAATATTTCTTATATTTACGGTATATAGTGGGTGGTGACCGCTTACCATCAGGTGGCCTATTTGCTCTACCTATATCGCAATAGAATAATAGTCAGGGTTGTAAAATCCGATGAGGTTTAATATTAACAGTAACAATACGGCGCGTCTCTTGTTATCGTATTAAGTTTCTACCGACCGCGCGCCGGCCGCGCCGTGACATTCGACTCGTTGCTCACAATGCGCGCAGTAATAGAGCATAACTCAGTCACAGCAGATCAGCGTTAAACAAAACTGACGCAGCGGAAAAAAGACAAGTGTTGTAGACAACACTAGACACTATTTTTTATTCATTCTTAGACTCTTATTGAGCTTCTCTTGCTAAAGATTTGAGGCCTAAAGAAGAATAAGAAAGAAATTAAGTAAGAGCAGTATATCAAAACACCATCTATGAGCGGTCCTCTCTAGGCGGTCGGTCTCACCGCCACCGGAGAAGTTCACGTGCTGTTTGCAATGGTCTTTTTAAAATGTCTGTTAAACGTATTTAATCTTTCTTAACGTTAAATTTGAAATATGTTGGAATGTACGGGATTTGATATAAAATTCCATTACATCGTGTAATTGGACATCGGGTTCTTTATTAATTAAATAACGGTGCAGTAAACAACCAACAGCTAGGCTATCTGCTGATGTTTGGTATAAAATGTAAAACGCCAAAATGTTTATTATAAAATGTAACAAAAGGCACGGACATCTGCCAGCCCGTGGAAGTAGTAAATTAAATAAAAAAATTAAAAAAAACCAACAGCTAGAAGTTTAGTGGTCGATATCGTATTTCAATAAATAAAACCGTTGTCCCACCACGATCGTATTTTTGATATTGAATTCTGAAAATAAAAATAATTATTACCGTTTATTAAAAGTATAACATTAAACAAAAAACGGAACGGAAACTGTAATTTTAATTACAAAATCAATATAAAAAATATATATTGATTAAGAAAGATGATGTCCTTCTGAACGATTCCGGCCGCGCCGACCGTGACCGCGCGCCGCCGCACCCGCCGGAGGGATTGTAGTCTGTCCGCAGTTAGATCTGAGTTAGCAGATCTGAAAAAATGTAGGGCGAAATCTTTTCTGACCCTGCGTATGTTATGTATACCTATTTGGAATGTTCAGCGGTGTTGTGTGTCACCTCGCCCGAGTGCTGACCGCAGCCTACCGCCATCTCATAACGAACAGATTACTTATTGGATACGTTGTAGTCCTCTTCCGACGTACAGTCGTTGTTGTTTAGATTTTACAATAAAATATATGGCACCATTTTTAACATATTTGACACTAGTAGTTGGCTAGTCGGCTTCTTTCGCGTTTTAAGGTGATGGTTGTCACGTGTCGGGCGAGAAAAGTGGTCGTATGTCCTTTCTCGAAGTTCAAGTTTACTTCATACCAAATTTCAACAAATTTGGTCTAGCTGTTTGGTAGTGAAAGAGCGACAGACAGACAAACAGAGAGAGTTACTTTCGCATTTATAATATTAATATAGATTATATTATACACATACCAGTCTCTCGGTTTAGTTGTATTGTATCAATATCTCTGTAATTGACAGCTAATACGCACACGTCTGCATTATAATGATGTCATTAAGCGATGTAATTACGGGGCTATCGGTAAACTAATACACGACCTTTGCGCTGTGACATTGACATTGGTTTCCGATGTCATCGATGTCGTCTTGTGAATTAATCTTCGATGTTTTGTTGCTAGATAACCGTGAAGGCTTTTAAGAATTGCAAAGATACGCACAATTGTTCCATTAAAACAATAGTAGAAATTATTATGTGATGAAATGTGTAATAACGAAAATGAATATGAGCACGTATAGTAGTAGTGTACATATGAGCGAGTCAGCAGTAGGTTAATAAGGCGTGGTGTGGTATTGCAGCGATGCCGCCGTCTTACGAGCAGGCTGTGTGCGCCAAGCCGCCGCCGCACAACCCCTACGCGCCGCAGTAGGCGCGCACGCACGCGCACGCACGCGCACGCACGCAGCGATTGCTATTCGACTTTATTTTTATAAACGTAAGTTAATTTCATGTCAAGGTGCGTTTTATGTTAACTCACTGCCCTCGAAAATATTTAAATCTTCCAATCATTCGATTAAGAAAAGATTTACAAATGGATGCTGATCTCGTGCCGTCTCAGACGCCAGCTATTCGCATCTCCTGTAAAGGGTACAAGGTCATGCACATACGTCACTTTCAAAGATAACTTGACGTTAATAAGAATAGGAATTGTTAAAATAATTTCTTCCAATAATGGGCACACTCGTTTCGTGCAGCGACGCTGGCGTCATAACGCGAAGTGTAATGGAGCGTAATGACAATGTTTTACTTTAAATATTTAAATAAATTGGTGCGACTGGCGCTCGGCCCGGTGCGATTTGCTGTAATTGATGCACGACCGACATTGTGCAACAGCTAACTCGTTACGTGAGAAATTAACAACAAGAAATAATTGAGTTAAACAAGAAATGTTGTTGCTGACCGTACGAGCGGGGTATTTCCCCATTTGTAAATCTTTTCTATTATCGCGTTGTGTAATAATATTGTTAACTTTAATCGCTGCAAACACATATATCAGTTTTATTGTACCTGGATGTCGTTTTATCTCTTATGTGATTACTGTCACCGAATAATGATTACACTGAATTGCCTTCTATTGTATGTATAACAAAACATTATTCCTTTAATAACTATTGATGTTGTTGTAAAGAAGTATAGCTGTTATGATGTTGTCTCTTTCGTATAACTGTATAAAATTAACGTAAGAAAGAGACAACTATTTAGATCGTAAGTTCTATTAATAATAATATAAGGCTAAGTACATTTAGATTTCGAGGCTTTTGGCTCAAATCGAACGATTTTATCTTCCGTAGTCGAAATGTGAACGCATTGTTATCGTCTCAGAATATCGTCGTAGGATTTCTTACTAATGTAGGTACTCATCGAGCGACGCATTCAAAATATATTATTAAGTAGAACAATATTTGTGGTTCTTCAAATTATACCTTAGGATTAACTTGAGAATTTATATTTTTTTTTTCTAAAGCAAATGGAAAGAGCAGGGTTACTTTGATTTTGCGTTTTTTTTTGAGTACTTTTCTGTAAAACTTTAAGCGAATTTGTGCTAACTTTATAAATGTTTGTTTTACTTCAAGAAATTGTTTATAATAATAGTTGGTAAGACTGAAATTTGATGATTTATCATAGATTATGATTAAAACGTCACACGTCAACGTCGGGTGAGATTATGGTGCGCTTTGTTTCCTAATAAACTAAGAATATAAGATATATGTAATGTACATAGTGTAGTGGAGCGCTCAAAACATTCCTCTTGTCTCATAGATAATTGTATAGAACAGTTTGATCCCGATTGAATGAAGCCTCGCGTGCGGCAAACAGGCTGACAAGCAAAATGTCACAAGTCACAAGAAGCGAGCTTACGCATGTGTACCATAGACTTCGGAACTTACAAGCGCGTATAGTACGACACAACTTAGATGTGGCATCGGCAGAGTCGGATTTAAAGGTCTGGAGGCCCCCGGGTCACAAAGCAGTGGGGGCCCTAGACAAACAGAAGCGTGAACAACCTAATAATTATATTATCATGAATTAATTACTTTTTTATTTCAATAAGTAAGCTATGATTTATTTACTTGTATCGGTAACTTTTAAAATATGAAATAATAACATTATTATAATTTGACAATATCTCGGTATTTGTTACTTGCTGAAAAAACCCACTAATGTGGAGGCCCCAATGCAGTTGCCCCGGTTGCCCTCCCCTAAATACGGCCCTGGGCATCGGCAAATTCAATAAAACCGATAACTGCCGACGTATACAACCAATAGAACAGCTTCCTATCGCGCCATTCGACGCTATTCGTCGCTATAGTTTCTCGCGTCAGCTCGACCCGAGAAAACAAGTGCATGTCAATCGACTTGTCAAACTGACGAATATATTAATTCATATCATATTACAAGTTATTACGTTTGCGTAAAGATGATATTCGCATATGAAATGAATATTGATACTTTGGGATAGCGTACTTAATGCGGATGTGACATGTGAATTCTGCCGATGGTACATCAAGCTGTGTCGTACTATAATGTCGTGTCCGTTTGTCTCGACGTGTTCGCTAATATGTCGGCTGATTGTACGCACGCGACCGCTCTCGCTAAATACCCTCACATATAATATAAATATCGTGTAATTTGTTATTCGTTTAAAGAAAATTTAAATATGTTTGATATATTATATTTTATATAATTGAATGTAAGTTTTAATGTGTTTTTACTTTCAAAGGCCTATTCCATTCAAGTCAATAATAATATATTACTTAGACATTTAAAATACTATAAATAATCAAATGCATAATTGTGAAATAGATGTTGATATTTATGTAACTCTACAAATCCGTAGTTGCCAAAACGAACCGAAGCTCTGGAACAATAGTGCTCTCGTCACATTGACTCTTATCTGAGACATATCTCGGTTCGTTATCAGTGTCATCTTCCATCGTAGTGTTTACAGACATAATCCATATATTTTTTAACTAGTTTAATATGAACATAGAGCCCTGCGCCGGTAAAGTCTTAGGATGGGACGTAACGCCTCAGACCGCGGTACTGGCGGATACATACTTATAAAAGTATTTTTTGTAGACATTAAAGAAATGAACAAAGTCAGTAATAAGCGATTACGCGGTCGACGACTAACTCCTGTGCTCGTATCACCCGACAGGAATTTCAGACTAATCGATCTTGCTATTAATGCGTCGTGTGTCAGTAACGAATCATTGTCACTGCAGATATGTGGGGTGTTACCAGCAGGGCCGTCTGTAACTGTTCGAGGCCCTGGGCAAATTAGGATAATGGGGCCCCTGTGTCTTTGACAGAACACTATTTTGTTAAAATGGATAAAGAAAGTAGATAAACAAGGTTCTAGATTTTTTTTAACAATAACATATGTAGATACGTTATTCTTTTTTATGTGAGCGGGGCCCTGGGCATTTGCCCAGTGCCCAAATGGAAAGAGGGGTCTGGTTACTAGACAGAAAATCATACGAGCAATGTACTGCGTACATCATGTAACAAACCATTAAGGCGCAACCGGCGATATCAAATATTCTGTCTCCCTCACACTTCCTCTTAAAATATAGTATAAAATGTATAACAATTTATCGATTCTGAAAATTGTGGTTTATGAAAATATTGTCTGTGTATTTAAGTAGAATAAGGAAAATGTGTCGCATCTTACAAAGTCATTCTATTATAATTGTTTAAAGTGTTACCAGTTGACATTAAAGGCGCAGGATCGTTGTTTATATATTTACGTTTTAGAGTCAGTATTGTATTTACAAGCTATAGAAGGTCCAGCGATTCGTCGCCCTCGTGACGGGTCGGAGCATTTCTATTCCTCACTTCAACGACTGAGAGTTTATTTTGTATTAAATTAAACCAGATTATCTTGAATTCAAGACTTTTATTAGTAGTTAATGTACTAACCCCGCCTTCCTCCCTTTCCTCCTTATAAATTGTATTACTTAACCTGGTCTTCCCTTTCTTAAATAAAAGAATATTATGTCTAGCTTCTGAGCAGAGGCCGCTCTGCTATTGAGAGTTGAAAGTGATTCATTGTCGGTGCTTCGATGCGCTTTGGTGGTCTAATAAAAACATAAGTCGTAGCAGTTGCAGCTCGCTCTACATGCAGGTATGACACACAACGCTGTTGTACAGTCGCCGTGACAGATCAGCGAGATCAGCGGTTGCTACGCGGATGCCGTTAAACTGAAGCCCGTTTTATTATATAGACCCTTAATCACGAGTAAAAACATACCACACCATTTGAACGACTTTTTCTTAAATGTAAGGACGTATATTCTAAATATTGCGAAAGTAGGGTCGTATGTATGTTATCTCGTCACGACTAAGTCTGGGATATAAATAAGCCCACCATATTGAATTAATACTGATATCTATATAGGAGTGCATTGAAAATAATTGATCCGTCATCTTAGATATGCTGGTATGTTGGATCATCATTCCAACTGAAAGTGTAAGTATATACAATTCCAACACAACTGGTTGATGGTATCTGCTTTTGAATAAATGTCGTGGACCCACAAGTATCGAAAACAATCGCATATATTCTACTGTACTGTAATTTCTTCCAAAACAAAGCTTGCAACTAAAATCTTTATCTCTTGATATTTCAGTAGTTCGGGATAGCCAAAGTAATATTATCGTTTACAATGGCGCTCCAATCTATCTTTTGTTACAATGCCACGCTATCGTCCAATTGTTTTGTAATGACAGCTCAATCATATTTAAAATAAGAAATAGTGTTACATGCCAGTATTAAATGCTATGCCATATAAAATAATATTAATTACAGTTTAGCAAATTATTGATCAATTAATTACAATAATAATTGTATATAATAAAGTAAATTCAATAGCCCCTCCTATATTCATAATATACAATAATAATGTGATATAAATTATGATATAGAATCAAATGTCATAACACCGTATTATAGGCTGGGGTTACTCTGTAATAGACTACAGGCCCATATACAATAAATGATGGGTCATATGAATCACCAGGTGATGTATGTAGGACGATATAAGGGCATAAAATAATAAGATTCAGCTCTATGCCGTCACTTGTAAGCTGTCCAACTGAGTGCTGGTGAGAATTCAAAAGCGCAGGTAGAGTGAGTACCTTTTAGGTCATATATTTTTGTACGGCATTTTTACCATCATCATCTTCTTACATCTTATACATTTTATGACGGTAATAGTCAGTACCATATATTACGATCTGACAATTCTCGCTCGTGTTTTATGGTGAGATTTGAGTGTCTTGTTACAGAGTAGCCCTACTGTTACCGACTGCTGTAACCGATTATTACGGATTAAAATCCGACATGAGAACCCTGCCTGTGTCGGATGCCTATATGCCAGCCCGCACTGGAGTAGCGTGGTGGAATAAAATACAAATCTTCGCCTCGTGTAGACAAGAGGTCGTGTAGACAAGAGTTGTGATATTTACAGGCTGTATTGCAGGTACTATACTATTTGTAACAACTGCTACAAACAGTAACTGATAATACACTTTACTACCCTGTGATGGCACTGGTCATTATATTGTTGAGGAAAAACGCACCCTAAAAATATTAAATTACTTAATATATTATTAAAGTCACTTTTAGTAATGCATTTATTAGCACGTTACATTTATAAAAGCAACCATACATATCTGAACCGTAACAGATGTTATCAAATTACTGGCAGCGCTGTAACAGCTCACCTAACTTCTCTTTGTGTTAATCGCCGACCTGAAACACAACCTACCGTCAGTGTAGTCGTTGAAACTAAACTGCTTTGCTAAGGACTCTGTTCTATGTGAATACATTCAATATAGTATAATGGTAATATATACGCCTCTGCTACTTTAGTTTCTGAGTTCGTTGACCTCTGTCAGTGCTTTCCTTAGCGACATTTTCTCAGCTGGATGATGATCCACGGCGCGCGCTACGCATGCGTCAGTCGCCGGCGACTTCTTGCCGCCGTATCCTCCATAAACACGTGTAGGGCTTGACATTATATAGATGAAAATTTAAAAAATAAAAAATATAACACTCGCTCTTTGCACACGATTTTCCTTTGTTCATATGCGTGATCTCGTTGTCTGTCCGCGTCTCAACCCGTTCCAAGATGACGAGCCAGTTCTCAGAGCTCATGATTTACTATTTGGACGTGCGCTACATTGTATCTTACTTGACGCATCCAGTGTCGAGCGATTCTCTATTAAGATACTTCTTACATGCACAAGGGATATAACTCATACATCTTAGATTCCATGACTGACAATGCATTGATGATGCTCAGAGTGCAAGCCTTTTACACTTTTTGCAAAGATTTTTGAGTGAGCCACTGACCACTTACAAAAAGAACTGTTTGCTCCACTACCTTCCTAAAATTGATTTAAAAAGATGAATAATAATAGTTATTTATTGTATTGAAGAGATCGTTGTTTTAGCGACAAGGCCGCCTCTTGTGCATCTTTCTTAAACGTGACTAAACTATGTGTTTACTGGTGTATTACAAAGAGTATTTTGATTTGATTTGTACCGATTAAATTCCAATAGTATGGTAGTTCATTAATATTTCGCAATACGCTAATCTGGCAGCCCTGATCACAGGGCGTCGCGGCGCCGGAGCGTCGCTGACAATTGTTGCGCGTCTCGCCGCCTCACGCACCCCACAGCTCGACGCGGAGTCACTCAGCTCTAGGCGCGACCACAAACATCTAGCTAAGAGCAGTTGCCCTGCATACCCGATATTTCTATACATATTTTATGATGATTCGACAACATTTACAAATTTATAACGAGTATATTTAAAAAACAATAAAGTTTTGTTATTGATTGTTCTTTTAAATTAACAGTCAAATATCAAAATTCAGATGTATCTTTGAAGTGCAAATATGTGGATCTTTGATGGTGATGTGAGAACGAATTAGTGATGAAGAAACGGAGACAAAGTCGCTAGCCGACACGAGGGCGTAAGTCAAAAGCTAATCATTAAATAAACTATATCATAATTCATAAGTTTCCATCATCTGACAATGCAGACCTCTCGGAATACTCAGTGATTGATTAGTTGATTAGTACTTTTAAAACACAACATGTCTCATGTGTGTGACCCATTAACTCATATAACCCAGTAACAACGTATGTCTGTTTAGCGGTAGAATGTGTAGTGAGCAGGCTGCACGCAATTGTATTTCGACCACGTCAATAGTGGTTCGTGCCGGAGTACCCGCGGAGTGATGGGGTCGGTGCGCGGCGCGCGGCCGCCCTCGCACACCGCCTACTACGTGGCGCTGGCCGGCGTGCTAGCCTTGCTGCTGCTGCTGTGCTGCTACTTCATATATTTCTGCATACGCAGAGTTAAAGGTACCAACAAACGAAAATCCCATCACTGGGAAGCGAGCTTCAGTGTCCTGGAAAGGCTCAATGAATGTATGCAATGCTAATACCTCGCTGACTTGTTAGCTTATAGATACTTCGTTCCTCAGAGTTGGCGCAGCAGCCGCTCCCGGAGCCGGTGAAGTCAGTGCGACCTCCGCCCCCGCCGCCGAAGCCTGTCGCTTATCCAGTGCAACCAGGTCCGTATCATCGCTGTACTGGTAGACTCGAATATCTTCAATTTTGAAAGTTTACCCAACAACTTCGCGACCTAACAACGAACCAAACATTAACCATGAGTCACATGTGACTCACGCGTTTAACCATTGTTGAGTGTCATATATTATTATATTCAGCTTAATCTCATAACGCGCGAGTGACATCTATTCTTTTCATACAGGTACACATTTTTCATACAGGTACACATTTCATAATTTTTAAAATTTACTTGGTGGTACGCCTTTGTGCAAGCCCGTCTGGGTAGGTACCACCCAGTTATTCTACCGCCCAATAACAGTACTCAGCATTGTTATGTTCCGGTTTGAAGGGTGAGTGAGCCAGTGTAACTACAGGCACAAGGGACATAACATCTTAGTTCCCAAGGTTGGTGGCACATTGACGATGCAAGGAATAGTTAATATTTCTTACAGCGTCATTGTCTATGGGTCATGGTGACCAATTACCGTCAGGTGGCCTATATGCTCGTCCGCCAACCTATACCATAAAAAAAGAAAAAATTAAATACATTCATACAGGTTTTTTCTTTGGGACTTTTGTGATTGGATTAGTGTAAGTGTCTGAGTGTAAGCGCGTGTGGTCGCAGGCGGGTGGATTTACACAAGAAAAATTTCCTCAAGTAAAAAATTAAAAAAATTGAAATCACGTTGGAATGCTTGTAAAACTAGATAAAACAATCGTAGGATAACTAAAATTCTCCTAAAATGTGATTAGACTATTTTTTAACGCCTAAATCGGAAAATATTAGCATTTAAATAAAAAGAGGTGAGATGGTGTTGACGACTGTGGTATGGCGATGATTTACACATGGATGGTGATGATCTTAAGTGTATGGTGATGACACTTTATACATGAATTCACAATTAAATGACAAGTTTTAAGGAAATCAACTTTATTAATGATTAATTAACAACAAATAAATCAACAGTCTAAAATATAAAGTATTAAACTTAGTAGGTACTTAAAATTTTTTTTCTTAAATCAACTTATTATATTTTTATATTCATTGAGATTTAATTTGGTTTTTTTTGGTAATCAGTCTTATGGAGGTAAAATTATATTTAATGTCTTTACCTTTCCGTAATCAGGCATTTTATTCTTAATTATTATCACGTAATCATCAAATTTCTCAGTTTTTACTCATTTACTTAATCAATAGTCCTTTAGATGTTTTTTTTTCATAATTTCGCAATCTTCTCACACTTACTAATCTACCTGCATGCAGCCATAAAATTTCGGACTATTTTTTTTGTATTTGGATTAATTTGTTGGAGAGTATTTTTATATTTGAAGGCCCTGCTACAAGTACTTTTTGATTAGTTGGTAAATTGGTAACGTTACGAAGAGTTCGACGCTTTGTTGTTGCTAATAGAGTGACATGATCTCTGTCTTCGTCCTGATTTATGGTTATTGCGACTGAATGTGGTATTTTTATAAAACCTAAATGTTTTCCATGACCACATATCTGGCCACATGTACATTTGAAGCAGCTAGATGATCTCAAAGTTAACCTATCACAGTGAAGTTGCCACAGGACCTGATGTACTTTCAGAGTACCCTTAAATGTGTCAAGTTTACTGGGTAATTTCTGTTCTCTCATCCGCACGTCAGTTTCTTTACAGCAATAACTGTTACATTGGTGTGTGTTTGTAAGACAGTCATAAATTTATCAATACTAGTAATGTCTGTGCCATGATTCACTAGAAAATCAGCTGTCCTCTTGACTACAGCCCCCACCCCATCTGTGGCTCCTTTTCCGTGGCCAGCTTCAGTGTAATTCCATGTGACTGTTGTAATTTGTGGGAAATCTTGGCAAAATTGTGATAATATAAAAAACATGTACTTATTTCTATATTGTGATGTAGGCGAATCTGATTGGAAATGAAGTGTGTCTAGAAATGGATTAATTTTTATACTTTCTTTTATCAGAGGTAAAAGATGTGCCCATATTGATGGAGCGTCATGTCTTAGACATTCGCTGACGGTGCAGACTGATGTTGGTTTTATATCACTGCTATGAAAATCAAAAGCATAAATAACGGCAGTATGGAGGACAATTTCTTTGCGGCTCCCGCCAAAATGTAATGACTGAACTTCACTAGCTGCTTTCATTCTATAATTTTCCGAAAAGTCGACATGTATGACAGCAGAATTAACAGTCAAAGAATTTTTTAATTCTTTCAATTCACTATATTGTGTATAGATTAAGTAACAGTGCTCGAAAAATGACTTCATATCTGTATCCAACTCATTGATAACTTTGAGGGATTTTGCTTTAATTTCGTCTTTCTTGGTGATAGTGATAGTTTTAGGACCTTTTTTTGTTGAAATTAACTCTCGGGATCGTATCCATTTATAAAAAACTATCTCAGCATCATTAGAGAACTCATTGAATTGAATATTCTTGCGTTTGCAGAGACCGCATTCTCTTTTAAGACATTTCTCTGAATATCTTGAACAACAAAGACTTTCCAGCAATTCGTGATGATTCTTCTCTCTAATGATTCCCACCTTAAATAAAGATTCCAGCTTGAGATCAATATTAGCATGTACTTCACACATGCATGTGTCTCTTTGCGCCGCAGTGGCTGGCAATACCCAGAATGGACGACATTTCCAAAACGTACAGTAGCTCACTCTTATTTTATGAATCTTCATAAACTTCTCGTGTAAATCTTTTATCGAACTTTTGAGAGTCCTTTTCTGCATTTGTGTTTTAAATCGTGTAATATACTGTTTCTTTCCGGGACATATCGTACTGTTTGCATCAAGAATAAAGAGAACCTGAAACGCTATAAGTAAAACCTACCATAGATAACTTACTCTAATTCTTTATAATAACAATTTAAAAGAGTAAATAAATAACATTTGATGTTGGGCTGGGCTAAGGCCTCCTCTCTGATTAAGGTGAGTGTTTGGAACATATTCCACTCTTAGTGTAAGTTTCAAGCAAATTAAGAAAATCATCATCACCATACGCCTGTTGTCATCACCGCTCATTAATTATAAACGGTAATGATGCGTATGGTGATGACAATTAGGACGTTACATCGATTTTTCTAGAAAAGTAATAATAATAGTAGGATACCGCTACTCTTTTTGGCATCTTCACTTATAACTAAGTTTATATACAATTTATCGTAAACTTATTGAATGTACTTACCTTGAATGTAAAACTTGACGGAAATGACGTGACTTTGGCTAAACACAACTTTTTTGGACACTTACTCAAAATTTTTGGTGTCGGACCGCGTTTCGGCAGACTTGCGTCTCCTTTCACAGTTTGCTCAGAACTGAGGAAGCGGGTCGGGGTATCGCGTGCCCCGCAAATGCTATACATACGGAACTACCTCCACTTTGATGTTTCTGTGACGGTGTTGACGAATTTTTTATTTATTTATTAATTATTTATTTTGCGAAGAAATTATTATAACTTTTTTTTAAATATAGATGCAATATGGATAAATGTATATCGTCAATTAAAATCTGCTTCTTACGTGGGGTAATCGATTTATTTGACCGCAAACTGTAAGAGTCACATTTTTTTGCCAGGTGGTGATGATTTTGATGGATGTATTAATTTTGTTAAAAATCATCTGTTGACTTTAAGGGTGTTTGGATTAAAGTGCCGTATAAAATAAGTACATATAAAGCCTGTAAATATAAAAAAAGTAAAGATATTTGGCAGTATAATTTTTTTTATAACCTCCACGTGATTTTTCATCGTTTTTGTAAATCCACCCAGGCGTCCGAGAGAGCGCCACGGCGATGGCGCGCCTGTGCCAGCTGCCGGCCGCGCACACCGACACCGTGTTCCCGGCGCTGCCCGCGCCGCGCCTCGTGCCGCGCGCGCGCTCGCCCGCCGCCGCGCGCTGAATGCGAGCCGCTGATCGCTGTCTGTACTTATTGTGGTTTTTTACAGGAAAATTAGTTTGAAGCGAAGAGTTCGTATCTTGCAATAAATGTTAGTTGTGGATCAAAATATATTATGAAGTTGAATTTATTACATTAGCACTGTACGTAACTGGCCGCGTTATATACTCAGTAAGTACTCTTTTTATCTTTATACCTCAGACGAGGGACCATGGACGATTTACGAAAACTATTTTTATTAATTATTAATTTTTAAGAGCATCCCAAATAGCAAAGCTTTGCTTTAATTCTTAATTAACATCTAGAACGTATTTCGAATTAGGAACTTACCCTACAATTCAAAACAGCGTACTACTTATCTGCAGATATAACATCGATTTTTTTGACAAAGTATACTTTGTATATTCAAATATATATAAGTTAAAAATTATATTATGTTTTGAAAATTAAAATGACAGTTAATTAAGAAACCATGTTAAGGAAAGTTGTAGGTTTTTCAGGATTATCTGTTATTGTAATCGTTGTTAGTTTTCCTTGTATGTAATAACTAAAGGTTAATTTGGTTTGTTAATGACGAAGAACAATTAAAGAACAAAGAATTTTCTTAATAAATTCACTATATTTGAAGTATAATTGGTTTCAACGACCGATTGTTGACATATGTACACATAGCGCATATTTACAAGCTGAACTATTGTATTCCACATATGTGCTTATGTATTAATTACGAAGTATATTTAACAGAGAGTATTCGGTATTACTTTTTATGAAATACGAAGGCAGACGAGTAAATGGACCACCTGATTGTAAGTGGTCACCACCGCCGATAATATAGACAATAGCGCCGTAAGAAATATTAACCATTTCTCACATCGCCAACGCGCCACCAACCTCAGCAACTAAGATGTTATTTCACTAGTGGCTGTAGTTACACTGGCTCACGACATTACCGTTGTTTTACTCTAGAAGTCTATTAAGTGAGTGGTATCCACTCAGACAGCCTCGCACAAAGCCCTACTAGCAAGAAAACTACTGAAAATTTAAGGATATTTTAGAAAAACTGTAAAAAACTGGGTAATCACCTTAATACTAAAATAAAGTTCAACATCAGTTGTCCGTTATTTGGTTGTCTATATTCATTGTACTACTTGTTGGTCTTGGCTATATAAATTAATAAATAAACTGGATATAAATATTTTATATTATATAAAATGTTGTAATTGTTGTAATTACGATATTATTGTCTTATGTGAAACGTGGCTTCACAATGGTGTTTCGGATTCGGAACTATTTGACGACAGATACACTGTTTACAGGAGGGATAGGGAATCCAGTCCTATTTGTAATAAAAAAACGGGAGGTGGTGTACTAATCGCGGTGTCAAAATTAATAAATTCGAAAAGAATTAAATCCTTCGAAAGTGCCTGCGAGGACTTATGGATTTCTGTTGATATTGATAATGGCGGCCGCTCATCTCATGTTTTTATTTGTGCAGTATATCTACCCCCACCTATTCAGAGAAACATATTAGAACACTTTATTGCTAATACTAATCGAGTTATGGAAACTGGTAATAAAACGTTAATCGTAGGCGACTTTAATATGAGTAATATTGAGTGGTCACATACAGTAGATTTACCGTGTACAAATTTTAATCCTACCTCAAATTGTACATATAGTTCATTTGCAAGCTTATTTATAAATTTCATTGTACTTAATGATTTAAAACAATATAATTTCGTGACAAATAAGAACAATAAAATTTTAGATCTTATCTTGAGCAATGTTTCTGTCGTCAACTTAGCACCGAGCTATGATATTTTAAGTGTAATTGACGGTCATCACCCTCCTTTACAATTTTCAATAAATTTTAGCAACGGTAAGTCACTAGAATCTAAAGTCATGTTAAGAAATAATTTTTTTAAGGCTGATTATTGTAAAATTCAGGAGGCTTTACAAAATATAGATTGGGATGATAAATTTTCAAAGTGTGGAGATGTAAACGAGATGGTTGCATCTTTTTATGCAGTCCTTCGAGTCTTAATTGGTATGTATGTTCCCAAAAAGAATTTTAATAAAAATCGTTATCCCGTATGGTTTTCAAAAAATCTAATTAGACTTTTGCGAGAAAAAAACAAATACAGAATCAGGGCAGGCAAGTATCGAAATCCTCTCGACGTTTTGTCTTTTAAGTTGTTAAGATCTAGATGTGAACATCTTCAAACCGAATGTTACAATAATTATTTAGAACTTCTTGAGTCTTCTCTATCCAAGAACGCCAAGCTTTTTTACACCTACATACAGTCTAAAAGGAAAAAAAGTACCGAGTTTCCTTCCCAAATGTATCTTGATAATCAAGTTGCTAATAGTGGTAACGAAATATGTAATCTCTTTGCTACTAACTTCTTATCCTATTATAGTACAAATACTTCAAATTTAAATAGAACTACTCATGCTGCTCATGAAGCTTCATCTGGGACTATCAGTTCTATAATTTTGTCTCATAAGGAAATACATAAAGCGTTAAAAAGTCTCAATCCATCTAAAGGAGCAGGTTTCGATGGTATTCCATCTTACTTTATTGTTAATTGCGCTGATGCATTAACGGCCCCGCTTTACCATATATTTAATACATCACTTTCCACGGGTATTTTTCCTACATATTGGAAAATATCCTTAGTAATACCTATTTTTAAATCCGGAGACCCCAATCAAATAAATAATTATAGACCGATATCCTTGTTATCAATTCTTGGTAAAGTACTGGAATCCCTGTTATATCCTTATATTGCATGGCATGTAAAACAACTTATTTCACCGCATCAACATGGTTTTTATAGATCTCGCTCCACAAATACTAACTTGATTTCCTACGTCGAGGATTTATGTGACTCGATCGATGCTAAAGTGCCAGTCCACGTCGTATATACCGACTTCAGCAAGGCGTTCGATCGAGTTGACCATAAGATACTGCTCTCAAAGCTTTCAGGACACGGTATATGTGGACGCATTTTAGAATGGTGTGCTTCATATTTGAGTGAACGAAGGTCAATTGTAGCTGTTAAAGGATACTTTTCTGAATCTTTTAGTGTTTTATCTGGAGTTCCACAGGGTTCCCACCTTGGGCCATTATTTTTTAACATTTTTATTAATGATCTTACATTGTGTTTTAACCATTCTCGTTACTATTTATTTGCCGATGATGTTAAACTTATGAAACCTATTCACAGTCTTAATGACGCTAAATTGCTGAATGAAGACTTGGGCAAACTTAGCGACTGGTGCGACTATAACAACATGTCTATGAACATCGATAAATGTCATTTTATTAGATTTTCACGAAACAAATCAGACTTAGTGTACTTTTATACTTTTAAAAACAAAAAGTTAAAGGAAGTTACCAGTGTTCGGGACTTAGGAGTAATCTTCGACTCAAAGCTCCGCTTTCATCTGCATATTGATCACATAATAAATAAAAGCTTTAAAACACTAGGATTCATATTACGTAATGGTAGGGACTTTAAAAAAGTGTCCAGTAAAATTAATCTTTATAACACTTTAGTACGCAGTACGCTAGAATATTGTAGCAATGTTTGGAATCCACATTATGAAGTATACATAAAAAGAATAGAACGGGTTCAAAAGAGATTTTTGTGGCACCTGTCTTACAGCTGTAACATAACTAAAACACACCCTCATTACATTGACCGATTAAAATACTTTAACCTTGATTCTCTACAAAACAGAAGAGAAATACTTGACCATACATTTCTGTTCAAAATGGTAAATAAAGATATAGACAGTCCGCAATTACTTTCAAAACTATACTTTAATGCACCAGTAAAACTCCCAAGAAGTCTCGTGTATACTCCATTCAATACAAAAAAATGCAAAAGTAATCTCGCTCATTATTCACCTTTGAATAGAATGACATTAAAGTTTAACTCTCTTTTTAAAAATACTAATATTGATATATTCTCGGGAAGGCCTCTTGAATTCAAAAAAACAATTAAAAAATGTATAATTAATTAATTAAGCTTAGATTTTAGTTTATAGTTGTTGGTTCTCCATGCACTTTATTTAAACTAAAATGTATTTAAACCAAAATGTTAACTTAGTGATTACATGCACTCTGTTACTATTTCAGCATGAAGTGGTTGCCTGTAACTGAGGTAGCACATAGCATCTTAATTGTATTAATTTAAATGGCTGTATTTGTGTATACTTTGTTGGCGATCCAATAAATAAATAAATAAATAAATAAAAATACATGCGAGCTAGGGATGGAAAAGTTAGCTTTTGTGTAGCTTTGTCTCGCGAGCTGCGACGAAGGATGTATTCCCTATGTACTAAGCGTTTAGTATTATATAAATATATAGATCGAGTCTATATGAAGTATATACCGCTACGATACCTCTATATACCGCCTAGACTAATGAAACTTTGCTACGAATCTATGTATTGTTATAATGTCTCATGTGCCAAATATCTATGCTTATTTGTTTTTGAATAAAATGTTTTGACTAATAATTGTTTTTATTTGTTCCTTTTATACTAATTTTAGATGTACTATCATCCATTCTACAGAACATACGTTTTGGACGCGTTGACAGACACTTTCACATTGAGAATAATATTTTTTTATTTCAAAGTAATTTTTATATTATATTATAAAGCAGTAAAACCAATTATTCCTCAAAAAGTATTTTTTAAAACGTATAATTTTCAAAAATTAACTTACATATACACTTACAACTAAGTCACTTATTTCTTCTCCAGATGTTGCCTAGTCATTGATGAAAGAAAATGTAAGAGCTTGTAAATCTAACTTTAATTTTACCCTTGTAAACCCCAATGACATAATACGCGCCTTTAAGTCACTAGACATCAAGAAAACGGCTGATTTATGGAGTATTTCTCTAAAGGTGATAAATTCGATTATTGATGTGATTGCACCTTTTCTTGCTTTTATATTTAATAGTTGTGTCCAACGTGGTATATTTCCTGACCTGATTTAAATATTGGAATAACTTTACTATGTTTTAGTAAAGTTATTCCAATATTTAAATCTGGTAGTTCTTCAGACCCCAACAACTATAGGTCAATTTCAATTCTACCTACCCTGAGCAAAATATTTGAGAAAATAATTCTAAATCAATTATTATGTAGAACATTTTAACAAACATAATCTACTTCATAGTAAACAATTTGGATTCACGAGGGGTCGCTCGACAACAGACGCTGGTATCGAGCTTATTAAGAATATCTATGAAGCCTGGGAAGAGTCACGGGATGCCTTAGGGGTTTTCTGTGACTTATCCAAAGCCTTTGATTGTGTTCAACATGAGACTCTGGTCAGGAAACTTTATCACTATGGAATTAGAGAATGTGCGCTTGACCTTCTGAGTTCTTATCTTAACAAAAGAATTCAGAGGGTTGACGTTAAAGGAAAAAAGTCTCCTGGGGTCTCAGTTGGTATGGGGGTCCCTCAGGGATCAATTCTTGAACTTTTTCTGTTTCTCACATATATAAATGACTTGCCCTTTCTTGTTGGGAACAAACATGATATAGTATTGTATGCTGATGATACCTCCTTAGTTTTTAAAATTAATAGAAAACTGGTACAGTACGACGACGTAAACAATGCTATAGCTGATATAGTACATTGGTTTAGCGTAAACAATCTTAGCCTTAATAATAATAAAACAAAAATTGTGAAATTTAGTACACCCAATATACATAATGTAAAAGCCAATGTACTCATTAACGGGGAATCTATGGATCCAATTGATTCTGCTGAGTTTCTTGGCTTACTGTTGATGCCAAGTTGCAATGGGACCCCCATATTAACGGATTGGCGAGTAGACTGAGTTCTGCGGCATTCGCGGTCAAAAAAATTAGATTATGTACCGATGTTGATACGGCTCGCTTAGTATATTTCAGTTACTTTCACAGTATAATGTCATACGGTATTATGCTGTGGGGCAACGCAGCCGCTATCCATACTATATTTGTGCTACAGAAGAGGGCTATTCGCGCAATCTATAACCTAGGAGCTAAAGAATCGTTAAGGAATAAATTTAGAGAAATCAAGATATTGACTGTTGCTTCTCAATATATATTCTGCAATGTTATGTATGTACGAAAAAATATTAATTATTTCATGAGAAAATGTGATACTCATAGCATTGGTACAAGAAACAAACACAAACTTGTTACTCCTGTTACTCGACTACATAGAGTCAGTAACTCCTTTGTGGGGCAATGTATACGGTTTTACAACAGGATCCCAGAAAGCGTTCAAAATGCCTCTGTTGCCAAATTAAAAAAATTTATTAAGGAACGCTTGTGTGCAAAAGGTACTATACAATTAATGAGTTTATGATCGATAGCACACCTTGGGAATGAAACGATCGCCTCCTGGCTATTTCATCTCATATTAAATTGTTTAAATAATATATGAGACAAATAAAAAAAAAACCGCTGAGTTTCTTTCGCCGGTTCTTCTCAGGTCAGGGTATTTTCTTTTCCGAACCGGTGGTAGTGTTTCAATTGACCATCAATAAGAAAGTGTAATGCTTCTATATTGAATAAAGCTATTTGAGTTTGAGTTTGAGTTTACACACACGCGCGAATAATATATAGCACGCCAATAATTTAATTGAGCCACTGTTGATTTTTTTTTTGTGGTTTTTGTTTAAAGACATTGATTATTTACATTAGAATTAATAATGTTAAGTGCTTAAATGTAAACAAATATGATTTAGACGTAGTTAGAGTGTAAATCTTCAAGGTGTACTCAGTAGCGGCGCAAGATCGAATCTTAATGTGGGAAAAAGTTTTCGAGGCCCTTGTTTTTTTCAAATTTCGGACGAGGCCCTTTGCACCGCGAGGCCGTGGGCGGTGGCCCACACTGCCCACGCCTTACGCCGCCATGAGGTGTACTACACCGTTGCATCGCAGTTCCGATGCTCTATACAAAGGCCCTCCTGTCCCCAGTCAAGGTAAGCTCGCGGTATTATACTTTTATTGAAGCTTTTTGCACTACTACCGAAGACCCATATGTTTCAACAGCTATTGTGATAAAACATATTTCTGAATACCTACTGTTGAAATGCAAAAAGTGTATAATATAATTTTAAGAATTTTTGCTATAAATAAGAACACTGAAATCAGTTTGTGAACATTTAACTTTATTTCATAATACAATATCGACAAAGCAATAATCGTAATACAATCATACGAAACATAACGACAAAATACTCCGATACCAACACATATAATCAAATGTAAAAAAAACATGTCAAACATTAATAAAAAAAGTAAAAAACATTTACTTAATATTTCTAAAGCGTATCAGTTATTTATGTTAAAACCGACGAAGTAGAATATTTCTTTACGGCTGGGCCACATTATATAAGATAAGTACATATAATGTTTGAAATACGTACATTATTAAATGCAAAACGTGATAAAAACCGAAAGCGATGGCCGTGTTCCTCATATATATATATTTGGTAATTGACTAGAATCAGAGGTGCAATAAGCTCTCAAGGCCGAAAGAAACAATAGCTCGACAAATGATCAGAAAATAATCTCCGCAGCATACGAGTACATCCTCAAGTATTCGGAGATAAGCGCGATCACATCAATAGACTGGTAATAGACTCGGTAAATTATAAAAATAATCTTATTTCAAAAATACTCTCATCTCTCACTAATATTCGACTTACTATAGTAGCGACGGTAATACAAGTATTTAGTCCCAAATCGTCTGGTAGTGCTGATAAGCCTCTTTTTTAACGCCTGCTGTTTATCCAAAACACCATCGTGACGTGTTCATGTGTACATGTGAAACTTTACATTATATTTTCTGAGAACCATACATTATTTGTTTAACGACTAGAGTTTAGTTGTTACTCTCGATAAAACATACATCAGGTATATTGTGTTCCACAAATGTTGTTTAAAAGCTAAATAAAATTCACAATAGTCTTTGCTTACAGTCTTCTAATTTTTTCTTCAGGTGTCCGAGATGAGAAAAATTATATAATATATTATCGATTTAAGTAAAACCTGTCACGACAATTACAATATCACGTTTGCTTCCAATTCCTACAAATCAATCAAACCCGGACACCTGACGACTAGTACGCCGAGCATCTGAGACGCCTATATAGCCGTCTCCTTCCTGTCCAAGGAAGCCAGCAGTTCGACCTCGTCGTAGGCGGGCGGGGGATCGTCGCAGCCTTCAAGCTCGAAATCTAGATCACTTTCTAGAAAATTCAATAATATTAGTGAAAAGGTTTTTTAAAATAGACTTAGAATAAAGTACATCGCCACGTGGCAGTGTCTCGACTGTTAGATATTCGAGGGCGTTGCTAGGTGCTACTTGGTGGTAGGGCTTTGTGCAAACCCGTCTGGGTAGGTACCACCCACTCATCAGTTATTCTACCGCCAAACAACAGTACTCAGTATTGTTGTGTTCCGGTCTGAAGGGTGAGTGAGCCAGTGTAACTACAGGCACAAGGGACATAACATCTTAGTTCCCAAGGTTGGTGGCACATTGACGATGTAAGGAATAGTTAATAATTCTTACAGCGTTAATGTCTATGGGCGATGGTGACCACTTACCATCAGGTGGCCCATATGCTCGTCCGCCAACCTATACCATAAAAAAAGGTGCGACTACGTACCGGAGAGCGCGCCGGACTGCGGGCGCAGTACGGGCGCGAGCACGTCGCCGGCGCTGGCGTGGCGCGCGCGCGACCAGCCCGCGGGCGGCGGCGCGGCCACCGGCGCGCGCCACACGCCCGCCGCGCCGCTCTCCTCCATGTAGGACGCCTCCCACTCGTACCCCACCGCCTCTGCGTCCGAGGTGTTACAATTTAAATTATATGTCAACTTTGCTAAAGGTTTTACAAGTTTTCAAATGTATTATCCCTACATCGCCAGGTGAGTCGAGATGGCCCAGTGGTTAGAACGCGTGCATCTTAACCGATGATTGCGGTTTCAAACCCAGGCAAGCACCGCTGATTCATGTGCTTAATTTGTCTTTATAATTCATCTCGTACTCGGCGGTGAAGGAAAACATCGTGAGGAAACCTGCATGTGACAAATTTCATAGAAATTCTGCCACATATGTATTCCACCAACCCGCATTGGAACAGCGTGGTGGAATATGTTCCAAACCTTCTCCTCAAAGGGAGAGGAGGCCTTTAGCCCAGCAGTGGGAATTTACAGGCTGTTGTTGTTGTTGTTGTTGTTGTACATCGCCAGGTGTTTCCGGCGAATGCCAGTATTTTATGTAAGCTCACTAACCTACGGAGGGCGGCGGCGCCGGTATGGTGTGAGTGTTGTACAGACTGGAGCGCGACTCGACGGTGTGGTGCATGGCCCCCGACCGGTCCAGCTCCACGTCCTCCATGTCGTTGCGCTCGAAGCCGGCCACCTGGAACTCCGTCAGCGGCACCAGCGGCTGCCTGTGCCGGCCCATGTCCTTGCTTCTAATGGATTCGTTCAAACACTGTTTAGCTTCCTTGGGTTTGCACACTTTCTTAACCTTGTGCTCGGCTTTTATTTCGTTGCTGTTCTCGTTGGGGCTGGCGGTGTCGCCCGCCTCGCCGATGTAGAAGTTCGTCACGCTCTCGGTGGCATCCTTGTCTTTGATGTCATCGTTTAGGGATTCTTTATTCAGATCTTTCTTCCGGGACGATTTAATGTTAGTGTAGTGTTTCTTGCAGGTTCTGACGACCACTTTGTCCGTGGTCTCTTCCAAGGATTCGTCTTTATCGGATTTATCGGAGACATCGCTCGCGTTGGAGAATTCGTTGTCCGACTTTAGGGGTATGTAGAGGTCTTTGGAAGATCGCTCCCAGTCTCTTCTGTGTATGACCTCGTCGATGACGCTGGGCGCGGAGTGGTAGCGGGCGTCGGGGTCCGCTGGCTCCAAATGTGACTTTCTTCTGCACCGAATCTCCTCGTGACTCCTGTGGGAAGATAGTGGCTGTTTCGTGTGACCTATAAAATGAAATGATCTTTTATTTTTTATAAAGATGATATTATCAAATACCATTAAGATAAATTTGTAATATTAGGAACGTATTTTTATGAGCTCAACATGATAAAAATATATTAATATTTTTCCATATTTAAAAAAATGCGGACCTAGTTATAAATGTTATGTACATATCAGCTTTTATAGATGCATGCAAACCCTACCGGTAATTCCTAGAGTCAAGATGATTATAACAAAGTTCATAAGTTACCGGATGTACTTGGCGTGTGCAGGGACACCGCGCTGCTCCCAAACCGTCTCGCGAACAACTCATTCGAGCGCTGGCGGGGATTTGATTCTGCAATGTATGAAATTCAAATCAAATTTATAGAAGTATAAAAAGTAAAGTCAATTTCAAAAGGAAATACTTCCTGTCTTAATAAAAAAAGCTAAGAGCTTGTATCACCACGCTACTCGATTGACTTGATGGACATTTGTATGTATAATTTCATCTGATTCGGAGATATAGTTTAGTATAAAAATCAGTTCATGTACTAATCGATAACTGACGGATAGGCCTCGCTTCGTTTAATCTATATAAACATGAATTTTTGTTTTAAAAAAAGATAAAAAATAGTTTAACAAATCTATTCATGAAATCGTTTGCACAGCCAAACAGCAGCAGAACTAAACGTAGAGGTAAAACAAATGAATCTAAAAAGTTGAAATCAGGAACATACATATATTTTATAGCGAAAGTATATTTTAAGATAAACACTTTAAGGAGCGGTAACGCCTATCAACATCAAACAACAACAGCAGCCTCTAAATTTCCCACTGCTGGGCTAAGGTTTCCTCTCCCTCTGAGGAGAAGGTTTGGAACATATTCCACCACGCTGTTCCAATGAAGATTGGTTGAATACACATGTGGCAGATTTTTTATGAAATTAGACATATGCAGGTTTCCTCACGATGTTTCCCTTCACCGCCGAATAAACACAAATTAAGCACGTGAAAATTCTGTGGTGTGTTAATTGTGGGTTCAAACCCAGGCAGGGTTTGAACCCGCAATTACGGTTAAGATGCACGCTTTCTAACCACTGCCATCTCGGCTCATGCATATTACACTTAGCGCCATTTATCGCCAGTGTCCTTACAGTTTGCAAACAAACACAGCAACTGCTTTGTATTATTAGTCAATACGAACAGTGGAAACTCGGCTGACATATTGTAAATCATTACCTATATCATTTTATCGTAAGTTTCCCTAAAAAGTAGATTTGAAACGCGAAAAACTTAGTTAATTAAAATAGTGAAATGAAATGGTTTATTGTAATGGATTATTATATTGGGTATAAAGAGGAAAACTTTTTCATATTTCGTGTAATCAATCGACGTACAAGAAGTGAATCAAGCGTTTGTTGCATATGGATGTCAACTACAAATAAGAAAATAAAATTAAAAATGTAATAACTATAACATTACCTCCAATTTAAAGTTCGATTGATGAAATGAATTCTTTAATCGCAAAAAAAGAATATATATTAAGGCATATTTTACTCACATTTACTCGTCATATACACGATGATACGATCTCCAAAATTAATGTTGTCCAACAAAATACATGGGAGTAATAAATTTATGAGTTCTTCCAAACATCTACAGTTTAATGGGTGCCACGATAACGATACTATTTTACACGCACATACACAACTACTGTATAAGCAATATATCTATGTTATTTACCGTTAGATATAACAGGCTTTTGAGGGTACTTTTCAGAGCTAGAATCTGTAAAAGAATAATATATTTTCCTGGTATAATAGGTATGCATAAATACAATATTAAGTACATATATAAATAAAACATGCATTATAGATTTTCAAATAATCTAAAACACAGTATTATATATAGAACAAAAACTTAACGGCAAAAGAAATATATTATATAGTAAGCAGTCTGCCATTCTTATGATAAGTGCCTGTCTTAGAAATATATTAAAGGCTTAGAATTTAGTTGTTACCAATATACTGACGATTAAGCATTCAGTAAGTGCAATTAATCAAGCAGGATGCAGAGCATGTGCATGTTACCAGAGCGGTCGTCATCGGGCCAGCAGCAGAGCCAGCACAGCAGCAGCAGCGGCGCGCACACCTCTGCCGCGAGCACGCCCCCCGCGCCGCCCAGCGCGCCCACTCCGATGCCGCCCATGCTACTCTACAACATGTACATGTACTTCTGTTTAAAAAAAATCTTTCTGAAATATTTTTTGGCCAGACTAAACTAAAGGTTCTTTGTTATATATAATTTTGAAAAGTATTAATTCACTTACCTCAAGTTTTGAAAGGGGATTAATTTCTAAATTACAAATATAAATATTTATTCATACTTAGTTTTAGTTTAAATTGATAGAGACTAGGATGTGTAGTGAGATGAGTACGAGCGATTGTTTGTTACAGAAAATACTATCACTTTAGCGCGCACTATCGATTGCAAAGTTGTGAAAAATTTTCAAATAATTAAGATTACGTTGTGTGTACTGACAGCGCGCTGTAGTGCGGAGTGTGGTGTGTGTGAGACTGAGGGCGGCTGTGCCATTGGTCCAGCTCTGCCGAGATTCAAGACGAGTAGGCCAGCGACACACTCAGCGCAGACTATTTACAAAAATCCAATTCCATTCTTTTTATCATTTAATCGATGGACAAACAAAAGGGCCATCTGATATTAAGTAGTCAACGTCAAGAGACAATGGCGCTATAAAAAATATTAACCGGTCCTTACATACTGTGGCAATGCGCCACCAGCCTTGGGAAATCAGATGTTATATCCCTCGTGGTGGGATAACCTAAATAGGCTAATAAAAAGCACGTCTAAGTTAGGAAGTATATTTATTTTAAAGTTATTTTATGTTTATAAGCAAATACTGGTTCTTACTGTTTAGTGCAAACGTCTATGTTTATCTGCAGAAGCGTGTAGAATTATTGTGATATATTTGATTATATGAATTATTGAAACTATCAGTCATGTAACATAAACACGCATGGTCATTGGAATTGAGTCGCATAACAAATTGAAGATTTTAGAAAAAGTGGCTCTAGTTCACCTTGACAGATTGCGCTTAAACGAACAAAAAAAATATTCAAGTTTTTATTTATGGCATAGATGGTAGTCGATCACGAAGCTTATCTGATAGAAAATGCAACGCTTTTTTTCTTGAATGTGCTGTGAGTTGTGTGGTGCAGGTTAAATTTAAATTTTGGACCAAATGTCCGAGAAAGATTCAGCAGTCGGCCAAACATATTCTCTTAATTTTCCCTGTGAAAAATGTAATAGAAGATGTAGAGTAACGTGAATCCCACATAGAGATGTTCGCGTAGAAACGTAAAGTGAAAGGACCAAGCTGACAGGAACGGGCTTGATCATCGAAAATCTGTAAATATCTATGCACTAAATAAATATGTAATCAAATTAATTCGAACTTTTGAGATCGTTTCTCTCGATGTGCCGCCGGCGGAGGCCGAAGGCGCCGGAGTGTCGCACTCACATCGATCCTCATCCCCGACATCTTCCGTCTCTGTCCGTCGTCACATCACATTCTCCTATTGTCTCAATATTTCCGTCTCCCTTGCCAGTATCTCAATGCCTTGTCGTTGTCTTCATCTTATATAATTAGACACATAATATCACTATTCCCAGTCCTAACAGAACTTCTCACTAAAAACATAAAATGATTACAAATAAACGGTTATTTTGATAATAACACAATGTAATAAGCGATATTTTTTTTAATTTCAATAATTTAAAAAAAATGAAATTCGAATACATAGAAATACCCACGATCAGTGGTTTATCGACTGTGAAAAACCATCAATCTAACTATTCAGATCATTTATTTAATATGGAGAATATTTTCTTCATAATAATGACTCAACGCCATCGGTTGAAGTAAGGTAAATAGTAACGACACTGCTGACCAAGGGTCTACACGTATCAGTAAATAAAAATACAAACTCATTTATCTGATAAACGCCGGAATGCTCAGATTCTATTCCGCCACCCAGAATAAAATGAACAGCTTATTGTTCAAACTCGGCTTAAGCCCGCAATCGTGAGATTAGATAGATGTGTTTTAACACTGGATCATCTTTCGATCATCTTTGCCCTCCTTGGATAGGACTGGTCATAAAAACAGCCGTCTTATTGTTACATCATAGTTTCCAAGGTTGCTGGCGCTTTAGTGACGTGAAGGATGATTAATATTTGTTACAGGATCATTGTCTACGAACAGTGGTGACCACTTACAATAAGGTGACCCATTTGCCATTACATCAAATACTCACACCTCCTAGAAGATGAGAGTTAAATAACTATTATACTATTATATTATAAATGTCTGTCGCTCTTTCACTATGAAGCATACTTGAACATGGGCTACTTTTTGCCTTACACATGACAACAACCCCTAAATCGCGAGCGAAGCCGCGGGCAATAACTAGTATACATTAATGAAAGCCATGTAAGTCTTTATAGTTTTAATGCTGTAGTTAAGACCTTCTTAGAGCATCAGAACAAATTAGAATCAAGTTTGCATAACAAAGAATTATCTGAATGAAAACAATGTTGTTTCGACGTACTCGTAACCGCCAAGTGTAAATGTTAAACCCTCTAATTCTTGCGTGTACATTATGGATTTCAGCTGAATTCCAGCGAGACTTGAAGCCGTTAGTTGTAACTTAAAACATAAGGTCAATGTCGGGATCGAAACCTAAGCTGACCTACAACGTGCAACCGACTAATGAACGCTAACTTTATTTAAGAACCGATTTGTTTTGCTTAGTTACCGACTACGTATACTCATTGAAAGGAAATTCAATTGAAGCGTGATTTTATTATTCATACTTTCCTCATAACTCAAAAATGATTAAATATAGAAACCGGGCATAACAGTGATTGCTGATAATTATTACCAACTGGCGTAAAAACTGGATTTCAACTAATTTGTATTGACTAAAACTGTTAAGTTGTTGTTTCAGTATTTTGCAGTAGTAATTACTGTAGTAAACTTTTCCTGTAGCGATACATGCATAGGTACGATTGACCTCGCAACATGCGGTGTTTGCGAGGCGTGCAGTCGTGTAGTCGGCGCGCTGCCTTCAGTGAGTCTAACACGAGCAGTGGTAACGACGCAGTTGTGTAAGGATCTGGTTCGGCGGCGGCGTGGGCCGGCACCGCGCCTGCGCGGAACACCTTCCCAACACTCGCTTGACACCCCGCTTTGCGTTGCACGTATTTTATGCAAACCTTCGACAATACACACAATAAATATCGTTTTTACAAATAAGTGCGGTTAATGTGTCGTTTGTGATGTGTTAGTGGCAGTCGCTAAGTGATCGTCGGCGTGGAATCGCTGCCGGTGAGTTTTGAGAAATCGTTAATTTGTGCAATCAATGTTACGTGCAATGCTTAAGTGAACATCGTTATTCAATAGCCGATTTGTGAGTGAATTCTCGATTGTTCTAATTACATACATTTGATGATTGATTATGATTTATTCAAATTTGTTTACAATTGTTATTACAGTTGCTAGCCATTATACTTTGTATACCTGTGCTATGCAATACGCGATCGTTACAGTTCCCTCCTTGTGATAATATTTATTACATATATTATATATGAACATATAGTACCTATCGAAAAAGTCATACATTTGAAATTTATCAAAAAGTAGGATTCGTAACTTATCATCACACAAAACTATCTACTAAAGATTTGCATAAACAACATTAGATGAACTAGCTCCAAAAAACATGGGCGAATTTCTACAAACACTATTATTATTCATCGTATATGATGTATAAATACTCACTAGATTTTCATCTATAATCGTAAATAGTTATATATATTCTATTGTCTCGTACCATCAGTTAGTGATAATTGTTGTGAGCACTATCCCTGCATTGCAGGCTGCGTTGCAAATAACTTTGACCTGTTAAACCATTCTTTAAGTACTGAATCGAAGTTCACCGATACATCGTGTCATGTCAGAGTCTGCCAAGCTACATTAACTTTAATATTGATAAAGTTTAAAGGCGATATGCATCTGTTATCAAACAAACAACAGCAGCCTGTAAATTCCCACTGCTGGGCTAAAGGCCTCCTCTCCCTTTGAGGAGAAGGTTTGGAACATATTCCACCACGCTGTTCGAATGCGGGTTGGTGGAATGCACATGTGGCAGAATTTCTATGAAATTTGTCACATGGAGGTTTCCTCACGATGTTTTCCTTCACCGCTGAGCACGAGATGAAATATAAAGACAAATTAAGCACATGAATCAGCGGTGCTTGCCTGAGTTTGAACCCGCAATCATCGGTTAAGATGCACGCGTTCTAACCACTGGGCCATCTCGACTCTGCATCAGTTATCATCATTATACTATTTCGCTTCTTAAGATACGTGGGGAGTTCCTTAGACCTGTAATTGTCTCGACACAGGGTGCAACCTTTATGCAAAGTATTAGTCTTTTCAATTAAGATCTTTGTCGACTTAACATTATTATTTGCTATATGAATGTTTGCTTGTCTGGCCTTCGTTCGTCGCAAAGAAACAACAGGGTGGCATTTAGTGTAACTCTATAGTTTGGTCGTTTCTACCCGTTGCGATGTCACCTGCGGAATCTGATAAAAAAAAGTTGTTTTCTACGCAATCTGATCTAATCTTATTGGATTACGTTGATTCGGGTGTTTGGTAATGCTAGTTGAACGGATTAAGTCGAAGATTAAATCGGTTTAGAGCCTAATTTCAAATCACACGTTTCTTAGCCCGGTCTAAAAAAAGGTTTCCTAAAGTTTTGACTCATCGCATATAATATTGGGTCAGGGTGACATATAGTAAAAATTAATAGTCAACTGTATGCATCACCGCTGTGCTAAGGTCCTCTCCTTAGAACAAACAAAACAAACGAGGCAACTTTATTACCTTGGTATGCACGACAGCTTCGTTTGACAATCGCTAAGAGTCATATTGCTTTGCCAGTGTTGGTGTACTTAGGGGCCAACTGTTGTGCACTTCTTTTCGATACTGTCACAGCTTTCAATAGAAGCCATTTGAAGAGCAGGCTGACATTGCCTTACGTTAAGCAAATGTCAAATCTGTTACACCTAGTACACAACGTCGCGGACCGCGCTGTGATGGATGAGCTGTCCAAACGTCAATACCGAGAGTGTGTTCACATGCAAGTGCGGTCTTGTTTAACGTGTAACACATCAGCTGGTGGCAGGTTTGAGAATTACCGCATATAAATGTAATCTTTATTAATATTATAAATATGAAACAAACCGCGCGGAACCAAATTTGATGAAATTGTATGAAGCAAACTTGAACTCTACGAAAAGACACAGGCTACTTTTTTGCCTGACACATGACGTGCAACACCCTAAGCGAGCTGATCCGCGTGCGATTACTAGTCTTATAAATTTGACTATACCTTGTTATGTCTTTTCAATTTGAGTACCATGTTTTTGATCATAACATTATAGAAATGTCAATAATATAAACGTCACCCACTATTCTACACAACATCCAGTTTAATTTCGGATCAAAATCATTCAAAATCAAAATATACTTTATTCAAGTAGGTCATTTAACAAACTAAATTAAGTTATGCTGGTTAACCACTGGTTTAGAATGTAAATTCTACCTAGAAGACCTAGCAAGAAACTCTGTATTTACTCTTTTTAGCATTTAGTAAAAAGTAAAGTAAGTAAAGTAACAGCCTGTAAATTTCCCACTGCTGAGATAAGGCCTCCTCTTCCATTAAGGAGAGAGATTGGAACATATTCCACCACGCTGTTCCAATGCGGGTTGGTGGAATGCACATGTGACAGAATTTCGATGAAATTAGACACATGCAGGTTTCCTCACGATGTTTCCCTTCACCGCCGAGCACGAGATGAATTATAAACACAATTAAGCACATATATATAGTGGTGCTTGCCTGGGTTTGAACCCGCAATCATCGGTTAAGATGCACGCGTTCTAACCACTGGGCCATCTCAGCTCTTACTGGGCCATCTCATAGCATTTAAAACTACAGTAATGTATATATCCTGTCTGAAAGTCAACAAATATACTCTATCTTTTTTGTAATTTGTATTGTATTACAGATTTATACAACATAAAGATAAAATAAAAATACATATATGCATTTTATCATCAAAGCGAATATTTACGTGAAGGCGAAACGTATAATTATGTTAATTTAATTTGAGTTAAACCATTTAAATTACAAATTGCTTTAGTTTGTCAAGGATAACAACAATTTGACAAATATACCGTTTGTTTATCCGATTATCCAAGTCGATGGCCCAGTGGACACGTAGACCTGACACGATCGATCGATAGGTTTATGTCCGGAGTCCGGACACACCGCCGAGCTATTAATTAAAGCACTTGATTTGTGTTAATTATTCAAGCGACGTTCGGTTATCGAGTAGTTAAGAGGACGCATTGGAAATGTTGGCATCCTTGACAATTTTGACAGTAATTACGAAAATAACGAAAGTGTATGTTGGTGACCTGAACAGATCATGATGAAAAACTTATTTTGTTAGTTTTCAATAAATGATAGGTAACTTTTGTAACAGAGAAGAAAATATCAAACCAATCAACGCCCATAATAGGTGTGTATGTCTTTTTAAAAAGAGATTCACATCTTACGGACAAACGGGAAAGATTTAACCTTCCTGTAGACATTATTAAAATTATTATTCCTTCATTAAAATTGTAGAAGGAATTTCTCAACTTATGATTTGCGACTAAATAAAATAACAAAAAGCATTTTGTCGTTTAGTTATAAGTAAAGTACTTCGTGGAGACTTGTGTGTCACAATAATTGTTGCCTGTGTTTGGGACTGTAATACGGGGAGTCTTGGACCCTAAAATATCGGGATCACCCGTACAATATAGTCCTAGTCAGGCCTTTATATCTTTAATGATAATTGTTCTAAGCCAGCACATACTCCGAAAAACCTATTGAAAATTTTAAAAGCCTTTTTTCCCTATTGATCAATTAATGCTAATATCTTTTTCATTTGAATTTGATTGTAATGTTCGTATTAATGTATTTGAAAATTATAATACAGAATTTGATACTCACTTAATATCTTTTTAACTTTGTTGCTTCGAAATAGATATAGATATGTACAAATGATCAAAACAAACTTATAGGTTCCTGCACACACTCAAACACTGCGGGATCCTATCACAGACGGATGTGCGGAAGTAAAATAAAAACTAAAAGTAAAATAAAATAAATTAATTCATACACTTACGTAAAAGAACGAAAAATTACAATTTTAAAACTTCGTTTCACTTTTGATGCACTTTCTAATTTATTAAGAATTAAATTTTGTGTATTATATTCTTAATCGAAAACCAAAGTTATTTTCCGGAACTCATCGACAGCTGCGCTCCAGAAGGTCTGCACTTCACACGAAGCCCTTTAGTGCAGGTCGCAGGTCTGTCATTGCAAAAACTTCCTTAAGAACTGTTATCGCTGTTGCTTATCTTGCTAGTGGCTTTTAGCTTAAATTCTAACTAGATTCAAATAACTTTGCTGAAATGCTGTCGTTCGATCTTAGTTTATGAATTTTAATCATCGTTTCTCAGCAACTTCGTCCAAAAACATCTTATATTCTTTATTTTATTCCAACAGTGTGAAACTCTCTTTAGTTATGAAATCTGGGATAAAAACTATCTTATAACCTTCCCTGGTACTCAAACTATCTTGATACAAACTTATTATTATAAACAAATTCAATTACTTTTAGCAGATAGTGACTCCAAAGATTACAATAATTATATATTATGTTGTACTAATATTTATAATGTCTTTTAAGTCGTTTAAACATTTATTTTTAAATTATTGATTAGATTACCGCACGCACAGCCCTAGTTACTAAAGTAACAAGTCGCTTTCACACCTTCGTTACTTCTAAAATATTTATCCAAATGAAGTAGTGTAAAGGTCAAAGTTTATTTCCTTTAAATATCAAAAGCACTCATTTTTTAAGTGTACAATATGTGTCCTTTAAAAAATAAAGTATAACATTTTAAGGTAACAGGTAACATTCAATAGTTTGTGCGTCAAGGAGTAAGAAACATCCATTCATCGTCACGAATCAAAATCAAAATAGTCTATATTAAACGAGGCTCAGTGATTCGTTACGTAGTGAGTTTAATGTAAAGCTACCAGCGTGGACCGGTTCGGAAAGCAGATTCTACCTAAAAGAACCGGCAATAAAATCAGAAATTAAACAAGTGCTAAATCCGCGATTTTTTATCTTCAATGTAACTTTTTTATTGAGTAATACGCCTTACTTATCAATGATTATTAATATTTATAATATTAATGGGATGATCAAAATGATACATTTTTTGGGGAAAATGTCGAATAATGTTTAGTTTTAACTAAACACACGAGCAATACAGTTTCTGGTGGATATTTTAGCAATTTTAAGTCTATTGTGCCGGTAGCTGGGCTAGTTAATTGGATAGAACATCAAATTAATAGCTTTTGTAAATTTGACCTTTAAAAATCAAATCAGCGGCAGTGATCTCTGATTCGATGTGCAGTGTTACATGAGATTATAATAGGCTGTAGGCTCATCGGAAAAGCGACTGAAACGTTCTTCGCGGCACTCCTATTGATTATTAATATAATAAAAAAAAGTATTATGCAGATGCTCATCTTTGTAAAAACTTCTCTTGAAAGGTGGAGGACGCCTTCGACAATTCATATTGTTAGTTTCTTCTCTGTAAACATTAGGTATATCATTGGCCATAAACAATCCTTCTTAAGATTTCTTTATTTATTAATTTTGTTTAAAAACCCTAACTTAATAGCAGTGAATATTTTTGGCTACCTAATTTTAATTATTAAAATTAATATGTAAGTAAATATTAAATGGGTTATTACGAAATGAACGTTGAACTAGGAATTGTTCGGGGATGTGCTTTGAGTTCCAGAAATATAAAGCAACAGATTTTACCATTTTAAATAAGCATAACTAGATTAAAATTTTACATAATTTATACAAATTTATTAAAAGGCAATCGAAGACTATTTCATGTTATAGAGCGTATAAACGAGCAGGAGGTTCAACTGATAAAAAGTGATTACCACCGCCTCTGGACATCTGCAATACCGGGGGCCTTTAAGGTGCGTTCCCGGCCTTTAAAGAAAGGAGTACGCCGAAGTCGCATCGCTTCAGAAAACTGCCGGCAAAAGCTGGTCCCACAGATTGGTAGTGCGAGGTAGAAAATATCTTAAAAATCGCATTTTTGAGGATTTTCGGACATCAAGGTGGTGCGGGTAAAATTTTAAATTTTGACGAGATGTCCGAAGGTGAAATTCAGCAGCCGGGATTAATCCGAACAATTACTTTCCCCGTCAAAATTTCGGTAGAAGATGCAGAGTGATCTAACTTCTCCATGCAAAGCCAAAGGTCAATCAGGTTGGAAAGGGCTTGACCGTATTCATCCCAATTGACGGCGGAACTGAACGAGGCTCGTAATATCCACGCCAAGTATTCCGATACTAGCTGTGGTGGCTATCGGAATGTTCTCAAATAGAGGAGATACGATAGATGACAATTTTAAAGCGGTTAACTATAAACGAAGACTCGATTTCAGACACGAGTTTGTTCCACGATTTCCTTCGACGTTCTCCCGAGAAATATTAGCACTGCTGGTGTATGAGGGGTCAAAGCTACTGTCGTCTGCATAACAGTGAATATGACAGATTTGCAACAAGTCATTGATATGCAGTAGAAACAGAGTGGATGATAAAACGCAGCCTTGTAGAACACCAGAATGGACGAATTTTATATCAGATCATGCACCATAGAAAACGACTTTAATGCTCCGATCTGCCAAAAAGCTGGTGGTCCAATTGAATACTTTTTTACAGTAGCTTGTGTCTAATTTTATAGAAATTCTGCCACATGTGTATTCCACCAACTCGCATTGGAATAGCGTGGAGGAATATCTTTCGAACCTTCTCTTCTCCAAAGGGCGTAGTTGGTGTTGGTGATCGGTTGCCCTTCATAGGGATCGGATGCACCAAAACATTCTTCCAGGAGTCCGTCTGCTTTCGTAGTCAGCGACATAAAGCGCCGACTATCCGATTTGTAACTTTATATACAACAAAATAATTCATTTTGTTTAGATTTATTGTCGTATCTTAACTAAAGGCTAGACGCCCTAATTTTTTGTTTGTTTAATTAGCGCAAAAAATTTTTTTGATAATACGATAACGACGTCTTTTCTTAACTTAGCGAAATAATTTCGCGGGGGATTTGAACCCTTAACACCCTTCTTCCCTGCCTACAGCTATGAACTACCTACAACACGTTTGTCTGTTTTCCTAATTTGTTTGTTGATTATATGGAATCAACGTAAATATTTTGTATGTAGAAGTTACAGTTTGTATAGTATGCCCAGCGTGTATTTAGTAATGTGGCATAATTGAGCATTAGGGCATTAAGCGCGGCTGCGTCGCAAACTCGATCATTTACTGACACGCTACTGTAACAGAAATTACGTTGATGTAAATCTTAGAAGTAATGTTATTTCCATTGAAATGTGCGTTTTGTACGCAAGAATTATATAACGCGATTTTTCAATGGATTATTAAAAATATACACACGCACTTTCTACAATCAATATATGTAACAACTCATTGCGATCTTTAATAACAACTGACTAGGCACCTACCTAGTTTTGATCGGCACTGTGGATGGCTGATACACAGATATCCAGTCGATTTACGATTATATAATGTAGTTATAGTTATTGTTATATTTGGAGCCTCAAAAGAGAGAAGCGATACGAGCCCGTTGATGGACCCAGTATATTCTCGTATTGATTTTTGATAGATATACTGTAGGGTTTTCTTGGCTCTAAAAAATATGTTGAATACGCAATTATTTTTTATTACTTTTTAGTGCATATTTATTTGTTGTAAAATAGTGTTTTGATCGAAGTCGGTTTTTCTTTTTGTTAATTTTTTTATATTTTAAGTGAAGCTGATATAGACTAACTAATTTTTCTGAATATGGATCCATTAAACGTTCCGTTTATATGAGTCAGAAACTACTTAAGCTTGCGAATAAAGCAAAAATACACTTTCGAAAATGCGGCTTCAATACGTCATGCGGCATTAACCACAAGATACCACCACCCTCGAAAGAGCTGTAATCGATCTCAGTAAAAAACCTTTGCAAAAGAGCTAATATAAGACGTACATCATATAAGACGGTGAGAAATTCTGCCCCATATCGCACCCTAACTGTGAACCGTTTAGGAGTTCCATCACATACATACTAGAAGTTAGCAATGTGATGTCGTAAATAAACAAATTCTGTAGTATATTTAGTATCAGTATTGCACCCGTGCGAAGCCGGGGCGGGTCACTAGTTGATTATAATATTGAATTACGACGATTACATGAACATAACCACGTTACGGAAGGTGACTCAAACATCCAAATAACCTATAAATAAAAGATTCGGCCGAGCATCGGTAACGTGCTCCTCAGAATTGTTCCGTTCCTTTCCGTTCCGTTACTTTGTCATAGATCCTATGCTCAGAACCTTACCAAACTTTCACGAAACTACCCTTCAAATATATCCTTTATAATAAAATAAGAATCATCAAAATCGGTCGGCGCAACTTTGAGTTATTCGCCTATTTATCGCGCACATACATAAAGCAAATTTAAGATTTATATCGTTTTCATATGGATACCGTCATCAGAACTAGACTAAGTTAAAATGGGACCACACGAGAAGCACTAGCTTTGAAATAAAAAAAGATAAAATGTATGAGGTAAGTAACATAAAAAAAGTACAGACGAATTGATAACCTCCTCCTTTTTGAAGTCGTTTGATAACCATGTTAATTTAAATTCTTATATAAAAATATTAGATCAAACCAACTGTAAATATTGCATACCCGTGCGTATCAACGCTGCCCACAGGATTATTTTTATCAGAGAATCACGAGTACGACACGTTGATAGCATTCATCTCATTAATCCTTGACTTCATCCTCAGTTCATTAACTTTACATTGTATGTATTACTGGCACTTTTTTTTATGGTGTAGGTTGGCGGACGAGCATATGGGCCACCTGATGGTAAGTGGTCACCATCACCCATAGACAATGACGCTGTAAGAACTATTAACTATTCCTTACATCGTCAATGTGCCACCAACCATGCGTACTAAGAATCTATGTCCCTTGTGCCTGTAGTTACACTGGCATGTAGTTATTTGTAGTTTATTTTTATACTTAAATACAAATATTCGAATGTGATAACGTTACTGATGAGGGATAAGGTAACCCAAAAAATTGGCATTTACTCATTTTCAACCAAATTTCAAGTTCTAAAGATATAGGGATTGAGGAATAGAGAAAGCGACTTGTTTTATACTATCTAGTGATGGAACTCCTAAACGGGTCATAGTTAGGGTGCGATGTGGGGCAGGGTTTCTTACAGTCTTTAATCAAATTTTGTGTATGTGATGTGCAAAACATTTTTATTACTTTTAGTGCATATTCATTTGTTTTAAAATAGCGTTTTGTTTGAAGTCGGTTTTTCTCTCCGTTTAAATTTTTATTTATCTTACAAAGCTTCTTCCAAGGGTATTTATTCTATGAGAGATCGCTATAAGCGATAAAACCGCTTTGGCGCACCATTACTTGATTATTATTATTAATATATGGTTTCTCTTATGTCGTCAGTGTACAAATATATAATTAACATTTAATTATGTCCTTAAATATTAAAAAAATATAAATGAATAACTAACCCATATAATACTCAATTCGCCGTTATAGGTTCTTAGTTTATGTAAGACAGACAAGCGAATATTAAATAGAGTGTCGTGTGGTGACAGAGGATGCAGGCGACCCTGCCGCCGGTATGGTCAGAAATCGAGCGCTACCGGCGGCGGCGCGGGCGCGTCACGCTGGCGGAGCTCAGCGAGATCACTGCGCGGGCGCACCAAATGCACATGCAGGTTGATATTTATCATTTGTACTCTAAACTCTAACTCTCATTGTATATAAAATAATTTAAAACATACAGCTTACGTTTAAGTAGTTGACATGCATGTAGTTACTGCCTAATGTTATAACTAAGAAACTAGCGAACGACCCCGGCTTGGCACGGGCGCAATACTGATAGTGAATATGCTACAAAATTTGTTTATTTACGACATCATTTTACAAACTTTAAAAATTATCAGTGTTTCTGTACTATATTATTCATGTATTATACACAAAAACCTTCCTCACGAATCACTCCATCAATTGAAAAAAACCGCATTAAAATCCATTGCGTAATTTTAAAGATCTAAGCATACATATACATAGGGACAAGTAGCGGTGAGCGACTATGTTTTATACTGTGTAATGATATGCAATGACGAAGACTGTTCGCGCAGGAGCTGCGAAGACTGCGCGAGTTGCACGCGCGTCTCGACTGGCCGCGCGTGCACCGCCCCGAGATCCTTCTGTACACGCCGAACCAGCTCAGGCAACTCATTCGGTAACTCTGCATTATATTCAGATTTTGTGCAAATGTTATTCAAATCAATTTTATTCAAGTAAACTTTACAATGAAGCGTTTTTGAATCGTCAATATTTAATACTACCACCGTTTCGGAAAGCAGCTTCTAGCGAGAAGAAACGGCAAGAAACTCGCATAGTTGCTCTTTTCATATAAACAAATTTACAATGCTGTTATTTATAGTAGTGAGTAGTGAGGTTCTTAGGGTCGGAGGCCATTATGACCTCTAAGGACCGGAGTTAGAACATTTTATAGTTCTATCTTTTATAGTTTAGGCATCATACGCAAAAAATCAACTTTTTTGGTAGATTTTTTCCTTGTTTGTCCGAAAAACCCAAAATATCTTACGGAACCCTATTTTTTTTTCAAAATAAAATTTAGCCTATGTTATGCGGAATTAATTTAGCTTTCGAATGGTGAAAGAATTTTTAAAATCAGTCCAGTAGTTTTTGAGCCTATTCATTACAACCAAACAAACAATGTTTTCCTCTTTATAATATTAGTGTAGATATTATCATAAATATATTGTGAAGCAGCCTTTAATACACCGATTTCTTTAAATTTCTCGCGTAATGATGTGATACAGTTAACATTCTAAATAGTTCGGATAGCTCTTTTCTGCAGAATAAAAACAACTTCAATCAACAAAAATCTGCTGCATTACCCCATAACAACATTCCATATGACATAACTGTGAAAATTACTAAAATAAACTAGTCTAGCAGTACTTATGTCCGTGAGATTTCTAATTATTTTTATTGCATAAATGGCACTACTTAGTTTCCTTACTAGGGCATACGAATGGGTGCCCCACTGCAGTTTGGAGTTAAGGGTTATCCCTAAATCGACCGTCGACTCAACAAACTCAATCCTTTAAATTTTTAAAGAAACACGCTTAGTCTTTTATGCATTTAATATTAGTTTATTTATACCAAACCAATAAAGAACCCGCGACAGAGCACTGCTTACAACGTCATAGTTGTTTATTTTTCTATCAAGTTTAAAAATAAGGGAAGTGTCGTCTGCAAATAGTACAATATCGTAAGTCTTTTTTAAGAAATAAGGTAAATCATTTATATATATTAAGAACAAGAGAGGTCCTAAAATTGAACCCTGTGGTACACCCATTTGCTCCACCCGCGCCCGCATCAGTAGTCGAGCGACTTTTAGTGAAACTAGACTGTTGAGAATGCAATAGCTTGTTCGAGTTAAAGTATAATAACAATTAATTAAGCATGATTTTAATTTTTTTTTTATTTTACTCAATACGTCTAAGGCGTCATTATATTCAGAGGAATATTAGAGAAATATTGGAATTTACCTATAAATTTGCCTTTTATACTAAGGGATAACTGCCCTGCATCAAACTTCAACCTATCTGTCTCCGAACTTATAATATCCCAAGTAGGTTTCTTTTATTTTTAGATTTTAAGATTTTATATTAATATGAATTGTTTAAATAATTTGACTCCCGAAAAAACAGGCACATAAAATATACTGATATAGATTTTTTTTTATTTTATGGTATAGGTTGGCGGACACGCATATGGGCCATCTGATGGTAAGTGGTCACCATCGCCCATAGACAATGACGCTGTACGGAATATTAACTATTCCTTACATCGTCAATGTGCCACTAACCTTTGGAACTAAGATGTTATGTCCCTTGTGTCTGTAGTTACACTGGCTCGCTCACCCTTCAGACCGGAACACAACAATACTGAGTATTGTTATTTGGCGGTAGAATAACTGATGAGTGGGTGGTACCTACCCAGACGGGCTTGCACAAAGCTCTACCACCAAGTAAAGCTCTGCATAATTTCTCATTGTTGTATGATAACGATAAGTGATATAATTGGTATCGTGAACGCCTCGCAGGCTGGGTAACGCAGCCGACACGGCAGCGCAGCCCACTTCTGGCAGCTCGTGGCGCCCTGGCCCGCTCGGCGCGCCCTGGCACCTGCCCGACAACGACGCCTCGGTACCACCTCCACTCATATTATGCCTATTTACAACAACAGCCTGTAAATTCCCACAGCTGGGCTAAAGGCCTCCTCTCCCTTTGACGAGAAGGTTTGGAACATATTCCACCACGCTGTCCAATGCGGGTTGGTGGAATACACATGTGGCAGAATTTCTATGAAATTTGTCTCATGCAGGTTTCCTCACGATGTTTTCCTTCACCGCTGAGCACGAGATGAATTATAAAGACAAATTAGACACATGAATCAGCGGTGCTTGCTTGGGTTTGAACCCGCAATCATCGGTTAAGATGCACGCGTTCTAACCATTGGGCCATCTCGACTCATGACTTATGCCTATTTAGTACAATTAAATGATTATTTTTCAATAAAAATATTATTTATTGAGATGCGAAATTTATTTATTATTAAATGCGAATGAAGAAATATCGAAATTATAGTATAATATAAGCATACTTACAAGTTAATGATTAAACTAAAGTATGAGGTAGGAGAACTTAAAACCAAAAGGAAACTCTTTGCACTAATATTAAAAAAAATGTCTGTTATCTCATAATGTTGTCTTCAATTTTTGCGATTATTACACATTGCAATAAAACTAGTTTTAACGGATTTGAATCGCGTATATTAATTATTTTTAACATCCCGACGTTTCGAGCACTTTACAGCGTTCGTGGTCACGGGTAGACCACGAACACTGTATACGCGATTCAAATCCGTTAAAACTAGTTTTATTTCAATCTGTTATCTCAATCGAACTTCACAATTGAATTTCATCGTGTAGGTGTTTTTTTTTATTTTTATGGTATAGTTTGGCGGACGAGCATATGGGCCACCTGATGGTAAGTGGTCACCATCGCCCATAGACAATGACGCTGTAAGAAATATTAACTATTCCTTAAACCGTCAATGTGCCACCAACCTTGGGAACTAAGATGTTATGTCCCTTGTGCCTGTAGTTACACTGGCTCACTCACCCTTCAGACCGGAACACAACAATACTGAATACTGTTATTTGGCGGTAGAATAACTGATGAGTGGGTGGTACCTACCCAGACGGGCTTGCACAAAGCCCTACCGCCAAGTAAAGGTGTGGTGAAGGTTTCGAAATGACTTCCCAAATGTCGAGAATGTAAGTGGTAGAGTGTGGCAGGCGGAGGGCGGCGGCGAGCGCGCGAGCGAGTGGTGGTCGTGGCGCGGCTGGGGCGCGGGCGCGCTGCTGCTCGTCGCGGCGCTGCTGCTCGTGCGCGCCACCGACCGCTGCTTCACGCGCAACTACGCGCGCTGCACGAGCTGTACGGTCGCACACATTTATGCATGCATTTATGGTGCAGCGACCACACTTTGGCAAAGCATCAAATCCCTGTTACGAATGATCCAGACATGCTACTAAAATTTATATGTAACAAGTCAAGATGTTTTTGTAGAGAGAGCAGCAGAGCTGTTGTACAATACAATTTTGCAAAATTTCAAATCATAATAATAATAACTCTTTATTGTACACACACACTAAAAAATAAATTTTACATTCAATAACACAATATATGAAAAAAGAAGAAATGTACAACAGGCGGTCTTATCGCTTAAAAGCGATTTCTTCCAGACAACCAGCGTGGAGGAGTTAATGTGCAAAAGCGGAAAGCAGAAAGAATCATAATTTCAAAATAATGATTAATGTTATCTGTTTCGCAGCTCGCAGAAGACGCTCCGAAGAGTGGCCCACGCCCAACGTGCTCGCCACGAGTAGTGAGTATCAGTGCGCTCGCAGCGAGCCACGCGTGTATAAGTACAATGAGTATATGGCATCGAACACTCTTAACTTTCCGCAGTACTCACACACATACTTTCAGACCGTCATCCCCTCAGCGTAGACGCGGAGACCTCCCCGAACGAATTCGACGCTTACCCCTCCGAGTCGAGCGACTCCGGCAACGACGTGGTGTTCACCGCCGACCTGCCGCCGCCGTACTCCGAGTGCGCCACCGAGGGCGGCAAGCACGTCGCACGGGAGGAGCCGCCGCCGCCGTACTCCGCCTGCTACGTCGCCTTCTCCAACCCCAAGGACGGGCCGCCGTCCGTCCGGTTCCTCAACGGCCAGCAGAGCATGTTCGAGGGCGAAGGCTCGCCGACCTCGACGCGCTTCATAAACGTGCAGACCTCGACGGACGAGCTCACGGAGATAGCGCACTCAAGCAACGGGTTCAACCACTTCGACACCGGCCAGATCCCCAACAACCCGATCGGGGATCGGATATACAAGCTGCCCTACTTCGACAACGCGAACGTCGAGACGGACGACTCCGACGAGTGCACGGGCGAGTGCATCGCCAGCTCGCTGGAGTGCATCAACATCGGGCCGGCGCCGCTCGCCACGCAGGACATGACCATCGACATCGACGCCGACGCCCCCGCCGCCCCCGCCGCCCCCGCAGCCCCCGCGGAGCCCTGTTAGCGCGCGGGCGCGTACGTAGATGGCTGATCGAGTGCTGTGAATATTATCGAAACGCTTATACTCTTAAGATCGATATTCTTATGAAAGTAATATTTTAATTATTTGTGTTTCATTGAAACATTCGAGTAGATAAAATAAATTGTTATAGTAATATTTTACTAATCTTCGAATGCCGACCTGCGAGGACGAAATAATATTTGAATGTAAATATATCAATATGTCGGTGGAATATTCAGGTTGTGTAGAGATTTTAAGAAAATATACTTTTGTAGATTCTCCTTTGTCACTGTACACAGACACATGTAGTAGATCACGGTGTAATACCCCAGGTACCTAACTTTGGATATAAAATTATGAATAAATAAAAATAAATAATTTCTTAAAATATTTTTAGATTAACCCCCGAATATCGTTTTGTATTCTAAAGTAACATAATATTTACAAAAACGTCCCCGAAATAAAAATCGATTAGTTTTAAGTGCTTTATTTAATAAGTACATTTAAATACTAAAATATACTTTAATTGAACTACCTTAAAATATAATATTATTCATAAATACAATAAATGCACATTGAGCTGAGTATGTTGTTATAAAAATTGTCTTGAAAAATATACAAGCATCATAAAACTTTATTAAAAAAAGTTACATATGATCTAAAAATATTATTCATTTACAATTTTAATAAAATATTTCCTTAACGATTTTTTATTAAATTTAATTTAGTAAAATAAATAAACCTTATGATTAAAAGCAATGGTATCGAGTAATATTAAATTAATAATATAATTACGGAGATCTCGTCGTGCCTTTATACTTTTATCTAAAGCTGTATTTACACTATCAACACGGAGAACGATAATACATGTACTCGTAAATATATTATTATTTTAAGCCTATTTTAGAGAATTTTAGCGTATAAATACAACGTCTAAAACGCTTTTAAAATCTTACATAAAATACTTTTCATAACATGAGTTAACACAGTCTTTACGTCACAAAGTCTTAGCACCAAAAAGTTCACTCAGTTGATTTAAAAAAAAATTACAATTAATACTAGGAGAGAAAACATCTAAAAATATCAGACCCTTTTCGCAGTAAACTAATTACTTTTATTAATTATGAAATAATTCTGAATTTCGAAAACATAATGTCAAGTGCCTTTTATTATTGTTTTGTTTTCGTAATTTGTCAATAAGAACACGTATCTCATTACAATGAATCTAATCTTAGCAACTTCATACAAAGTCGTACAGTAATCTCTAGTGGTCTACGTCTGCATGGTCGGCGTGTGTGCGTGCGCGTGTGTGCGTGCGTGTGTGTGTGTGTGCGTGCGCTCACAGCTCGTGGTGGTTGCGGCGCACGTAGCGCGCGAAGTAGTCCGGCCGCCAGCACTTGCACGAGCCCGGCACGAGGAACCAGTCGTAGTACAGCCGCACCTGATTGGGAATATTAATAGATTTGTCAATATTTGGACATAAAAAATGGTTTCATTTCTGGCATAAAATTAAAAAAATGTTTTGTATTTCTAATTCAATTATAGCAAAAGATATCACAGTCTTAAAACACTCTTTAAAACAAAAGCAATATCAAACTTAATAAATTCCGTCATGAATGTAACCTAATAGATTATTCATACATAATGAAAGTTATAGATGCTTGGCAGTTACGTGTAGCGCGATGTTATAAAATGTAGATTTTAGCAACGAAAGTGTTAGACTCGTTTATCGTCACTCAACGCACCTGATAGCAGCCGAGTTCGTCGTGTCCGTCGCAGTGCGGCGGCTTCTCAGTGCTGCTGTCGGTCTCACCCAGACGTTTCTGCGCGAACTGCTGGTACTCCTATGGTAAGAAAAAGGTTCTTATAGATATATAATAAGTATACACGCAAACGGTATGGTGCGCGCGTGTATGTGTGTGTGTGTGCGTGTGTGCGCGTGTGTGTGTGTGCGTGTGTGCGTGAGTGCGCGTGTGTGCGTGAGTGCGCGTGTGTGCGTGTGCGTGTGTGCGCGTGTGTGTGTGTGTGCGTGTGTGCGCGTGTGTGCGTGTGTGTGTGCGTGTTTGTGTATGTGTGTGTGCGCGTGGGTGCGCGTGTGTGCGTGTTTGTGTATGTGTGTGTGCGCGTGGGTGCGCGTGTGTGCGTGTGTGCGTGTGCGTACGGCGGGCGCGGGCGCGGCGGGCGGCGGCGGGTAGTGCAGCTCGGCCACGAGCAGCGACAGCCAGCGCGGGGAGCTGAGGCAGCCGCCCTCCAGGTAGTGGCAGCGCGACTGCATGCACCTGCCAATGGACGATAGCATGCTAGTGTTTTACAACAACAACAACAGCCTGTAAATTCCCACTGCTGGGCTAAAGGCCTCCTCTCCCGTTGAGGAGAAGGTTTTGGAAATTAATTATAAAATAAAAACTTACACAGAACATAGCATTCTGTACAAAAAACTTTTATAAGTGACTAAATCACAACTTAGTACAAATTGTTTTTATTTGTCGAATAAAAAAATTGTCATTAGTACTTTTTTGTAAATCCCACTATCTTCATAATTTCAAAAACATACCTTGTGACTTCAACAGTCTGCGTAAAATATCCCTCGTAGGGAATCTGTACTACATAGCGCCACACTCCTTGGTAGTTACGAGCGAACACCGGCGTCGCGTACTCCACGCGGGCGGGGCAGGGAGTGGGCGGGCCCTGAATGGTAGAAGACAATCCCTTTAAACAATGCTGCAAATCTTTTTTTAAACATAGTATTTTTAGCATAAAATAATTATTAAATATTTCAGTTGCTTAGTTATAGACAAATGTTGTTTTTAAAAACATTGCCTGAAAATTTATCACAAAATAATTTATTTAAGTACCCAACGTACCTTACTGTACCTAAATATTATATTCTATTCTTACTTATAATAGTTTTTATGACCTATTTTCATTCATACATTTATTACCTCATATTTATGAGGCGGTGCGTGAGGTGTGTGTGTGTGAGTACCCACTCCAGGGTCTTCTCGACGTTCTGGTCCCGAACTCTCACCATTAATAGCTCGGTACAGCATACAAAATCTAAAACACACAATTATTAATTATTTTCACTCCTATTATAACTTTAGCGATGGTTGCATGATCGTGACCTTTGTGATATTATACAATCATGGAAATTTTATCTGATGAGAGAAAATTATGCATAGACTAATTTATCAAGGAAACTTATATTACAAATTTGGACTTATTTTATCAAAGTGATTAACATTGATAATCATGTTTTCGTTGTTATTAGGCTGAAGATGTAGCACTTTTGCCGATGAATAAAAGCTACGTAAAATATTTGTTGTCAACTTGTCTTTACAAAAGACTTGGCTGTACGATGTAATACCTTTGCCTTTTGCCTCTAAGGAAAGAAAAAAGCGAAAAAAAAAATGTCAACTTGTCATTGTCAGTTGTCAAATGTCAGACGGGCGCATTTTGAATTGAATTTATAGGTTAGAGAGTATAAATATTAGTAAAAATTGTTATGTTTTTATTAATGTTGATGATTTAAAATGTCTTCGGCGTTAGTACGTCAGGCTCTTGCTTTAGTGGATCCTGAAGGTATGGAACAATACATCTTTTTGTGCCTGTATATTAAAATTCAGAGTTAATTGTATTTTTCTTGTTTCTAGAAAACATAAGTAAAGGAAAAAAGCGTCGGGCAAACCCAACTCGGCATCAGAGCGTAGGTCAAGGTTCGTACCGTAGTCAGACGTTGCATCATTCACGAGTTACACAATTAACTTATCATAAAGTAGTATATATTTATAATTCTTCGACGTAAGCCGTTTTGCGTAAATTTTGCTAATATTTATATATCAATGCACATGTTACTATTTAACAGAATATACCTCTAACTACCAAATACCTTCGTTATGAAGGCTGATTAGAGAAGAGCATCTCCCACTTGTTTTAAATAAACTGATATATTAAAAAGTAAATGTGTTATTTTAGTTAACACTCATCCATACAAACAAAATAGTAAAAAGCAGAAGAAGGCAGTAATCAAATCAAAGGAAAAAATAGTGGAAGAGAATATAAAGAAGCTCCTAGCACTGTCAACACCAACAGCTAACAGTGCAGTGGCTGAAAAGGTATTTATTTATTTATTTGATTACAAGAAGCAGTTGAGGTAATGTGCGATTTGATAGTATATAAAGGTATTAATTTCAGGATATTTACCATGTTTTTTATTTTTTTTTTTGATTTTTTTGAGCTTGATATTTTGTCATTATCTACAATTTAAAATCTTGGTAGTGTCTAATTTGAGGAGTAGTAAAAAAAATTAAAAGGTTGACTTTGAATGGCACTTTGAAATGACACTTTTTTTATCAGAACTATTTACAAGAAGTAAAAGTTGATATAAGTAGTTAAGCAGAATGGTGTTGTAGTATAAATAAAGATGTAATAATCATTAACTATTTGTAGTGCATAATGTAGAGCTGTTGATAAATCACATAGAATGTAAATATTAATTAGTTAATCTCTACAGCTTTGTGTGAATTATTAATTATAAGAATATTCTATGTTTAAAGAAATTTTGCTGAATATGTTGGTTTTTTGTATTGTGTGTTATTATTATAATTATTATGTAGTATCATGATAAAAGTGTGCCATACTCATTTTCATAAATAATCTATTTAACATAAATTTACTTTATATAGATTGATAAGAATTATCTTGAATACAATTTTATTGTTGTGTTATATTTGCACTGATTAGATACAATCATTGACTTTGAACCAGTCTCCAAAGTGTTTTGATGTATTCTGAATTTTGCTTATTAACTCAGTTTTATTTAAGTAGATTCAATGTCAACTATAAACATAATAAACAAAGAGATTAATCTACTCAATGGTTGCTTTGAGCTAAACCATAAACATTGCCGATCATACATTTGTAATATTTTACATATGAATATTCATATTCTCTTTTACAGATTGTGGAGCGAGCTGTCAAAGGCAAGCCTCTTGCTGAGAAAATTGAAGTTAAAGTTGATGAAGTGAAGTCCATTCTTTTTGCAGAAGAGCCCTTTGATGAATTTGAAAACAGTTATTTCTGTAGTTAAAATATCTTTGAATCTGTTTCAATAAATATTTAAATTCCTCACAAAACAATCATTAACTCAAAATTTTATAGTGAGTGGGAAACTGTTGAAAGTATTTAGTTCCATTTGGTCGAAAAAGACATGCCTTTATGGACATTCCTGATGCAGTTTTGGGGAAACTGATTTTGGTAACGACAGTTACTGTTTTTCTGGTTTTTGTTTTTTGGATCAATTCATATCCTTTCATAGACGAAGGTAAGACATTACAAATAACTAATTCATAGAATTAAGTCTGAAATTTTATAGTTTCAAATGTGGGTCGTTTTACATTATATTTTTAACTATAGCTGTGAATGCCTTTATTGTTTTAGATCTTGCTATCTACAAATACATTCCTGATCCACAGTGGGCATTACTATCGTGCGCTGTTTGGGGCTTCTTTTTCATCGGGGGACTCATGTCTTTTACTCTGTACCACATATATCCACACCTCTAACTTATTTCCATAGAGCTCAAATCACTATGGCACATGGGAAAATGGACAGCTGGATTATCATAGGTGTATCTGGTGTTACTTGCGGAGGAAAAACAACTCTAGCGAATAAATTAAAAAACCTTCTCACACCTGTGTACGTGTTCCATCAAGATAAATACTTCTATCTGGATGATAGTCCCCATCATATTAAATGTGACGGTCTGGACCATAACAACTATGATATACTGTCGTCACTGGATATGCAAGCTATGTTCAATGATATCATGAAGACTGTGGACGGTGAAAATAAAGCACATTCGTTCAATGATGAACGAAGTGGAGGGAAGTTACAAGTGAACGGTAAAAAGTTTATGGTGTTAGAAGGGTTTACAGTGATGAATTATAAACCGATTATGGAAATTTGTAATTTAAGGTATGTAAACGTTATTGTTATATATTTATATACCTTTCATCAACAACAACAACAACAAAAACAGCCTGTAAATTCCCACTGTTGTGCTAAAGGCCTCCTCTCCCTTTGAGGAGAAGGTCTGGAACATATTCCATCACGTTGTTCCAATCCGGGTTGGTGGAATACACATGTGGCAGAATTTCTATGAAATTTGTCACATGCAGGTTTCCTCACGATGTTTTCCTTCACCGCTGAGCACGAGATGAATTATAAAGACAAATCAAGCACATGAATCAGCGGTGCTTGCCTGGGTTCTAACCACTGGGCCATTGACGACCTCCGTGGTCGAGTGGTGTGTACACCGGTTTTCATGGGTACGCCACTCTGAGGTCCCGGGTTCAATTCCCGGCCGAGTCGATGTAGATTACCATTAGTTTTCTATGTTGTCTTGGGTCTGGGTGTTTGTGGTACCGTCGTTACTTCTGATTTCCATAACACAAGTGCTTCAGCTACTTACATTGGGATCAGAGTAATGTATGTGATGTTGTCTCATATTTATTTATTTATTTATTATCTCGGCTCTACCTTTCATCAGTGTGACATAAATGTCAAGATTAGCTTCATATATTCCACATCAGATACTACTTCGTGCTGGAATACGGTGAGTGCTTGGCGCGGCGCTGCCTGCGTCTGTACGAGCCGCCCGACGTAGATGGGTACTTCGACCGCTGCGTGTGGCCCGAGCACATCCGCTACCGAGCAGAGGTACCCACTCTCTCTTTATCTCTACACTCTACACTCTATACTCTATACACTCAGTTAGGCGGCAGTTTTTGACAGCTCAATTTTATTAAATATATAAGAGTATAGACCGCGTCGTGTAAAAAGAACGCTGGAAGAAAGCGGAGGGGGTGTGCTTGCGCATAGGTACTATCGAGCAAGAAAGTATTATTGCTTTTGCATATTGTTTATTTTTGAAGTAGCCTCGCTCGCGGGTTTGCAAATTAAATATTGATAAGCATGCCGATAAATATATTGGACAAAATATAATTAAGTATAAACAAAAACGTGTTTGATTCAAGATAGAATATTTAATCTAATTACAAAATTAAAGGTGTTATAGGCAAACGTTTTGGACATTGGAATTGTGGATAATTCTTTTATAAAATGTCAATGTCTATTATTGGTTTTTATTCAGTTCTTTTATTTTTGTCGCTAGTTAGAAAGACAGTAAGAAATTCCGAATCTTTTGAACCATTTAAAATTTAGATTCGCACCATTTTGTTGCCAATTTATAAAACGGACCACCATTTTATAGATTGTTATAAATTATTATCAACTGCATTAATATCAGCCTCTCTTTCCTAAAACAATTTACGTCATAAATATTATTTATTTCTTTCCTATGTAAAACCATTTCGTAATAAAAACTTTTTTGCGTGATGGTATTTTGAGAACAAACGTAACGTGGACACGGCGTGGATAGCAAAGGTCGACTGACGAACCAATAGCGCACCGGCAAGCATGCGGCGCTTGACCCGCCGCACCTCATACCACCAGCTATAATCTATTTTTTGACGATTTTATACATATATTAAAAAATGTTTTTTTTTTTATAATTGCCAGATAGAGAAGGACAATCGAGTCAAAATCTTAGACGGAAGGAGTCACGACGCTCTGGATGTTGTCGTCTCAGATCTTAAAACTCTCGGGGCGGTTCAAGTTTAGCGAATAGCAAAAGATTATAGTTCTTAAAAATCAGATTTTGTTGAACTTTTTACGAAGAATGTATACAACATATTAATTGAGTATAGTATTTATTAAATCGAATACATATGTATATTTTGAATAGATATTGTATTCGGTAGATCATTACTGTCAATAATGGATGTGCTTGTAAAAATATATTATATACAATTTCTTATAGTTACTAAAATATCGATGCGATGTTGCCTTTTGTGTTGTAAGAGACAAAATGTGTATCGCGAGTTGAAATTTTTAAACGCAGTATTTTCGTATGTTCACACTTTCTTGTTTATGACGCTACACGTTTCTAGTAAATATATATAAGTACGTTTCTAAATGTAATTTGTTTTATTTATGTTCTTTTTTATCACATTTTATAATGGGCTTCAGCTTTAAACAAATCAGTAGTTTCGTCACTTCTACAAACTAGGAATAAATGTGGAATCATGATCGTTCCTTGTAGAACGCCTTGATCGCATACAGTGGTGGTGACTATTCTATGAAATACATAAGTGGTTGTGCAAATGAGCCGTCTGAAGTTAAGAGGTCACCGCCGCGCTTAGGTATTGGCGCTGTAAGAAATTTGAATTATTCCTTGGTTTCCAATGAGAACATAGGGAACTAAGTTGTTTGTGCCTGTAGTTACATCGAATGTATCTGACTCGCAGTAGGCATGTGATAAAATTAGATTAACTATAAGTCTTGATCTAGTCTTGAATCAATAAGTCTTGATGTGTGTGTGTGTGTGTGTGTGTGTCTCTGCGTGTGTGTGTGTGTGTGTGCGTGCACTCACACTCCGCCGCCGTCGCAGAAGTGTCGGTTGTCGCGCGCGTCGGCGGCGCGGTGCTCCATGCGCAGCTCGCCCGGCGCCTCGGCCGGCAGCGACCGCTTGGCGCGCTCCTCTAGTCTGTGGCCCGAGTTATCGAATCATCAGTTATCATAACATTATTATTATTATTACAGCTTTATTTATTTCCACACAAAAATTATAATTACAAAAGAAAAAAAAAATCAACAAAATACGTAACATGCAAATTAACTAAATATATTTTTTTTTTTTTTTTTTATATTTATCATAACATATTAGAATTTAAATAACACACAAAGGTTCTTTTCACCGGTTCATCTCAGATATTTCTCTCCGAACCAGTGGTAGATTTTTGACAATCTACAAGCAAGCGTTCTCGGTACAAAACAGTCGCAGTGGACCTCCGTGGTCGGGTGGTGTGTACACCGGTTTTCATGGGTACGCCACTCCGAGGTCCTGGGTTCGATTCCCGGCCAAGTCAATGTAGATTATCATTAGTTTTCTATGTTGTCTTGGGTCTGGGTGTTTGTGGTACCGTCGTTGCTTCTGATTTTCCATAACACAAGTGCTTTAGCTACTTACATTGGGATCAGAGCAATGTATGTGATGTTGTCTCATATATAAGCCAGTATTCAAAAATATTCTTCGTAACTACTCCTTTTTTATATTTATATGTATGTAGGTAGGTAGGTATATATGTATTTATGTAGATATATAGGTATGTATGTATATATATATGTATGTATGTACAGGTATTTGCATGTATGTTTATTTTACGTTTTCCTTATATGCAATTTTATATTAAATCAAATATCCATTGTATACGTATGCATCATAATATAATTATGCACTACCCTCTTTACAGAATATGTTGTCCTCATCTGTTGGGTTGCCTGTAAGAGATCGCTTTTAGTGATAAGGCCGCCCTTGCCGTCAATTTTCTGTAACTAATCATGTTATATTTACTGTTATTTTATGTGATATTGAGTGCAATAAAGTTTTTATCTATCTATCTATCTATCTACCCTGTCATACATACGTCAATGTACAAAGGACCAGTTTCTGTCAGTACAGTACAGTACAGTACTCGCGGTACCTGTTGTGCTGCAAGTCGGGCAGCGCGTCGGGCGCGACGTGCGCCACGCGAGGCAGCGCGTCGTCGGCGCGCAGCACGGGCAGCGTGCGCGACAGGAAGCGCAATGTGTGGTTGCGGATCAGTTCGCTGCGTGCCCGCCGGGGACAGACATTACTTATTGTAATAATTACACCATTGACTTATCACTAAACACTTAATAATATTTAACATAGGTCACATTTAAGGTTTTACATTTTTATAGTAAAGTAAAGTAACAGCCTGTAAATTTCCCACTGCTGAGATAAGGCCTCCTCTTCCATTAAGGAGAGGGTTTTGGAACATATTCCACCACGCTGTTCCAATGCGGGTTGGTGGAACATTTTTATAGGTGTAACAAACAACACGGCCACGGCCGTGACACATAACACGGCCTCACGGTCCCACGATGCTAATATCGTGGGACCGTGAGGCCGTGTTATGTGAAATTAAAAACGAGAACTGGAAAGTCATTGCATCAAGATCTAAGATGCAAATACACCATCGACTTATCACTAAACACTTACAAATAATATTTATATTGGTAACATTTAAAGTGATACATTTTTATAGGTGTAAACAATATTAGCATCGACCGAGGACCGTGAGACCGTGTTATATGACGTTAAAAACTAAGCGAGGACTTGAAAGTCATTTTTTTTGTATAGGTTGGCGGACGAGCATATGGGCCACCTGATGGAAAGTGGTCACCATCACCCAAAGACAATGACGCTGTAAGATATATTACCTTACATCGTCAATGTGCCACCAACTGAGAACTAAGATATTATGTCCCTTGTGCCTGTAGTTACACTGGCTCACTCACCCTTCAAACCGGAACACAACAATACTGAGTACTGTTATATGGCGGTAGTATAACTGATGAGTGGGTGATACCTACCCAGACAGGCTTGCACAAAGCCCTACCACCAAGTGAAGTCATTGCATCGAGATCCGAGATACAAAGCGATTTAATCTATTGTCTCGTGTTGCCTTCAATAATTAGGAGTATGAGTAAGAAGTAGTACATTTTTCTATATATAAATCTCATTTTGAATACTTATATTTGTGGGCAGAAAGCTACGTTAGGTCGGACGCTGCATTATTAACAATAACTCTTTGTTGACTACAATACATGTACATATCTCTTAATAAATTAAATTCGTTATTCTTACAATAACAAAATTGAAAGACAAGCCAAAGTAGCAGCTGATAATATTTGCTGTAGTTCGGAAAATTTCTTTTCGCTCGTCCGTCAAGGTGCAACACCAACGACTTAGCGTGCTTTTCAGACCAGAGGAGATAGTAACTACCAATCAGTATTGGTAGTTACTATCTCCTTATATAAAATTCTCAAAAGTAACTTGTATTATATCAATCTAGGATACGAGCCCGGGACCAAACTTGCAGCCTCTAATCCAAAACCAACTAGACAGCCGAAATTATTTTATCAATAATTCTATTAACTTAGTTGATACTTACAAAGGATAAGGTTCGCCATTAGGATTCTGTCCCATCGGGTTCCGCGGTATGAGGCCCCTGTTGAGGTCCCCGCACAGGTTGTTGGCGCTGACGTGGGCTCGGTCGCCAGCCGACGCACACTCCGACGTCACTTGTCGGTAGGGCGGTGGCCGTACTCTGCAACCACACCGAACTGTTAACGCCTTGACACTTAACCAAGCACCATAAGAAGGTTCAGTTACACTTGAGGAGCGCTAATATGGAGTACGAATACACTTTGGCGGCAGAACAACCTGAGTCCTGAGTGAGTAATCCTTCCTCCGACGAAAACATCCCTACAATTGGGTTTACTAAATATATACACATAGCGTAGGGTACATTTTTATTCATATTTTCTTCGATTTTTTTTTAGTAAGAAGCCATTGACATTCGATCTTTAAATAGACTGCTAAACAATCCATTAAGCAAAACAGTTATGTCTAAATAGAATTTGTGTTCAAAGCATCAGTCATAACGAATTCGATGACAGCACCCATTATGCTATATTTGTAACGTGCTAGTGAAAGTGGCGTCCTCTAACCGCCCACCGTCCACTGACCACTTGTTACACTCGAAAGTGATAAACAAGTAATCAGCGCCGAGAGAGAGCCGAGAGCTCGCATGTCTGGACGAGAAATCTCTGCATTATTTTAAGTCATGTTTATTGCATTCGGATGGGACTTCATTTGCCGACCGAAGACCGCTGGCGTTTTATTGGCGAAATTACTTTGAGGGCAGATTTGACCTTCAGGTTAATTACAAGATATGTATTTTAATGGATATTACCTTATTGAGAAGTTTTATGATGATAACTGACAACAGTTATGTAGACAATTATATTCTAGTTAAATATAAAATTGTTTAATTATTCTTTCTGCGAGCGTGCTCTCATCATTTATTACAAGCCGTCGTAGCTAAGCGTAATGACACCGTTATATATACTGTAGGACAGTATCCTCACTTCTGATAACGGTCTAGGTAAAGGGTCGGTTACAGGATAACCGTTGAGCCCGTTAGTGGCCTCTCAACATGAGACTTGTGTCGGAAATCCCTTTCACGACAGTCACACAGCTACTGCGATAAAGGGCTTTCATAGTTAACATTTTGTAATAAAAAATTAAATTAAAAATTTCAGAAACCCCCGCCACAAAAAACATAAGCTACCTTTAAAAAGTAAAAAATAATAAAAGAAAATTAATCCTAAAGTACCTATATGTATAATTATGTTTAATATTAAAAAAAAACTTCGCGTTGGGGGACCTCTCCTAATTAATTAGTGTCACATGTTTACCGATCTCATCTTTTATCTAACACTTATTATTATTTTGTACAACAGCGCTCGGTCCCCCAACGCGAAGTTTAGGATTAATTTTCTTTTATTATTTTTTAATTTTTAAAGGTAGCTTATGTTTTTTGTGGCGGGGGTTTCTGAAATTTTTAATTTAATTTTTTATTTTATACTTTTTAAAGGTAAACATCCTTATAATATCTCTGATTAAGTTGTAAATACGTAGGTTCTTGTCGATTTAAAACATATAAGTTAAAATTACATTTTAAGGTCAATCTTGTTCTTTTTTATTTTTATTTTACTTACTGATTATATTTTTTGTTTCTTAATTAATTTTTTTTTCTAGTAATTTTATTTAATTACTAATGTTTTTTTGTGATGTACAAGTCATAACCTTTCATTTGATACCCCATTTGAGCATATTTGCAGACATTCGGTTTTTCTTCCCCACTTTAACTCCCCATAACTTTTAAACGGCTAAACCGATTTTCATCAAACATGTCTAAGAACACTCGCCCGTAAAACACCTATAATACAAAAAAAAACTAAATTGAAATCGGTTCATTCGTTCGGGAGCTATGATGCCACAGACAGACAGACACACAGACAGACAGACAGACAGACACGTCAAACTTATAACACCCCTCTTTTTGCGTCGGGGGTTAAAAAGAGGAGTAAAAGAGTAATAGCAATGAATCATGAAGTGTTTATAATATCGCTGATTCGTCTTAAATCGCACATGACAAACGGACAAGTTATAAATGAGATAAATTCTAAAATTAAGTATTTAACGGTAATCATTTGTTAGCGTAAATGATAATTACCTAGGTGGAGTGGCGTTCGGTGACTCGACGAACGCGTAGTAACCTTCCGGCGGCTCCTCGGAGTCGCCCTGTGCGTCTTCTGTCTTCGGTTCCACAGTCGGCTCTGACATGCACAGCGCTGCTAGGGTCTGTAATTAAGTAAAACAGTCTATTTACTAGAATGATAATTATATTTATATGCATACCCAGCCAAGAACAAAGACATGCAAACACGTATAACTTTGACAGGAAAAAAGCAAAATGACGTCGGTACCTACATCTCAAAAAACAAAAATATGCGTATATACTTAGATAAGAATATACGCATATATATAAATATATTCCTGTTTGTTTATAATATTCGTTGGTTGACGCTTAATCGAACAAACAATACAGCTATAATTTTCTCTTTTTCTCAGTTCGGTAAAAGGTTGCATCTATCCACGCGAAGCTATACAAATCGCCTTATAAGTCGAGAGTCGGCGCCAATGTAGCGGCATATGCAAATGATTTCCAATGCCCTTATAGACCTTATTCTCATAAACTTAAGGTTTATTTTGAAACAGGGAGCAGGTACGTGTTTATGTGTAGCGCAGTACGTTTTAGTCAAGTCCGTTACGCCTTACTAACCTGCATACCTCGAGCATTTATCGCGGATTCAATGAAGACAGATACAATCTACAGTAATAATTTCTGCGGGATTTGATTCACAATCGGTCAAGTCAAACTGTTTCCGGGAAAATGGTTTCCAACTTTTACCTGTTTGTTATTTGTTAGAGCTACAATGACGGTAATACTGGTATGTAGTGGCTGCAGTAATTTATGAGAAATTAAATTTTTTTAGGAGCACGAACGAAAATACGATAGAACAAAAATTATGATGAATAGAGCGAATGAATAGAATGAAAATTGTTAAAAACGAGCTTAATAGTATATCTTCGTGGAGTTTGTGATACCATCGAGTGGTAAGGTCACCCTCGCTCATGGGCATTGTCAACGTAACGAGTGTAAACCACTTACTCCAAAAATATGTGACGTCAATGTGTGCGACCCTTCAAGCAGGAAAACTTAAATCCAAAGTACATCTTTTGCGCGGAATAATTGGTAAGTGAGCCACAAATTCATTAATAACGATACAAATCCATTACTTCATGGGTAGTTTTAATTGATTTAACGGCCGATTAGCGCAAAAGGCTAAATTATCAGATAGAAGAGTAATAGAAGGAACACTGCCACTTAGTATTTTTATGGCCTGCTTTCAATCTTAATTATAATATATAGTCACTTTGCAATTGTTGCCGACTGCGGTTGTTCTACTCTACTTACAAAGAGGCAGTTGCATTTCGCCCGAAGTAAGTTCGGGATGGAATCGGAAACGTATGACGATTACCTTTACAAATAAGTAGAATTGCCCATGTTATGGCAAAAACTATGTTGTTGAACCTTGCAATGTTCTATTCGTGACGACCTCCATGGTTGAGTGGTGTTTAAACCGGTTTTCATGGGTACGCCACTCTGAGGTCCCGGGTTCGATTCCCGGCCGAGTCGATGCAGATTACCATTAGTTTTCTATGTTGTCTTGGGTCTGGGTGTTTGTGGTACCGTCGTTACTTCCGATTTCCATAACACAAGTGCTTCATCTACTTAACCCCAATGTACCTAAGTATCAGATCAGAGTAATGTATGTGATGTTGTCTCATATTTATTATTCGTATGTTTTATTAAAATCATTTATATTATAAAGGTAATTATTTAGAGCAAAATTTAATACGTATGATGTCGCGCGGAACAGCTAGTATAGAATATAAGGTAGTAAACAGAGATCATTTCAGATAATTGAGAAGACATTACGTGTCAGCAGACGATAACGGACGCCGCAAATTATAGCGAAGATATTAAAACTACGTTCACTCGACCACATTATCCGTTGAGATTTATCATTCACATTATTTATGCAATGCTCGTCGTGAGTGTCTTCAAATATTTGAGTTACGAGTGGAGTGGATTACGGAGGTGAGAGAGTACTCGACGATTGCAAATTTGTTTTTAATGCCTATTTTTGCTAGCGAGTAGACTTTTACACATGTCCAGATGGACATATTGTCTTGTCTAAGCATTGAATAAAAAAAAAATTCAATCTAAGTAGGATATTCCTTTTCTTTCCAGTTTTATTATTCGACAAGTAAATGTTCGGTAAATAAACTTAGCCTAAGTATTTCCACATTTCATTGAAAATTAATATAAATATTGGCCATTGGCTCGTCTTTGTTCCATTTAGGGAACGGTTCTTAACGTCGTCAATATTGTCATACCCTTTTAGCTAAATTATAATTTTGGCATACTACGACAAATAGAGGCTATACCGTTTCGCGCTAAAATGCACTATAGTAGTTACTTTTAGTAACTTTACGCCAGTGCGTCGGAGATAAAGAATTACTTTATTGTCCTACTCTACTTACGTAGTACGTAATCACATAACTGTCGCGGTTCTTATGACCGGTTGTGCGTCCACGCAACGCTGACTGCGGCTGTCTGCTCTAACTCATAAACTTCTTAATAAACGACCTGTCACGAAATAGAGTTTTTATTTTTTACTTATTTGTATTTCGGAAAGGAGAGCGGCTCGTTTGATGAAAAGTGGTCGTTATTGTAGACAGTCACACTGCCAATACGCCGTCATTGGGTCTTAGATGTTGTATCACTTTAAATACTATACAGTAAAACATTTTAGTAGTCAATATTTCAACTTTACCAACATTTAGGAAAGCAGCTCTCAGAAATGGCAAGAAACTTGCATAGATGCTCTTGCAAAACAAACCATATTTACTTTCCTAATTTAAGCCTTCCATTATTTAAGATCACCGTAGAAGCATTTAACTATACATTTTTGTTTTGATTTTACTCCGTTAATAACAATCTATGAAATGCTCTCATTGAGATAGCAAGAAATTGATTATAACGCAGACCTTTTAAACTAGTTGAAGAATATATACCTATATGATGATTGCCCAGACGGACTTTGCAAACCTACTACCACTAAGACGTTTATAACTGTACCCTTTATTTACCCAAGAAATAATGAATAATTTCCTCTGCACCCTAAATAAAATCTTTGGGTATTCTTACTCTAAGAAAAGACATATTTCAACGACTATATAATGAATAACGAATCAATTTAAGAGGAGAATTAGTCGAATAGCGTATTACGGCATCGGAATTCCTTGTTACAACAATTAACAAAGCGAAATGTATGATGACATTTGTACATTTTGATGTAATTCGTGCACTGCATATATGTAGGTATAGTTGTCTCGTGATATTATTTAGCCATATATAACGCATTATCCGAATTTGTAAGTAAATATTCAAATAAAAAAAAATGGATCCCCCAAACTTTACTTAAACCGAATTCTGACTACGGAAGCAATCTCAACGAGTAACTGTGTGAAGCAGGCGAGTGCACAAACACAAGTATGTATTCCGATGGATTTGCAGCTTTCTCGTTCGATTATCATCAATCATTGTTACAGGTAGTTCCTGACAAAATATCATTGCATTTCTATACCGAACAAAAACTAAATAATAATATAGCATGGGTTAAAACGATAATTAACACTAACTTTCTTAATATTGCTAAGTGGGTTGATGAAATAAAACCTACTAAGCGTTTAAGCGATAATTATTGCCTCTTGTTAACAGTTTATTTGATAGGAATAAATAGGTTCATAAGAATTGAGGAAATTGTTCTATTCGTTTTTACAAAAACGTCCGCCGTAAGGATACGTTTTTGTCTAATTGAGAAAAACGATTCAATCAATAAACATAATTAACATAAACTTATACTCGACAATGACGATTATTTTGGTGTAGGTTCTAGTATAATATATGTAAATGCGTTTCCCACTTTCTCCCACTTTATAGATTATTATTATATTACATACTGCAATTGTAAAAATAAAAAAAAATGTCCTTTTGGGTACAGGGATTAGGGACCAGTACCAGCTCTATCAACATTTTAGAACTATAAATCGATTAGTTTCGATGCTTGATGTTTGAATGTTAAAATTTGCTGCGAATTTTATTTAGTCTTTGTCTGGTTTTGGTAGCTCTATACTAAGGGAACAGTGAAAGTTTCGCCGAAACTGTAAACTCTCTCACTTTTTCCTTTTTATTACTTTTAATAAAGACGAATATATATACGCATATATTATAAATACATGTAACAAAATTGGAATGCCTGTAATATTGAAATACCGCTTTTTAATGTAATAATACTTAAGTATGAATCCGCGATAGAATACTATTATATTGATATCCAGCAAAAGTGTCACCAAGCAGGAGCGTGAGAAAAATGGCTACGCTGACCTGCTTCTCTGAAGATCGGGCGATGAAGCGATGCCTTATGGGACCTCTCGAGTTTGGAGGTCATATAAATAGGCCAACCGTCATGACATAACAGTATCATAGGGAAGTGATCCTTGAATGGTTCTCGAAGAAACGAAGTGGCCGTCTTAGTGGATATTTCAGTATACTTAGTGATCTTATATACCATATATATTCATAAATACGTAATTTCGAAGATTCAAAGTAACCTGTTCGTAAAGGAGTTATCAAAAGTAAACGGCTTGTCACCTGACGGATTACATCAGGTTTCGTCCGGCTTTTGTTTTTATCATTCGAAATCTAAACCCATCGAGGAGCCGCATGTGAAATCGTCATGTCAGGTGGTATGACGTGAGGTGGAGCGACGAGTCCCGTTACGGCGACGCGTGCACGTTCAAACAGAGCGTATCGACCATCGTTTGCGTCTCAACTCAAATACTGCCGCGGAATACAGTTCACGTTACACCTTATTAGATGCTTATCAAGCACCGTGCAATGACAGGGGCGCGTGTGACACACATTTGTATCAACGATCTGTGATTACAGTACTCGTTTTCTATTGCTCACGGAAAACTCCGTACCTCTTTGTTGCGACAAAATAGTTTCAATATACTGCAATTATAATTTTTTTTCTTGTACTGTTACAAGACGTTCTATAATAATTTAGGTCTATATGCTCATAAATTACGTATAAGGGCAATTTCGAATTTAGCGAATTTCCTCAATTCTAAAAGTTATTTATGAAGCACTAGTATCTAAGTAGTACATTTTTTAGGAAACAGACTATCTGACCTTAAAATATAAAACGTAAAAAGAAATATAGTTGCAACTGTATATCCAACTTTGGAATTAAGAGTTGCCAGTGCGCTAGATTTAACATCCCGTATTTTTTTTTATGGGAATCTCTCAAATACTTGCTATCCGAAAATAATAAAATTGATCTAAATAGCATTTCGTGATGCTAAGCTATCACTAAAATCGACACAGAAATGTCTCGAACAGAAAGATGACCACTGTCAAGATAATTTTCAAGAAAAGTTTGAATGTATCGCTTTGAGAAAAAGAAGATGTATTTAATAGTATATGTTTTAAATGTGGGAATTCCCACATCGCGTTTGTATGTACTTCCAAAGTGTAAGATAACTAATAGAAACACTTCGACAGTTGAAAACCAAATATTGCCAAGATCCATAAACTGTGCGTTCGTATGAATTGATGTTGTAATAAATGATAATGTTAGTATGTGTCAATTTATGGAACTAAATTATGAACCTGTTACACCGTTAGAAGTGAAATTTTGGTGCTGGTAACAGTACCAATCAAGTTTAATAATATCAAACTTTTTTCGTTTAAATTATTAAAATTTATTTTTAAAACAGCTTTTTATAGTGTCTTTCATCTCTAACACAACACAGAAATTAGTCATACGTAGCTTTCTGAGGTACTAGTGATGTTTTTTTTCTATGTAGGCATAGAAAAAAATACCTCACGAGCAAATGGGCCAACTGGTGGATCATCCATTGACAATGTCGTTACACTGTATCACTCACCCTTTAAATCCGAAAACAACAATACAAATTACTGCCGTCTGGAGATTTAATATCTGATAAGTGGGTAGTACCCAGACGGGCTTGCAAAATGTCCTATATACCATCCTATGTCCTATCCACCGCAATACACGAAGAAAAGCCCACAGACAATTCCTTATTTGTTTCTAGTAAAACGTTATGTTTGTAACCATAAAAACACTAAATACTAAATAAATATATGTACATAAACTTATATGCTTTTGTCTCTTTGGAATTTTACAGTTTATTGACACTTGGGAATTACAGAGTAAATATTGATAATGTTTAGATGCGAGATGCGTACAAATGACCAAAGTCAACCAAAAAACAGGTTACCCTAAAGTGTGTCGGTGTATCTTGTGCGTTGTAAACAAGTGTAGACGTCATGGTGTCCGTTAGGCCGACCTTGCCCCACTGCGCCGGTCGCTGACCCCACGCAAGTCATCGCTGACCGGCGAACGTGGAAAGTATCTTATGTTTTAATCGAATGGCTACTAGTTCCTCGTCTCCTAATTTACATATTAACGGTAATATTCTATTTATAACATGCTTAAGAAAGCAAGCGAGCAAAATATCGTGCCTATGAAGTATTAGGTCAAGGATTTTCAAGTATAATCAAAAGGCAGCATAATCAAAAGGCAGCATAATTGTGTTGCCATTGTGTATGCAACGCACAAACTTGCATGGATTCACCTTTTTTGTATCATGTATAAAGTAGTGCTGTTGGGACTACTGGTCTTTACAGTGTCACCGGAAGTAGGAGTGAGTACAAGACTCAGCCTTGAAATTTGAGCCCTTTCGAGCTCGAAAGTGAGGTTCATCCAGAGGGTGTCGCCTATGACATCGCAGTTGGTGAGGTAAATGCATACATTCATTGGAATATCTCGTCCCACAAGATCACGAGTGTCAGTGAACAACACTTGTTTATGTCGCATAAACCTGACCGCAGCATAATCATATCCTGTCCTACTCAGTTGAGTCTTCTTTGTGACTGGCTGTACTGGCCGAAATAGGACGAGAAATATTAAAACTTAGAATTTTTAAATTTGACGTATTCTCAGAACTTGTTCGTAGTTTTTTAATCTGAGATCAAGATTTCATGAAATATATGGTTTACATTGTCCATAGCTAATTTGCAGCGCAGGTCAAATTTGCAATTTTCTATTATTAATAAGTATTAAAGAAATTTGTCTCTTCTTTCGTTGTCCAAACCCTCTTCAAGCTCAGAGAACTCTATTCTAGCTTGTCTATTTACTCACTAACGCATTCCATACTTTGTCCAGTTGGGTAATTCAATCCGCTTATCTGTGAATTTTTACATCACTAGTATGCCACTGTTGTATTATAAGAATCACTCTTACATAAAGCTAAATTGTTAGTCCTGCTACATAGCATCAAGCTACGACTTACTGTTACGATACGGTGGGGATTCTAATTCGATCGAACTACGACCGAACCATGAGTGGATGATTTTATTATTAAAGTGAGAAAACGACAACGATTAAGTTTCCCCTACGACTCCTGGGCGTACGACGATGTATGCACTCGTCATTCCTGCCTCTTTGACGGCGACGGCGTTATATGTCGAGGTCCGGCTTCAGAAGAGGATCCCTTAGGGCGCGTATTCTCATCCAGGCTTCAGTATTTTAACGCGCCTCCCAGTCCGGTAATGCTGTCCAGATCACTAGGACCATATTAGACCATATTCGATCCGATAACAATAAAGTATGAATTTGCTAGCGGAATTGTTCTCTAGTAGCGTTTAGCGCTTAGAACTGCGCGTATCCACTAGTTTATTATAAACTTATGTGTTTTGAAACTAAGATAACAATATTGTATATACAATTAAAGTTAATAAAACCTTTCAATACACAATATCTTGCTTTTGATTTGTTAAAAAATCTGAATTCGAAGACCCGATTTGCGACTCAGCAAAAATGCTATGAGTAGGATGTGTTAAATTAAAAGTAAAGTTTTGCTGATCGTCTTACTAAGTAATTATTAAGTTCGCGGTATTCACACCGATAATTTGTTGACCACACGCACGTCTAATGAACTGGGTTTAAGTGTAGAGCAAGTGGACGGGATAGGGTGTGACCGTGCCGTGTGATATTGATAATGTTCCTTACCGACTTCAGCCGATGCGACCATTTGCAAATCGGATCAGCAATCTAATTCGACTACAAAATCAAAATAAACTTTATTCGAGTAGGCTTTTACAAAAACTTTTATATCGTCATTTAACAATTAAGTGATGCTATCACCGGTTCGGAAAGTAGATTCTATCGAGAAGAACCAGGCGCAGAATTACCGGCTATATGTCCTTTTGAACGGTATAACTAAGAATTCCTATTCATATGATCCCTAATTTCTTCTCACACGGATCTGAAAGCTATACTTTAATAAATAAACAAATAACGGTCATTAAGTACGGTAAAAATGTAAAAAGTTAACAGCAATCCTTATGGATACAATTAAAACCAGTTCTTATTTTCCCTTTGCTGCCTTTGAAAACTCCCACCTTGGAATATGTTGCTGTTACGTTGAAAAATATAAGCACTGGTAATTATTCAGTGTATAAAAAATGTTTTCGAACGATAAACCAGATGTTTAAATAAATGCAACAAAAACATGAAGGCGAAAGTAATTTTTTTTATTACAATGAAAGTGATTATTACCCAAATCATTTCAAAACTCGAGAAAGTGTAACGGCGCCACACACTTCCCTCGAGTTGAGACCTCTTGGTTTGCAATTATCAGTTTTTGTGTTTATGACCGCTATCTTGCGGTTCCGTCTTAGAGCTGTTTATGATAAAAAACAAGAATTCAGACGAGCATATGTGTCACCCGATACTAAGTAGAAATATTAACAATTCCTTAGATTACGCTTAATTACTTCTACTCCATAATTGGATCCTTTGGAATCGGAACACAGCAATACAAATTATAATTAGCGATTGTCGAGACCTTATTCGATATTAGAAGCATTTCATTACAAATACACTTGCCTTCTTCTATGAATAATCTAAGTTCAGAAAGAAACATATTTTAATGACCTTTTCCTTCAATTTAAATGTTCTTTACGGTGAATGTATTTGTAACACATTAAAGCAACAAAGAAGTATCGTAAACAATGTATCATGTGATATAATATACGACTAAAATATAAGACGGTATGCCTTATATTTACTTACATAAATGAGGAAGAGAAGTTGACCAAAAAAAAATTCTTGCGGGACTCTCACTCGTATCAGAGTTCCGGATTACTTTATTTCATTTATTAAAATCCCACCCAACATTCAAATATGAAAATAGAATATTGAGCACACTAGTTTTAGTTCCGTAATGTCGTAAATTTCTGGCCAGGATCTCATGTTGATAGTAAAGCACTACAATAATTGATGAATATTAAAGGTAAGTAACTTTAAAAACCTACCAGTTCCACATGTCAGATTTCATTGAATCTTTTATAATTAATACCAATTAAAATAATAGGTATATCAATTTGAATAGAAAAAGGTATTTAGAATGATTAAATATTTATAATTAATTAGGTACCGTACAAACCGTGAGCGTGTTAAATCGTAGTAAGAATTCTTTAAATTTTCGAAACGATTTATAATAAATTGTTTATAATGATATCATTTTCATAACCTTTATTTTAAATTTACGAAAATTGCCTTATAAGTCCAGATTTTCCTACAGTGGCATCTCATACACTATTCAGTGATAACGGACCTGCGCCTGCGCCGGAACGAACGAAACGGTACCAACCGTCCCACTGCCTTTGCTGTAGTCTTTCTAAGAAGACTAAATGGATAAGTATATTGTAAATATCTAGTGCAGGCTGTCAGCACTTTCTTTATATTATGCAGGCACTTACTCTACTTTCATCTTACTCAAATAAATGTTTTAGATAATAAAAGGTTGACTTCGTATCTTACGGCCCATTTAACAATCGTTTTAATTGAATACCGAACGTTCGAATTTCAAACAGAATAAAGATATTCTGGAAAAGGGAAACAGATAATAATATAATCGGATCTAATAAAAAGCAGTAATAGACAATAGACTCAAATCTTCAAATTTATTCTATGTAGTCTTATCTCTTATATTATAGAACATTTAATACAACTTAAAAAAAGTGCTCAAAACTGTGCTCTGTAGACAATACGCAATAATATCAATATATGCATTAATATATTGAGGTACCTTTGTCTTTATATTTTCAACTGTTTATTTTCACATGTGATCTTATATATATTAGTATGATATGTGTGTGGTGACAGAGGACAGTTTACGGGTATACCCAAAGCCTATGCTGCCGCTGTTTTCTGTAATAGTACATGATGAGTACCAAATTGTAACAATTGGAAGCACATTATCTCCGCTATCATTGTGTAAAGTAAGAATGAGAACAATTCAACGCATTACTCGTTTTGGAATACATTCCTACAATTTCGCAGCGCGCCCGCCGCAGCTTTCTCTAATACAATTGTAAGTTGTAACGGACTTCAAGCAAATGTCGCACCTAAAGCGATACGTTGAGCGGCCATCGCTTCGAAACGAACTAGATTTAAATACATAGTAAGAATTGAGAGAAATACTCGTCTACCGAGGCATGAATGTGTCGTAAAGAGTGCCATTAATTATGCAGTCCATGGATATCTCCTACACGAATAATTATAAATATTTATGGTTACAATTTTAATTTTTAAACATTGCGACACTGTTGTTAATATTTATTTTATGACCCATTATACATGGGGAAGCAGATGTACCGTAGGAATTATGTTTACATTAATAATAAACAGCGATCAGATAACCGCAAAAAAACTCTAACTTTTCATATTACTAATATACGTAAAAAAAAATTATATTCTTTCAAATAAAAAATTTAAAAAAAATTGTGCTTTAAATGTGGTTGCTAAAATAATTGGATAATCTTAATTTACTCAAAATTTAAGATATTATTCTGCGTGGGAGTTTATCTCTCACATCAAATAAAGAATTAAATTATTTAAAAATATAATTATGAATTTTATTTAAAATAAATTACTTACCAAGTAAACTAAATACCGCATCATTGTAGACATCGTTTTTGTTCACTAAAACAATTCACTCTCCAGACACTAATCACTAAGACTTCATAAATTACGTGTAATTGTAATTTATTTTAAAATTTTCAAAATTACAACGTATTTTTTTTTATTTCGCGCGTGGACTGTTTTCCTTATTACGATGCGCTGGTCGCGTCTTGCTCTGCCTGTGAGTTAGACGGTGACTGTTCCACGGGCTCTTGTATGTAGAGGTACCATACGCATTACAGTGGGAGAAAGGATTACCGTTTTGGTCAAAAAATTGTTTTCTACATCAAACAAAGGTGTAAAATACCGTTTTGGTCAAAAAATTATTTTCTTCATCAAACAAAGGTGTAAGTGCTGGTTACATATTATTATAGTTTCGCCCCGCATTCCTAGCTACCCAGAGGTCCAGACCTAAACAGGGATTCCATGTTTTCTTTAACTACTACTACTATACACTTCCACTGACTACCATATTTACGAACTTTGTCTAATTGTAGTGTATATTTTTTATTGATATGATATCAAAATAATAATAAACAATAGTTTAATCAAAATACCAGCCTGATATGATACGCGTCAGTTGGTATTTTTATGGCAGCCACCAATAGGAATATAAATGGTTGAACCGTAAGAAAAGTCGTAAGTTGAATAAGCCTTTTTTAACTTAAAAAGGAGGTTTTTAACTCGTATTTTTAAAGGTAAAATTATAGCGAAACAGTGCCGTTAACACATTAGGGTCGTTTTCTAAATTCACCATACACATTCCATACAGTGGCGTAGCTATCGTAGGACCAGGTGGTGCAATGCACCAGGGCCCCAGAGTTCAGGGGGCCCTCTTAACTAAACCTCTAGCTTCTGAAGCTAGAGAATCACGACCCACACAAGATTTCTATTTGTATGTATCTATAATTTTAAAGGGTAATTTTAAGGGTGTTAAAGATCGATGATATAGAGGGAGTGAGGGCCCGATTCTTTTTCTATGCACCGGGGCCCTTCCTCACCTAGCTACGCCACTGATTCCATAACGATAAAAGCTACAGCATTTTCTACCGGAAACTGATGGTTTTTAAATTCATCCATTTTATTTTTCAGACCTTGTTCCAATGGATTTAATTTTTTCAGTACTTGTATAATTCTTACAATAATTTTTTTGATCAGATAAGAAAGCGAAAAACGCCTTTAGAGTTCATCAATTTAAATCAGCTGAGAAATGTCTTTTTTTTATCTAAGTTATTTTGTAGAATTTCAATATACGAACAGCGAGGCTTTTTTAAAATATTTAGCCCTTGAAAACCAGTGATGTATCTATTACTTTGGATGTATCCTAAAAAATAACTTACATATGTTATATGATAACATGATAAATGGAGGTACCTACAGGTGTATATATTAAGTGTAGGCAGTAGACAATACTTACAATTGAGTTTTGGATACTACTAATAGATATCTACTCAAATCAAATCGAAATAAACTTTATTAAAGTAAGCTTTTACTAGCACTTTTGAATCGTCATTTAACAATTAAGTGAAGCTACCATCGGTTCGGCAAGTAGATTCTACCGAGAAGAACCGCGAAGAAACTCAGTAATTACGCCTTTTTGTGTGTGTTTGTGTTAATATCCGTAATATTTTATTTGGCAATTAATTTAAAAAAAAACGCAGTATTCTAGCAAATATCAAAAATATTTTATGAGTCAAATAAAAGTACATAGTTTTATAATGTACAATTGTCTAGGTATTGGTAATTAGGAAATTAAAGAAATATAATAATTCAACACTATGGAGTCGCACTACCCATCATCCCCGCACCTTTCCAGTTTGTTCCCACCCGCGCCCTGGCGCCATGACACTCGCGCAGTGCGCTCGCTCGCCCTAAATCGCTAAATCGTTGACTCGTTCGTGACGTTTAAAAACACTTCAGTACATCGTCATAACCTTAAACCGATCCACTTTTGGATATTATTCTGTAAGTTCTACTTAAAATTAGTTTTCATATTTATTCCAAATTCAATAAAGTATTTTAAACGATCTCGTTGTAAGGTTATATTTCAGTATTAAATTTTTGTACAATCTTCGGAAAACGAGAAAGTTAAATGTCGGCTTGTAGTTTTTTATTAAAATGTCGAGTTAACAAACACTAATAGCTACCAGTTAAGTAGGTGATTAGCGAAATTAAATTATATCTGATATGAGATGGGATATAAGCGCTAGCGAGTGACCGAGTGCATTAATGTCACATTTTTCCAGGTGGGCTTGGACATTAAACCATTGGAAATGGCGATTAACAATTGGTGGAGAGAACCTGATATGGGAGGTGATAATCTCGTTGTATGTCATAATTACTGCCTACCAATATAAACAAGTATATTTTTATTTATGTCACTAATGAATTCATTGCATGATATGAAACTATTCCACAGGAGTCAACTGTTATTTTAGATTCTAAACAAGTAGGATGTAACTAACAATATCAATGGAAAGTTTGTTTTTTTGTCAGTTGTCTATAAAATATTTACAACATCTATACAAATAATCAATTCTTTTAATACCAAATTTACAATGGATTTTGTATTGAATTTAAAAAACAGTATTATCACTTATAATAACAGTATATCATACAACATTATAATAACAATATAAAATAAGTTTTTATGACCATTTTTGGCAATAAATGTAAGAAGGTTTAGGTTGTAGTCCTAATTATACTAAACTTACAATATACATACAATTTGAAAGTAATTTACAATAATTAATGGCCTTACAAACAGAAATATCTTAGGATTTCTGTTGATCGGTGTATTAAGATAATATAGTGTATATATGAAATTCTTATAATGGTTAAGTCCACAGACAGAAGCAAACACAACCATGAGTTGACCATTTGGTCCGTCCTATCAATAAGATTTAACATATTCATCATGAAATGTGAAAACAACCGCAATATAATTTAAATATTATTATGCTTTTTAAATATAGTTAAATTATATTCCTTTTGTATATTACATTCGGTTCATAACTGTTTATAAGAATTAAATGATTATTAACTTAATTTTTTACATACTTCATAATATATATTAATAGAACACAATAGGTGATGATTCTTTTTCTGGCCTTACCTTTGTATAGTGTTAAATGCCTTAATTATATTTATTGAAATATAACTGATGATATAATGTTTTTTTTTTTTTTTAATGTTCTCTATCAATATTGGAAGATATTTTTTTATGTTATAATTAATCATGAAAGACTAGTACTGATTGTGTGTGTGTGTGCACAGGGGAACGCGAGGGCTGTGCGGCGTCCCGCATGTGGCGCAATGCGTGCGGGACGCTCGTGGCCCCGGCTGCCGACCAGGCCTGGCAGGAAATTGTGGATGCAGCCCCACCGGACTCCGTCTGGCATTCATTAAGGAATTGTATCGCTTATCAGGTAAAATATTTGCTAATTTATTATAAATTATATTTTCTAAATGTGTCTGAGTAGGTATAGTCATGTACAGAACCAAAAGTCTTAATGCTTTCTGAGGACAGGACCTTTGGAAATGCACATACAACAATGTTTGTATGATTCAGTGAGACATTTATGTACCATTGTACATAAACAACAAATGATCAGTTTTGAATATTGAGACAGTATTTTTATAGAATTTACTATTATTATTATTAATTTATATTACATAGAATTTACACATACATTAACGCCTGATTGAAATACCATGAGGATATGATAACTACTGCAACATATATATGTATGTATGTTCATAGGCAGGGGTGTGGCAAAATCTGTTGCTGAAGGGCATCCCAGACGTCATGCAGCCGGCCGCATTTAAACTAGCAATAGTTCTGCGTCACACACCTTCCGAGCTCACCGTGAAGCTGCTAGCAGACTTGTTGCATCTACATCCACAGTCGGTAAGTAACAAATTCTCAATAATTTTTAAGGCTTACACTCAAACTGAAATTCAAGCTTTAAATCTATTTCGTCAGATAATAAAGCCTTTGTGTTGTATTATCGACAATACTAGAGTCGAGATGGCCCAGTGGTTAGAACGCGTGCATCTTAACCGATGATAATTTGTCTTTATAATTCATCTCATGCTCAGCGGTGAAGGAAAACATGTTCCAAACCTCCTCTGAGGAAGAGGAGGCCTTTAGCCCCGCAGTGGGAATTTACAGGCTGTTGTTGTTGTTGTTGTTGTTGTATTATCTGAAGTAATACTTAGTTTTCACTTTTTTTTTTAATTATCAAACAATTTTACTAATTATTTCAAACATAATATCTTCCAGCAAGATCTGACGGCGTACGTGCTAGCTCTGTTAACTGACGACGAAGCGTGGTGTGGCAGCTGTGGCTCCAGCGCAGGTCTACCGGGTATATAAACAACTTTCATACTATAAATAAATATTGGACATCACATACATTACTCTGATCCCAACGTTAGTAGCTTAAGCACTTGTGTTATGAAAAATCAGAAGTAACGATGGTCACAAATATTCAGACCCAAGACAACATGGAAAACTAATTAACTTTTATTTCATCGACTCGACCGGGAATCGAACCGGGAAATTTCATACCACAAAATTATTAATTCAGCAAAACAGAATTAAGTCGTTTTGGTTTGGGTAAATACCACTATAGTCTGTTCGCGTTAAGAATGCAGTGAGTTGTCATTGTTTAACGGCTTTACTCCGCCCCCTGACCAATCAAATCTTTTTTAACAGCAGGGTGAAGGTGTATGCATATTTGTGTTAAAATTCCAACAAATTATATTTGTTTTAAAGACTAAGTATAATTAATTTAAAAAATACACATTAAAATAAAAAATCGAATCGGGGTATTAATCAACAAAATTCTTAACACTATATACAATCGTTTGCGAATCTTGCCATCACGATGTAGAAATTTACATATTTTGACATAACGTCATCTTGTAGCTATAGGTTACATTAATTATTACGTGTACAGCTTGAATAAATTAAATATAAATTTATAAATAAACAAAATTTAAATTATAAAAATAAAAATATCAGTTTATAATTAATTAAATGTGAACTTGACTTTGTAATTTGAAAAGATTTGATTGGTCAGGCGGCGGAGTCAGGCCGGTAAAGAATGACAACTCACTGCATTCTTAACGCGAACAGACTATAGTTGTACATACAAATTGGCATTTTCTATGGATTAGTTTTGTATTCTGGAAGTTGGTAGTGTTGCCACTACGTAAGGGGTTGTCCATTAATCACGTGATCTTTTTTAGCATTTTTTAACCCCCCCTCCCCCATTGGTGACACGTAGTGAGGTTTAAGACCACCCCTCCCCCTTCTCAACATCACGTGTATTTTTAGTACCTACAACGATACTTAAAATTTTCTGAATATTATCTTAATTTAAATACAGGTATAAACTACAATCTTATTTCATTCTGAAATTAAGGACCGTATTTGTTTAAAAAATCACGCATTACACGAAAAAAATAAATACACGAGATATCTTACTACACCCCTCCCCCTTGTGTTATTTTCGTGATTTTTATCAAACACCTCCCCCCCCCCTTTAAAGCCTCACGTGATTGATGGACAATCCCTAAGTCAATGCGCACGGTAATCTGTCGGATGGTGAGTGATTTTTATCAAACACCTCCCCCCCAAGCCTCACGTGATTGATGGACAACCTAACTCAATGCGCACGGTAATCTGTCGGATGGTGAGTGATTTTTATCAAACACCCCCCCCCCCTCTCACGTGATTGATGGACAATCCCTAAGTCAATGCGCACGGTAATCTGTCGGATGGTGAGTGATTTTTATCAAACACCTCCCCCCCCCCCAAGCCTCACGTGATTGATGGACAGCCCCTAAGTCAATGCGCACGGTAATATGTCGGATGGTGAGCCCCCCTCCCCCTTTCAAGCCTCACGTGATTGATGGACAACCCCTCACTCAATGCGCACGGTAATCTGTCGGATGGTGAGTGACCATGGTGTGGATCGGCAGTGTCGTGCTCGGCGCCGGGGCCTGTGGGGGGCGGCGGCGCGGCGGGCGGCGCTCCCATGCGCGACCTGCAGCTCTTCGGCGACTGCGAGCTGGCCGTCATGGCGGCGTCGCGCGAGGAGTACGACGCGCACGCCAAGCTCGTGCGCGCCGAGTACGCCAACCTCACGCAGGAGAACTACGTCGAGCTCAGGATCAAGGTGACCCCACCCTCCTCTCAAACCATCAACATACTCATATAAATCAGATTTATTAGCGAAATGAGGTAGATGACAGATACTTAACCAAAGTTGACGCATAAACGATGGTATCATGTCATTTCGAGGTCGAAATTATTTCTTTGTCCTTACTCCTCCTGCCATTGAAATGAGCTTTGAACTAAGAAATTTTATTTCCAGTGAATTAATTACTAATATAAAGAGTCGAGATGGCTCAGTGGTAAGAACGCGTGCATCTTAACCGATGATTACGGTTTCAAACCCATGTTCATGTGCTTAATTTGTCTTTATAATTCATCTCGTGCTCAGCGGTGAAGGAAAACATCGTGAGGAAACCTGCATGTGACAAATTTCATCAAAATTCTGCCACATGTGTATTCCACCAACCCGCATTGGAACAGTGTGGAATACGTTCCAAACCTCCTCAAAGGGAGAGGAGGCCAATGGGAATTTACAAGCTGTTGTTGTGTTGTTTGTTATCAAAAATATAATTCTTTTGATCGTAGATATTGAACCAATTTGTCCAAATCCCCAAACTGTACAACACGCTGGAGTTTGAGGGCTTTGAGGCAGCTGCGAGGGAGAACATCGAGCGTGAGATCTGCACCCTACGGGAGCACCTTTTGACCGGCCGACACGAATAGCGCCGGCTTTTCACTTATGACTCGGACGATTCAATCAGTTGAATTGTCGAGTCATAGTGACACCCTGTTCCTGTTTGATTTGGATTTCTATGTGTTAATGAAGAAGAGAATTAGTGACTCTTATAGTTTGTTTTTAGTGTGTAAACGTCAACCGATAGATTTATTTTTACATTTCTTTATTGTTACTTTTATGAGTTGTGACTCTTGATGTTTTTTAGTAGATAAGGATTTAGTTATTATTAGTTGAAGCCTGGTACGTATTAGGACTTGTTGATGCCTCAACATCAAAATGATTCGTACTAGCATCAACAATTTCTGAACAAAGATTTAACTGCCCCATGTTTAGTGATCAGTCATATGATTATTTTATAAATATTTACCTATATATAATTATTTAAATCAAATAGTAGTTTACATCATTTTGTTAAGCATCAAACAAAAAATGGGATTGCATATAATTAATTGTCCAATTTATTATATATCATATTGTCAACATTTTTAATTAAATTGTATGAATTTTAATAGTAGTTCTTACGGGACACACAATAGTATTCATTTTTGTTTATATTGATAAAGTTAAATTTTGATTGAACATTGAAATATATGATATTTTAGAATAGATGGGGATTAACAATGTATTTCAAAGAATGTAACATTATTGTAGTGATTGCTACTCGCTAGTTGGTAATGTTAAATGCCTAGAAGGATATAAATTGCATAAATACTGAAATAAAATAACAAGGCATACGAAACTAGAGTTTGACTTGAATGTAATGATAGCTCAATGGTGTACCCCGTACACTAAAAATAGCATTTTGCATACTTTTAAAAATACATTTATCAAAGCTGTGAGCTATTTGTCAGCTTAGCTTGTATTATTAAAAAACTAAATCTAGCCTTAAATTGAATTGAAAGAAAATCAAGTATTTAATATTATAAGTGTTGCATTTCAATCTAGTGTTGCTAGCCAATAAAGTAAATATTATCTATGAAATTTTAAACATGTATCAATTTGTGTAAATAGTTTTAGAAAATTATGATCTTTTAAAATGAATTTTAAAAACAAATTGTTCAACTTTTTCAAGTGAGTTTATCGTGATAGTGTTGCTAGATATTATATTAAAAATAGATTTAAAATGTATTAGTGTGGTTTATATGTTTGGTTATGGAATGAATTTTCAAGAATCAGCTAAATATTATTTTTAATAGGCATGTCACTGCTGCTTGCGTGCAAAGTATTCTGACAATGTCATGATGATTTGAAAAAATATCACATGTTTATTATACATTACTTTGATTTTATGATAAATTAAATACATTTTTTTTCTTCAAAATGTCAACATATTTTCTTATAAAAGCTAACTGGCTAACTTCTGGATTTTTCCTTGAAATTTAGATGGATTTGAGTAATATTGAAACAATTATTGTTTTCAACTTATAAATGTAATCCTTTTCGTACATCATTAATTTATATGACATTCAACAGAAGAAAACACTTTGTTTAAATTTAAATGTCATAACAACATTTGTAGGTGAGGTGGAATAAGGTTAAAGAAAGCTAATAGGAATGTAAGAAATTTTTCATTTCTGTATTTACTTGTAGAAATTGAATTGATATGAGCTGTGATTTTGCTGTCAAGTAATATTTTTATTATGTTACTCTGCTTACATTTAAGTAGAATAGTTATGATAGGCAAATAAAATATTCAAAATAAAATGTTACACTTGTACTAACTGTGTTTCTTTTCCTACATTTTGTGTTCTCCATTTCTTGTTTTATTCTTTCTACTATATAATATTGATCACATCAATTTTACTTGAAACAAATATAACTAATAATATTGACCACATTAGATAAATAAAAATAGTTTTGAAGAAATAAAATACTGATAACTATACTAATGAAAGATATTAGGTTTATAAGGTATTAATTTTTAAGGTTTGTCAAATTAATGAATGATATGCATAATCAATTATCAAACTTCTGACTTAATTAAACTCTTGATTTTCCTATAATGTATTTTTTTATCTTAATTATTTGGTGGTCGTTCTTAGTAAATGATAGATTTAAGATTATTAAATAAATATGATGTTTGGTGGTCATAGGCGTGTAAAAATTCAAATTCATGATATTTTGACCCTCGAGATTTTTTTTTTAAATCGAAAATGTAAATGTATGGTAGGCTACAGTTTCATTGGAAATACGATGTTTTCTAAAGTTTTACCAATATTTGTTGCGAGACCATTTTATAAATTAAACACTATTAAAAAAAAGGATAGTATCTAAATTTTTTATATATTAAATTAAATATTCTACAAAAAATACCTTTAAGTTTATAGTCTACATGTACCCTTATTTTTAGGAATAATATTTACTATTTTATTAATCAATTTATTATTATTAATTTATTGTAAGATATTATTAGTAAGGATTTTTCACAATAAATAGACCCAATCTATTGCAAAATTCATACAATTTTGCAATAGATCTAATAAATTTAGTTATTCCATTCCCTTTGGATAGTCTGTTGTCTATGATAAGTGAAAAAATATTAAATATGGCGAACAGTACATAAGTAATGTTCAACTACATGATATTTTTTAGTCTTGATTCATTGATATTAAAAGTATAAGTCTTTTAGGTGCTCTAAGGATTAACTGTTGTACAGGAAAGTTTCAGCAGGTAAAAAAACATAACGTAAGGAACAGGTTTTCGTCGTTGTACTTGTAGGGCTCACGGATGATCGAAACTTGGGATCAACGTCAAAGGGTTTGTGAGTACGTTTGTTTCATTATGTGTGATGTTCACAGGCATTGCGATGTCGTGGAGAGGTCGAGACGAGCGTACATCCCGCTGGGGTGAGGAGAGGCCCCGGTCTCCTGTGTGGGAGAACCGTCGCAGCGCTAGTCCCGACAGAAGTAGGCCGTTGTCTCCGAGAGATCGGCAAAGAGATCGTCGCGAACGTCACGAAAGATACGATCGTGATCGGGAACGTCGCGATCGCGATCGTGATCGTGAAATGGATCGTTATAATCGCCGCGAGCGCTACGACAAGACGCGTGACCGTGAGCGCGATAGGAGGCGATCGCCTCGCCGCTACGATGATAAAGATGTTCCCAATGCGCCTTCGCCCCCCACTATCAGTGGTGACTTTGAAAAATGTGCCGAGTCCTTGTCCAGCAGCCGCTCCGGTAGTCGCGAGCGTCAAGATAATTTAGAAGGCTTTGATGGTAAATTTGACAGAGAAAAGCACGACGACCAAGCAGCCAACGCTTCCCCAGGCGATTGGTTTTGTAAGTGTGGCTCATACAACTTTAAAAGACGACAAGTATGTTACAGACGTAACTGCCAGGGAAAGAGATCAGAAGGGGTTGTATATGGGGGTGATTCAGAAAGAGGTAGTGCTTCTGAGTCAAATTCTGGTATAACAAAGAGATTGTTATTCAGAAGACTAGATGCCCTTACAACTGAGGAGAAAATATTAGAAGCTATAAAAGACTGGTGTTCCAAAACAGTTTTAGATTCCATTGCCGGTATAACTATTGGACGAGAAACCTTAACTGGTGCATCAAAGTGCCTTGCATACATTAATTTCAATTCAATAGCTGATTCAACGGCAGCATATTCAGAACTGGTGTCTTTAGACCCTCCTTTGAAAATTGATGGTAGAGAAGTACTCATAACTTTTTATAATGAACCACAAAAAGTACAAAAGCCAGTTAATTCTAATTCAGAATACTCTAATTATTATGGACAAATGGGTAGTTTTAACTCCACACAAGCAATGTCTGAAGCTGACAGAGTGAATGCAGCTGCAGCCGTTGCTCAATCGGCTATCTCAGCCGCTCAAGCCAGACAGATGGCTTGGACTCCTGTATCTGTGCCAGTTTTTGTGGCCTCGTCAGCCCAAGCTGCTCCTGTTGCTAACATTCCCACTGGTGATGGTAAAACTATATACAGCGCACCAGATGTCAGAACTTTTATGTATGACGAGACATCTGGTTACTATTATGATCCAGCAACGGGGTTATACTATGATGGCAATACTCAATACTTTTTTAACAGTCAGACCAATCAATACATGTATTGGGACTCTACTAGCTCTACATATATTGTTGCATCACAGAACTCTACAAATACAGACCAACCTAAGCTACAAAATCCTCCACAACCAAATGCAGACAATACCATCACAAAAGAGCCCGAGGAAAAGAAAAAGAAAGATAAAGAAGATAAAGTAAAGGTTGCCAAAAAGATAGCCAAAGATATGGAGAGATGGGCTCGTACTTTAAATCAGAAAAAAGAAAATGCTAAGAGTAATATAGTCATGGAACAACCGCTCGATACCGGAGCTAGCAAAGGTTCTGCCGATATAGGTTTTTCGGTGCTGGGAGCTGGACCATCTCCCTCACTCACCCATGTCAGGGAACTGTCTCCTCCACCTATCTCTACTGATGATTTCCTTTTGAAAAAGTCTGAAATAAACATGTTTGATAGTGATGAAGGCATAATAGATTGGTCAAAACTCACTTGTTTGATTTGTAAAAGAAAGTTTCCCTCGACTGAAGTATTAACAAAGCATAAAACATTATCAGACCTTCATAAGCAAAATCTGGCAGATTTTAGGAAAAAGAGTGAGTTGATGCCTCAGACCAATGGATACCGAGACAGGGCTGCAGAAAGGCGAATGAAGTTTGGGGAAGATGACCCACCTCCGATCAGAAAACGATATGAGCCACCTGAGGTCCATGCACCTGTTGTGTCACATCCCCCACCATCAGTTGTAGATACTATAGGGGGAAAAATGTTACAAAAGATGGGTTGGTCAGAGGGTCGTGGTCTTGGTAAAGAGGAGCAAGGCAGGATAGCCCCCATCGAAGCAGAACAAAGACCGAGCTTGGCTGGACTGGGACAGAAAAGAGGCATATACACTCCTACACCTGGACTTACATACCGAGACACGGTCAAAAAGCTCATGATAGCTAGATACAAAGAGGTAGTGGGACAAGAAGAAGGAAATAAATAGGTGGGTTCATTTTTAATTTTTCCTACTAAAAGGTTTTTGTTGCAGCTTCAATGGCTTGAGGTCAGTATTTTATCTGATAAAGCAGTTTTGTTGTAAAATATACTTACTTTCACTTTTATTATTTGTCTTAAAACATATGACAAGAAGTCTTGCACAGGCAACCTTGGTACTAAAAGAGTTATATATAATGTTATTAATTAAACCAACAGCTTGTAAACGCAATTTGATTATTAATTTGTTATGATGTATTTCTGAGATGATACACAAGAAAATTTTTGTGTAACAAGGAAGAACCACTCTAAATTTTAACTGCAACACTTTCTGGACATAAAACGCCTAGAAGTGGCTTTATGGGTAATTTGGTTTTGGTCGGTCATTGCGGCGAATACACGCACTGTCTAATCGTTTGATTCTGTGTTCACTACACTAGATGTGGCGCCGCTAAGCTTCAATGGGCCAGCGCTAAAGATATGCCCGGCTAACATCTGGTGAGTTTTATACGAAGATGTCATTTACTATTATTATCTTTACATAAACTTCCCCTACAGGTATCACTGAGGTAAATATTAATGGAGAAAATGTGATCATCGGTGGAATTAATGCTCATATGTTTTTTACAGCAAAATTTCATATTTCTTTACAGAATATATAATAGCTACATGTCTCATTACAAGATTGTTTTAGTTGACATCATATTAATATATTTGTTGTAAATACTGAAACTTGTAAACAGACTTGTGGCTTGTACAAATGCACTCAATGTGGTTGTAGATTTTCATCAAAGATTACATTCTATTTCGAACATTGCAAAATTATTCCAAAAAAGTTGAAGTGTAGCGCATAATTTAGTTCATCCAGCAAAATCAGCAGCTTCGGACATTGTACGGACTATTTGAGACTTAGTTGGACATTATTGCCATAGAACAAACTGTGATACGTCCTGTGATATTTTGTGTGTGACATTACGAAGAAACGGTGAAACTTGGCGTACAGCTTACTGACGAATGTGACCATTTATATTACAGAACCGGCCGGCGGCGAGTCTGCGTGCCAATCAAAGTTCAATTGTTTTAATATGAATTATCAATGAGCGAAATTCTTGTAGCGTATGATTTTTTTAAATAAAATGTTAGGTGTATTTGTAAAATGTATTTTTAACTTTAACGAGTCGTAGTGCATCTCAGTGTTTCAAAAGACAACCATTGGGAGCGTTCAAATAAAAATAAATTAAAATGTATAAGTTTTTTTTTTATGAATTTATTACGCACATGAACAGTTTTTCAATTTTATTTTAAAACCAGTGTTTCCGTTGATGATTTTGATGTAATTTAATTTTTCTTTATAGTTTCTTGGTTATAAGAACAAAATAATATTTTATTTTACTTATTAATTACTTAATATATTTCGTCTCTTACGAGGAGGTGGCGTGACTTTACATCTAAGAATAAAATATTAATTATTTTATTTCATTATGCATTTAAATATATTAGAAATATTTAAATAAATGCCTTCTGTAGGTTAGTGTGTATAAACTTAAAATAGCAGAGATTTATTTAATTTTAGATCTTTACAAGTTAGGTGTATACGAAATAGGAATTAGGTTTTATGTAAATATAGATCTTTAGAATATTAATTAGAATTATATCATTTGTACTATCACCTTAATTAAACTGTTAATTGTTGATGTCGTCTTTTATTTATAATTTGAATGTTATAAAATGAGCTTGTACCAATTATTGTTTGATCCAAGTAAAACGTTGTAACAAGGACGTTGACACGGAAAGGAATTTGAAGGATTAGAGCACACTTGTTTATGTCATTAATATTGTAAGTTGTTGACCTTGTAAAATATAATGGTACCTATATTATACCTACTCGATATCAAATGAAAATACAGATAGTAGTCATTTTAGTGCATGCTTATTTTCTGTAGTAAGAAAATCATTTTTAAATTTTTAAAATATCAAACCGAAGAAAAGTTTGTACGTTTATCGTCTCATTATGATCCCTTCGCACAATCTGAAATTCTTTAATAAACTGTATTCCTGCAAGTAGTAATTGGCCATAGATATCTGTCCTCCATTACCTTGAACTGATGTCTGATCTCAAGCGTTCAATTAGATTTAAAAAAGCATATTTTTTGAAAATAGTATATTTTATGGTTTCATTGTTGATAAACATAATCTTAAATGCATAGAAAATATTTGTACGTGAATGTTGAGTATGTCATTTTTAGCTTCCCCTGTAGGTGGAGTAGCCGTACGGGCTGAGCAGTAACGGGATGTGGTAGTGTTCGTCTTCTTTCGTTTTAAAAACAATCTGAAATAAATGATAATTCTTTGTTTAGATAATTTAAATAATATTAATATTTATTCATACAATTTAAATACACTTCCTTCATTGAAAGTAAATGAAAACAAATCTACGTTATACAAAACAAAGTCGTTTCTCGCGTCTTACAATTTTTTGACTACTAGGTAATTATTTTTAGTTTTAGCGACTATAACATATTTATGTATAGTTCGACACAACTTAGATGTAGCATCGGCAAAATTCGTAAAACCGATCACATCCGAATTGAGTACTCTATGCCAAATTATCAATATTTATTTCTCATGCGAATATGACCTTTGCTCAAACGTAATAACTTGTAATATCATATGAACTAATATATTCGTCAATTTGACACTCCATTTACATGCACTTGCTTTCTCTGACGCGAGAATCTATAGCGACGAATAGCGTCGAATGGCGCGATAGGGAACTATTTGTATTGGTTGTGTAAATCGGCAGTAATCGGTTTTATTTTCATTCCATTGCATTTTCCGATGCTACATCTAATTTGTGTCGTACTATACAACTTAATATTATGTCCTTGGAAAGCTCTGTAGGAAAGTCCATGTGACAGCTTATAGTATTATGTATTCCTTATTATTAACGAAGGTGAATGGTTGCTACGACTTGTGTTTTAAAAAGTGAGAAAAGTAAACAAGAACCTTATTGCAATTTAATTGTTTAAAATATTCTGATTAAAATAAAATTGCTGTTAATTTCCCATTTCAACCAATAGCTTTAGAAATGTTACAGATTATCGTTATTTAAGAAGCCCACAAAAACGTAGAATATTTGTTATATCGATGTTTTAATGTTTTTACTGAATTTTAAATTACATTAAAATGTAAAGAAGCACTCTCGGCATACTTACTTCCACATACGGGTACAAAGTTTCCTGATTGCTTCTCGTGTAATGATCCTCGACGTTGAATTTCAGTTTGTACGTTCCTTCAGCCATAGATTCCTTTGAAAACGGAAACTGTATCCTTCCATCGCTAGATGTCACTGTATTGTGCCATAGCGTCCAGCCGTTGTCTTTCTTCTTGTATAATTCAACGAACATTCCCGCAGCCGGGCGGCCTGTGGATATATCTAGCACGTGAGTGGAGAGCACAGGCCGAGACATTGTCACAGTGTACGTATTCACACTACTCGAATGTGACATAAGAGAGATATGGAAGTTCAGAGAGGTCGAGCGACACTGCGTTAAGTTGCGTCTGCATTGTTTATTAACTGCTCGCTATATTGACTCGTGTTCATAATGGCGTATCACGTCGCTAGACGAAGCGAAACATTTTATTACTTGAGTTACTTAACGACAGTTCATTGTACTAATTACTTGTTTAATTAGTAAAAACACTAAAAACATATCACCAATTGGTTTTATTGTAAACAACATTACGTAAATACATACAGCCTAAAACTAATTGGTAAATACAAATATGTAGTTCAATTCAATAAATTATTTTTAATATCTTAATGACAACGACTTATAAACTTAAGTTAGTTACAGTACTCATTTATTATAATGATCGTAATTATTATATTATTCTGTACCACAAATGTGCTTACACCCTTACTAACTAATATTGCGGCTTCGAATGATAGCACTATCGCATGAGAATATTTATAAATATTCATTTGTTACGGGTTTGTTAAATAATTGTAGTTTTATCGATAAAACAAAATTTGTTTTAATAATTTTATCAGTTAAATAAAATTTAACACCATTTAAAAAGTTACCAAGAGTTTCGCGGTAATATCGGGTCGATAGTGATATCACCGTGCGAATTATTCACACATACGAAACGCAAAAACCAGTAAATATTATTTGTTACCTACGTTGTTAGGAACCAGTTACAATTAACGATGATAACACTATATGATTTTACACGCTAAGTGGTTTAGTTGTCAAAGTTATATGGTATTCATATCGGATGAATGATAATCTTTCATTATAGTTTTTTTTTATCTAATTTTATTGTCAAATGTCACGTGTAGTACTGCAATTATATAATAATTCAAATTTATTTTTTACACAGTTGTCCTGTATTAAAAGCACGGGTATTTCAATTATGACTTTACATTCAAGACACGAACTTTGCCTGTTTGTCGACTTCACCTGCTCGCATGTCATCGGACTAGGTTATGAATAAAAAACAATTGCGCTTAAATTTTTATTAAAACTATTATTCAGCAACCGACCTCGCATCTACGTTTTTTCTAATATAATTATTTTTAATGTAGACGTCCGGGTGGAGAACGTCTTTCCGCGTGTCAACATTTCCGTCTACGATCACGTTCGGTCCTGTTTTCATAAACCCATGAAACCCGTCCTCCTGTCCGAACATGTTGACGCTGGGCTCGCCGTGTTTCATGTAGTCTATCCTCCAAACGGGCGGATCGACGGGTTCCATCTTGTACGAGAAGTGTTGGTGCTTCCTCGTCATCGTCATGTCCGGCACTTCGACAGACATGGAGAGTTTTTCCTCGGAATTTTCAGCGAAGTCCTCCTTAATCCTGCTCGTCTTATCCCTGTATTTCACTTTGTGCGGGTAAAACTTACGCAGTTTCTTCCTATTGTATACCGCTGTATGAGTTTTGGTCTTGATTTTTTTTCTTTTCTCATGCGTGTCTTTTCTATAGTCCTTTTTAACGAAGTAAACTTTATCCTGAGCCGGCTGGCTCGACAAATCGTTACTGACTATGGGGAAGAGAGTCAAATATCCGGGAAAGGGTGTGGTCTTCTCAAAAGAAAGCTTCTTGTAGTTGATTTGCTGTATAGATTTTTCTATTAGTTTTTTGAGCGCCTTGTCTTGCTGGATCATGTTGCAGGGAATCGTCGGGAAGTTTTTACACAGGACGTTTTGCATTTTGTTTAAAATAAGATGACTTTCTTCCTTCTCGTCGGAGAAGTCGTTCTCTTTGCGGAAGTTCGAAACCATTTTGGTCATGAGTGCGTTGTTTCTCAATATCTTGGCCTGGTTCGTTGTTAGGAATATCGTTGTCGTCATAAATAATAGTTGTAAGTACGACCGCATTATTTGAGTGGAATCTGAAATTAATATATTTATTCTAAAGACAACTTAATACACTTTTTAGGCGAATTACGGGTAAAGTATCAACCTTAATTGCTAGCTTTTGAATCTGGGTAAAACGTTGCTTCGCTATTAAGAAATTTTGAAATTTTCAACCACGAAGCTCTTAACAACAGCCTGTAAATTTCCTACTGCTGTGCTAAGGCCTCCTCTCTCTTCGAGAAGAAGCTTTGGAACATATTCCACCACGTTGTTCCAACGTGGATTGGTGAAACACAATGTGGCATAATTTCTGTGAAATAAGACAAATGCAGATTTCCACACGACTTTTTCCTTCATCGCCGAGTTTGAGATGAATTATAAACACAAATTAAGCACATGAACATTCAGTGGTGCTTTCCTGGTTATGAACTCGCAATCATCGATTAAGATGCACGTGTTCTAACCACTGGGCCACCTCGGCTCGAAGCACGAAGCTCTGATGTGGTTCGAATCATACGTGGCAGATTTGAACAGGATTACCCGCTTTCTAACGATGTTTACCTTCACTGCCGAGCACGGCATGATTTATAAGCAAAAATTAAGCGTTCTATTGCGCTCGCCTATAACCTTCTGCTAACGATCATTATTATAAGTACTAAGTAAACTTGCCATTTTAGATAGTAGTTATTTAGAAACATCTAAGAAACCATAAGTAGGTAAAATGAAGGCTTGGAGAGTTAGGAGGTAGGGAACTAATAATGATATATTACAATTGTCTAGTGTAGTATAGCGAATAAAAAATTTATCAATATGGTACTTACAAGTAATCTTATAATTTTACGAGGCTCAACAATTACTGCTTGCATGCAACTGAGCCGAAACCTGCGAGATCAATTCAAATACTGTTAGACATACTCGACATTACACTGAGCGGTCACGAAGGAAGTTTGTGTTTTCGAGAACGGGGTAACAGTCAACACAGGTGTATGTTTGTAAGCATTTTTGTCGTTATCATTAATTCGCTCACGTGACGATAGGGTACGGCAACATAATATGAAAACGTGACGGGCGATACAATTTTGACCAACGAGAGAAATGCGTTTAATGGTAAGTCGTAAATTAAACTTCCCTAGGCTTTTGATTTCAAGAAAAATAAAAAAGTCATAGGAAGGCAGACCTGATGGTGGCTGACGGTAGTAGCTAGTCAACAACAACAACAACAGCCTGTAAATTCCCACTGCTGGGCTAAAGGCCTCCTCTCTCTTGAGAAGGTTTGGAACATATTCCACCACGCTGTTCCAATGCGGGTTGGTGGAATACACATGTGGCAGAATTTCTATGAAATTTGTCACATGCAGGTTTCCTCACGATGTTTTCCTTCACCGCTGAGCACGAGATGAATTATAAAGAAAAAATTAAGCACATGAATGCGGTGCTTGCCTGGGTTTGAATCCGCAATCATCGCTTAAGATGCACGCGTTTTAATCATTGGGCCATCTCGATTCAGTAGCTAGTCAACGTCACCCATATACGTTGACACTGTAAGAAATATGGGACACCAAATCAGAATATTCTCTGTTCAGGAGGGCTCATGAAAGTTGAATTAGATGTTAATTTTCCACCGGTTCGAAAAGTAGTTTCTTCTGAGAAGAACCAGTAAAAAACTCAGTAGTTACTATTTTCCTCCATTTTAATAGAGTATCTATTACATTTCTTGCAAATTCAACGGGTCAAACTTGGGAACTAAGATTTTATGTCTTTAATACATGTAGTTACACTGGCTCACTCATGGCTCAAACTATAACACAAAATCTTTACCTAGTTTAATGTGTGCGTGGTACCACACTGGACGGGCTTGTGTAAAGCCCTACCTCCAGGGGACTCTTGCTGGACATAAGAAGGTTAGGAATTCCCTTACATTGTTTTAATGCTTAATGGTGGATAAAACAATGTAGACTACTATTATATACATCACCATGAATAATTATAAACAAGTTACGCATACAGAATCCACTAGTGCTATTCAGGGTACGAACCCACAATCTGCGGATAACATGTTACCGGGAAATAACAGTACTCAGTATTGTTGTGTTCCGGTTTGAAGGGTGAGTGAGCCAGTGTAACTACAGGCACAAGGGACATAACATCTTAGTTCCCAAGGTTGGTGTCACATTGACGATGTAAGGAATAGTTAATATTTCTTACAGCGTCATTGTCTATGGGTGATGGTGACCACTTACCATCATGTGGCCCATATGCACGTCCGCCAACTTATTCCATAAAAACAAAAAAACAAATCCATTTATTGGGCAATGTCGGTTAACTCGGGGGTAGGCTTTTCTGCAAGCTCACTTGGTTAGGTATCCACTCATCATATGTTCAGCAAAACAGCAATACTTACTTCTGTTGCGTTCCAGTTTGAAGGGTGAGAGAGACAGTGTAACTACATTGATCCTATGGTTGCTGAGATAGGTGAAAATTTCTTGTGTCACTAATGAACACGGGTAGTGGTCACGTCTTATGGTTGTCCGTCGGTCTACCTATATCATAAAAAAAGCTCATAAAAAATACTTACTTTTGATTAGTAATGGAGTCCAGCAGTAAAATATTGTCCCATTTAAAAAGCTGTTAATAATATGTTAAAAATCTTAAAGAGTTCTTGGTTATATATCTAAAGTTGTTTATAATACCAAGCGCCATCTAGTGTGTAGTTCGAAGTTGGCGTTTTATATTTTATAGCGTTGATAGTGACATCTATTGGTGACTAGCAACAATAAAATATATTTATTATTTTAAGCTTTTTGCCAAGAGATGGCATATGTTTTTATTTCATACCTGGATGTAATTGTTTAGAAAATTTATTTATGGATTTATTCGTATTAAAATATTTTTATTATTTACTTCCAAGTGTAAGAAGATTTAAAAAATAATAAATAACAAGGACATAGCGTTCAAACATGATAATTAGTTCAAATAATAAAAAAATATGACGTAAATGTGTTAATTATCTTTTAAAAGTATAATTGTCATTTCGCTGTGATTCGTGATGCAAATACTCGTACTAATAAAAAAAAAATCTTGCGCCTGGCTATTTTTATAACAATCAGGAATTTAATTTGTGAAATACTTTTAATGAATTATTAACTGTATAGTTTATGTATAGTGACGCTATAAGAGACTTCAAACGAAGCAGGTGATTCCTACATGCACTCTAATGCAGCACTTTCTACATTTTCTTAATATTAAATTTGTTTAAAATTTTCGGTAAATCGATTCGAACTAATTTGAATCCCCATCCAAAATACGAAGTCGAAAAACAACAAGTCATCTATCAGGCCGGGAACTATTGAAGTCGGGCAGTCATTTGACCGAAATGAAGCGGCCGGCGGTCGGCTTGCATGAAAGAAAAAAATCTGCGTCATAAGGCGCCCTCTGTCAGAGTCACTCGCACTCGGCAAAAATACGACAAAGAGCTGCTGCTCTAATGCTTTGTTTTTGTTGGTCAGCCAGTTCGGAGCGCGCGCGAACGTTTAGCGTGGATTAGTCCGGGATTTCTATTTCAAATTTTATTTTTATCGCGGTTAATATCGGCTTTGAATACACCACGGCTAACCCGAAACTCCTACTACTAACCTATTGAATAATACTGATAAATGTATCAAAACGTAAATGGTTGATATTATAGTACCGTATTCATTTAATACTACAATGTAGACATACTGTTTGCAGCTTATTCAAGTATATCCATGGTACAATTGGTACAATAATCTACGACTAAAAAAAATTACTAGCTCAGTTAACGACCTCCGTGGTCGAGTAGTGTGTACACCGGTTTTCATGGGTACACCACTCCGAGGTCCCGGGTTCAATTCCCGAGTCAATGTAGATTATCATTAGATTTCTATGTTGTCTTGCGTCAGGGTGTTTGTGGTACCGCCGTTACTTCTGATTTTTCATAACATAAATGCTTTAGCTACTTACATTGGGATCAGAGTAATGTATGTGATTTTGTCTCATATTTATTTAGTTATCATTAGTAACATATGAAAATACTTAAGAGAACATCGCTGTCGTCTGATAAGCCAAGTGTTACTTTATTATTATTAATCATTTGGGTTTTCAACGAGTTAATTATTATTCATGAGTTAATTAGTATAAAGTAGATATATAATATAGGTATATCTACATGAAAAAATATACCACTGAGAGTAAATAATCTCTACGTCTACATCCAAGTCATTAAGTATTATTATTTATACTAAACGTTTCAGGAGCTGCTTTCCGAAACGGTTTAAGAGTCCCATACTGACCATTCAGACCGCTCTGCTGTGAAGTTTACTTTCTTAGAGTATATTTAATGCAATTTTAAGTCATGTCCACATTAGTCCCCGGTCGATGTCAGTATGACGTACGGCGGTCATTTCTCTGTCAGCGCTGTTTGCGCTGCGCACTCAGCGCTTTACGCTATGTGCAGGCCTCAGGGCTCAGGTATTTAATGCTCAGTATGTGATAAAACAAAACAAGGTTCTACCGGCTCGCATAGAGCACGGCAACTACGGCAGTATGGTAAATTAGCGAGCTCCGTTTGCGATGTTGACTTTTAGTAATCTATTTAGAACAAGTATATTTTAGATATCATTGATTAAAAAAAATATCAGTCAACAAAATAGTTGTTGTTCTCGCCAGATGTGTAATTGATGGATATTAAAAGTATTAGGAGTTCAGGAAACGAAATATACAAAGATTATAATAACATAGAGCAACGATGTATACAACAGAGGGGAGGGGGAGGAGATATCGTCATTACTTCTGACGTCACCGCTAACGAGTCAGTCTATCCTTCTTTCTTGGATTCTTAGAGTTTTGTGGCCGTAGGGGACAGCTTATTAAATCCTGATTATTGACTTTAAAGTCAGTCAGTAAGCCAAAAGTCATAAATTACAAAGCGGAGCAGACTTAACTAGTAACTTATCTCTCCTGTTTTATCAACCGACTTCCAAAAGGAGGAGGTTATCAATTCGTCTGTATTTTTTTTTTTTTTTTTTTTTTTTTTTTTTTTTTTTTTTTATGTTTGTTACCTCATAACTTTTCACTGGGTGGACCGATTTTGATAATTTTTTTTTGTTTGAAAGGTAGTGCTTCCCGTGGGGTCCCATTTTTTTTACTTTTTTTTCCGATGATGGTATCCATGTGAAAACGACATAAGTCTTAAATTTGCATTATGTATATGCGCGACAAATAGGTGAATAACTGAAAATCACGTTAACCAATTTTAATAATTCTTTTTTTATTATAAAATATATACTTCAGGGGTAATTTGGTGAAAGTTTGGTACGGTTCTGAGCACAGGATCCATGACAAAGTAACGGAACGGAAGGGAACGGAACAATTCTGAGGAGCACGTTAGCGATACTCAGTCGAATCTTTTATTTATAGGTTATTTGGATATTTGAGTCACACCTTCCGTAATGTGGTTATGTTTATGTAATTATCATAGTCGAATATTATAATCAACTAGCTACCCACCCCGGCTTCGCACGGGTGCAATACTGATACTAAATATACTACAGAATTTGTGTATTTACGACATCACATCGCAAACTTCTAAAATTATCAGTGTTTCTTTACTATATTGTTCATGTATTATATACACAAACCTTCCCCTTGAATCACACTATCTTTTAAAAAAAACCGCATCAAAATCCGTTTCGTAGATTTCAAGATATAGGGACAGAGAAAGCGACTTTGTTTTATACTATGTAGTGATGGAACTCCTATACGGCTCGCAGTTAGGGTGCGATATGGAGCAGAATTTCTTACTATCTTTAATCAAATTTTGTGTATGTGATGTGATGTCATATGATGTACGAAATATAGTTGGTCTTTTTCAAAGTTTTTTTGCTGAGTTCGATTACAGCTCTTTCGAGGGATCCTTGTAGTTTACGCCGCGTGACGTATTAAATCCGCATTTTCGAAAGTCTATTTTTGCTTTATTCGCAAGTTTCCTTTGAAATTGTCCTCGAAGTAGTTTCTGACTCATATAAACGGAACGCTTAATCTATCCATATTAAAAAAAATTAGTTAGTCTACATCATCTTCACTTAAAATCAAAAAATAAATAAAATTTTAACAAAAAGAAAAACCGACTTCAAACAAAACACTATTTTAAAACAAATGAATATGCACGAAAAAGTAATAAAAATAATTGCGTATTCAACATATTTTTTAGAGTCTTCCTAAGTTAAATGAAATGAAAAATATTAGACCACTTAAAAGTCGATTAACGATTATATCATGTAGTTATAATTATTGTTATATTTGGAGTCGGTGTCAGCCAATAAAACCCTACAGTATATCTATCAAAAAACAATACGAGAATACTTTAACAAATATGTTTTTTACAAATTACCTTTTACACAATAATATACTGGATCAATCAAGGGACTCGTATCGCTTCTTTCTTTTGATTGTTGGGGCAAGGGCACCGTGGCTGACACCGGCTCCAAATATACCAATAACTATAACTACATGATATAATCGTTAATCGACTTTTAAGTAGTCTAATATTTTTCATTTCATTTAACTTAGGAAGACTCTCAAAAATATGTTGAATACGCAATTATTTTTATTACTTTTTCGTGCATATTCATTTGTTTTAAAATAGTGTTTTGTTTGAAGTCGGTTTTTCTTTTTGTTAAAATTTTATTTATTCATTTCCAGGTCATCTTTTTCTAATCAGGAGAAGAGCGCAAAGGATTACAAATTAGATCAAATATGTATTTTGTATCAACGTAATCGTTGTAATAGGGCTCTCCCTATTACGTTTATCATTCTTCATCAAAAAATATCTTATGCGAATTAAATAGAAATGTACACAATCGCTGCATTCAATAAAAATAAATAAAATTATGTCAGGGGCATATACTACATATAACCAAGTAGTGTTCAGATGGAAATTATTAATTCAATTGAATACCAAAGATGTAATGTTATTATTTTTATTTATCTATAATAATGTCCCGCGTAATAAGAAATAAGATTATTCCACGGAACTTACTTCTAAGGAACTAGCTTTTCTTCTTTTAAAGATATTATTTATTTCATATGATGATTTATAAATAACTGTGCGATACATTTTATAAATAAGTACATAAAAGTAATAAATGTTAAAGGCAGACGAGTGTGTCTCGTGACGCAGCTCTTGGTCCATAGACAATAGCATTCCTCACATCGCCATGAGATTTAATTTAACTGAAATACCGTATATTTCAAGGCGATTCAAAACAATCTTGTTCTCCTTTAAAAGGGGTAAAAAGATCTATTACTGTTAATCAGTTAGCTATCACTAATTTACACCCAATTTCGTTCAGTCGTTAATGTATATTGGTATCAATCAAATCTTTCATATTTATTATACAATTGACGTAATGTAAGTTGTAAGTTGAAGTGCGCAGGACGAAAGCTCGCAGAGTAACAGTTGTGAATCAGTAGCGAACTCCGCCTGCTAGCGGGCCGCCAATCCGGCTCCTCGCAACTGTAGCGATACCGCCATTGGGCACTGTTGCCACTTCCGCATCCCGCACTGGTCTAACGCCTGCCTACAGACGCCACAGCCTCTGCACGCCGCTCTCCCATATAACATACATCATTTTGTAATTACGTAATTAGACATAAAATAACACTCTCAACAAATAATAAGATTGGAGTGACTCTTGGTGATATATTAAAATAACTGCTTTTTACTTAACAATATAATATAAATACCAAATTTAATGTTTTATTTCTGTCTGTTTGTTCTAAGCTACTCTCTGAAATGGCAGGACCGATATTGACAGGACTTTTACTAACAGAAAGCTGAATTAGAAAGTCGTAACTTAAGTAACAACAATATCTTTTTGTTAAATTCAAACGCATGAATTCGTGAGAAGAGCTATACGCTAGTAATTTATAAATGTGAAATGTAAGTGCATATTATTGCAAAATTATTATTTGTTGATCTTCTCGTACGATGAAGAAATTTCATTGTAAATAATTAATATATCAATATCATATTACATTTCGTTATAATTGTAATCCGTGGAAAAGTCACTACTGAGCTTTCTGTCGGGTCTTAGTAGAATCAAGATTCCAACTGGTTGTAAATTTAAATTCAATTTGGAATCTTCAAAAGTAGATTGGTAGGTAAGTGTACAGTTATATATTCAAGAGCTTTTTATTTCATTTTGATTTAAATAATGAAAAAGCTCCAACTTTTCATAAATTCAAATAAAGGCAAAATGCTTTTTTATAAAAATGCACAATGTCACAACTTCGTGTAGGTCCGTCAAATAAAAAGTTAACTTGGCTCCTTTGTTTGAATGTGTGAAACAGGACCAAAGATTGCGGGTTCAAAACCAGACAAGCGCCATTCATTTTCAAATGCATAGTTTGTGTTTCCAATACTTAAGTTTGCTGGAGAAAATAGAGGTATATTTGTGGGACAGCATTTTGATAAAATAAGTTGTGTTTATTCAATAAAGGTTTAGCTTATGGGCAGTATAACCGAAAGTCGACCAATTTAGGCCGCAGCAGCCGTTCTCAAACGGAACTTGCTATTTTGTATATTTCGCCATGTTATTCAAGGGGCATCTTCATACAATGGGATAGCATAATAAATAAGGAATACTTGAATGAGTTTCTTTCGCCGGTTCTTCTCAGGTCAGGGTGTTGCTTTTCCGAACTGGTGGTGGTGTTTAATTTGACCATCAATAAGTAAATGCTTCTACATTGAATAAAGTAATATGAGTTTGAGATTAAATTTTTTATAGACACACAGTTTCCTTTATTCTTATTAATTTATTCTACAAATGACAAATGTTCAAATGAAACAAAGCATGATAATACAATAAATGTATTTTTATTCAGCTCTACGAAGTTATATCAAAAGTCTTTACTAAACTTAAATGGAACTTATTCGAGTACGAGCGAGTTATAAGACATAATTATAATATACTCATCTTGTATTTACTGTTGTGTACGCACACACAGATCGGATGAGACACAAAACTACGGACGACGAGACGGACTACGTAAACCTCTTTGATCTACATGTTTATTGTATTTGAAGTATTTTACATTCAAATTAATAATATAGAGCCGATAAAATTTACGAGACGAGGTGGCCCAGCGGTTAGAACATATTAATCGAGATTCGTGGGTTCAAAGCCAAGTATTAAGTATTCAGTTTCCATTTCGTGAATTTATCTTTGGTTTCGTGTTTGACGGAGACAGAAATCATCGCAAGGAAATCACTTTCCAGTCAAGTTCTATCACAAGTGACAAGTATATTTATGCAATACGAATTGAAGCTCGTGCAAGACTTTTTTAACTACTCGTGGGTACTGGCGATTTAAGAAATGGTTAATATTTCTTGCAACTTCAGATGAAGAGTGTCGTAAGTATAACGTGATTCAGCTCAAAAGCTATTAGGTACGTCTTAAACCGTCTGTGTCTGTGTCGGTTCTTGCGAATGAATATAAAATTAAAAGATTTTATAGATCTCTATCATTTATTGAAAATATATAGAAATTCATTTATTACAATGTCACGTAAAAAATGTTAACATTTAATATAACGCTTTTCGTGAGCGTTTACGCGCTACAGCCGTGGGGGTGCGGAGGGGGCGTGGGAGGGCGCCGGGTGGGGGTGTTTGAAGACACGGACGATATTCAAATTGCGAACATTTCATTTTAACGCTTTACCAAGATATTCGCTCGCTCCCACGCTCTGTAGAGATGGCGGCTGTTATCGAGGTAGCGTTAACGTTTTGCTCGCCTCTCAATATTTGTTATATTATGATAACATCCAGTGGATTATTCAATAAAAACATACCTAACTTTTGCATTGATATAAATCATAAATAAACAAATACTTTTTTTTATAAAAATAATACTTAAATTTGTACCTATGTTTAGTATAAGCAAGGCTTATTAAAAATTATTATACTTAAATCTAAACAGCAAGCTATTTATTACGATTGATGTGATTGAGATTTTCATCAATCTGTCGACTAGATTACTAGTAGAAGTTAGAGGTAATGCAGTGGCACACACATCCGTGATATTACGTTTGCTGAGTTTCTTTCGCCGTTTCTTATCAGGTCAGGGTGTTTCTTTTCCGAACCGTGGAAATGTTTAATTGGACCATCAATACGAAAGTGTAAAGCTTCATTGAATAAAGTTATTTGAATTGAGTTTAAGTTTGATTAAAGTTAAGCAACTCTAGTCCTGGTAAAAGTAGGGGGAAAACTAATTTCGATTTCAAAACTTATTATTGTATGTGTATAATAAATTCAAACATCGATATCGACGTCCCAACACTACATCGAAGTTGAGACGTTTGCGAAATGTTCACATTTCGCGAATTGGTCGCGGCTGCGGAATTCTAATTTGCGCCTCGCAACCACCAGCCCTCCGCACCACCTCACCACCTCACCACCTCACCCGACCACCCGACCACACCTCACCTGTACCTGTAGAGACGGGGCCGATTTCAAGTTAAGTATATTTAAACATCATATTGACTACTATTATGCTCCGTTCTTCACATCTGGTCATACTAATGAATCTATTCTTTATTAATAAAAATGAATGTTTGTGTGTCTGTTCTCTAAGCGATCTCTAACCATTCATCTAATTATGATGGACAGACATACTGCGTGAAAGTTCAATTAAAAATAACATTTTTTTTGTGTTTATTGTAGCCCCTTATTCTATACGTGCGAAGTCAGGACCTAGGTTGTATCTATTATAAATTAAATTTAGTATTCAAGATCAACATTCTTATAAAATTTAATTTAGAATTCGTATATTTTGCGGAAGAGAAGCAGACATTTTATTTATATTTATGGTTACTCAAGTCACAATATATCTATTATTCAAGATTGCCTTTCCGAGGACTCTATAACTTTTTTAATAAGTCTGTGTATGCTGTCTGTCTGTACATACTGTAATATTGCGTCTAATTACAACGTATACTCAAAAGGATCGATCTTGAGAGTTAGTTTATTTATTTTTGTTGAATGGTAAGTAGTACGTATTTGCAATTTACGGTCATTTCAAAAATACCGATACATTTTAAATAAAGCTCATCACTATAATTACACAGTATAAAACAATGTCGCTTAACGCTGTCTGTCCATATGTATGCTTAGATTTTTAAAAATACGGAACGGATTTTGATGCGGTTTTATTTAATAGATAGAGTGATTCGAGAGGAAGTTTTTTGTATATATTACATGGAAATATATTGGAAAAAAAACTGATAATTTTAGAAATTTCTAATGTGATGTCGTAAATAAACAAATTATGTGGTACATTTAGTATCAATATTGCACCCGTGTGAAGCCGGGTTGTGTCGCCAGTAATGAATAAACTACAAAAGATAGGTAGATATTATATAAAAATACAGTCCATTGATATCACGTGTGAAATACTAGGAAGACTTATGCTTAAACAGAATCGCCGTAACCCTTCGTCCCAATTACAAACATTCGATATAAAAACGAGCGCTGTTTCGCACACAATACGCGCAAATATTCACTTATACATTAATAATTACTCCTCGCCGGCAGCTCCCCCCCCCCGGGCGCCCCCACCGCCTCCCGCGACTCATTGTAATTTAAATCGAATTCCCTTCGACAAGCAAATTGAAATATTTCGATTTGATCACACCTTCCGTCCCGATGTCGTATCATTTTGGAATTGATTAAGGAATTAACCGAGTAGGGATTAAGAGGAGTTCATTACTCGTAATAATTATACGCAATACGTAAACAGAATTATGTACGACATTTAACATTTTAGTTAATAAACCATTTGGACTGCCTCGTTGGTCTAGTGGCTCTTACATATATATCACTATGGGTCCTAAGTTCAAAACAAATATTATTAAATTTTTTTGTCAACCATTCCTCAATATCAGTTACTACTTTCATGCCTCAGAAAGCACGTAAGGTCTTCGGTTGCGGACGTGAACTCTATTCGTGTCGTATTGGTGACCCAGCGGAGTTTGGGAGGGCATGGAGAGCGCAGCTGTGTTTGTGCGGTTACTGAAGCGCTCAGGAGAACATCATCAATTCTTCCATTCATAACAATGTGCTTGTTTCATATTGTAGTTAATTAAGTTGACGTATATTATAAGCTAGCAGATCCTGGGATAGGGTGTACCGTCTGTATGTACCAATAGTTTTATCAATATTGGGAACAGTATACCTAAAAGATACCACATCCTGACAGACCTACCTTGTTGGAGAACCTAATCTATATAAATACAGTACAGTACAGTGTAGTCTATTAATCTCAAACCGTCAAACATACAAACATAAATTCTTTATAAATATAAGATTACATTTAAAACAAAAAAGACTAAGCGAAATCTTCTGTTAACGTACTTCATAGAATAGAGTTAGACAATGTAAATTAGTATTATAATATAAATATAATTCCCATTCAGTTCGCATAATAGTCTCCACAAGGGAAATGTAGAGACGTCGGCACTTCATATATCTCGTGCGATCGTACATTGTTCGAGTCGGAGCGAAACGCAAACTGTCGCGATGAGTTTAGATATAGCAATATGGCCAACAATATCAGAGCGATCTCATCGCGACATAATGCCCTCGACACACATCGCGCATTGTGCTCCGACTCCCGAGCCGCTGCTGGAACGATTAAACAAAAGCGTTAACAATAAATATTAAAAAGCGAAATCGTCGACGCGAATAACAAACGTAATTGTGTTTTTGTGCCTCATTCGATCGCGCTTTGTCCGAACAAAGAGTGCTTCTCAAAAAAGTCACCTTTATAAATTAAGTTTCAGCATCTGGCGTCCAATGGGCGGCCGGGGGCGGGGCCGCGGCGCCGCGCCATTGGCCCGCGCCGTCCTCTCATCTGACAACATTTTATATAACCGGATGATACAACATATACAGTTATCACTCCAGAGGGAGAGAGAGGCCGATATGCCTTTTGGACAGTGTGTCGTTTCGCACTCGTGCCGTCCCTGTCGCGCGCGACCCGGCAACTGTCAGCATTCTGCCAAAATTGAAGCAACAGTGTTGAAATCCACCGCGGAACGGAACGTCGCTTTAACTGTTGCGCGGGACGATGAGATCTGCGTAGCGAGTGTTCGTGTGCGACTTACTGCTGGTCGTTTGGTACGGAATAGAAACAGTTCTGGAGTATAATGTCGCTGCCCAACGGTGTGGACGTTTCCCAACTGGTACAGCATCCGGTGCTGGCCGCGCTGCCGCCGTTCTTCCTCAGAGCCTCTGAACGATATCAGGTAAGGGTACGTTGTGATTAAGACGTCGGGTAATTATCCTAAAGCATTTTTAAAAGTTGTCAATTTTAAAATGTTCTCACTTATTGCCCAAGAGTTTTTTTAATAAATAAATATGTGTTTAATTTTGTAATTTTTTTAATATTAAATTATATAAAAAAATTAAGTTTTAAAATCAATAGTATTTTTAAATGAGCGTATCTCCGCTTAAAAGTTGTGTTTTTTAAATTGGACTTACACAGACAGATTACTTTATTATATTTATAAGCGAGCGACGGCGCAGACTCCGATGTGAAAAAAGTAGAGCCATTTGTATTTCTATTTTCAGTATTTGATATTTAAATAACTATTTTTTACATTTCATCATGAAAAAAATTAAAAGCTTCTATTAGCTAAAATTACTAAGAATCAAAGTTCCTTAAATTAAAAGAAAAAAAGTATTATTATTATTATTAATGAAATTTGGAGTTTTCGATTATTGTTTATTCCTGCTCAAACTACTAGTGTTAATTTTATAGTAATCTAGGTCATAAGGACATTTATTATTTAAAAAAAAATGTCTAGTGAATAAAGTTGTCAAATATTGAATTTGGAACGATAATCCCGCTCGATTTTAATGCCGTTTACACAAGCCGTTAAAATTTAAAAATGGAAGCTTACAAAATAACAGTTTCACGTGTCACTTCCTCTTTCAATAATTGTATTACCGTATTGTAATGTTATTACCACTGTAATTACCGTATAATGTAATGTAATAACAAAGGTCATTGGCTGTACTCACTTTGTAATGTAACACTTTATTAAAGTGTAGCGTTACACTTTTGTAACTTTGTTATTTATATTATTAGGGTCGTTAGGGGATTAAATGATTTGATTATTTGTTATTCCGTAAATGTTTTATGATATTTGTGTTTTTTTTGGAATATAATATATCTAATAGGTACAGATAAATAATAATTTATATTCCAGACAGCAGGCGGTTATCTAAAAATTAGAATCGTTTTCCTGTGACTCTATTTGCGAAGAAATTCAATATATTTAAATATTTTTTGCTGTCGTCGTATATCTTTATATATAATTCTTCTTTATGCGTAACTCACTGAACTGAGATTCTGGGAGAATAGGGTATTAGATAAATAATAGTTTAATATCCAGACAGTAGTTGATTATTAAATAGATTTATTTTCCTGTGACTTTATTTGCTAAGAAGTTGAATGTATTTAATTTTTTTTTAGTGTCGTATATCTTTATGTATTATTATTTTATATGTGTTTATGTTACTGAACTAAGCAAGCTGAAGAATTTTGATATAAAAATGTGTATTTAAGTGAGTCACGGGGTATTTAAATTGGGTACGATGGCTGGTGGTAGCGTTGATCAGATCCCATAAAAAAACCGTATACCCGTACGTAGTCTAAAAGACAGTAGTTTAAAAAAATGGCACTCATTTAAAGTAATAAGTATTATTAAAGCTAACATATTAAGAAATCACATATATAATATTTTATTGGGTTAATAATGTTATATTTTTTAAGGTTTATTTCAAGTAGAGACGGACTCTACATATATACATATAAAAGCCGTGTCTTCCATATTGGATATGTCAATTTAATAATACACAATTTTTATAAGCAATTTAATTAATTACAAATGCTTACCGAGTTATTATTTTTTTCTTCTCGAACCTACACTCTACCTTTATTTATCCTCCTATCTTACATAGTATATTGAAAGCTCAAGTGGTTTTAAATAATTGTAAACTATGTTGTAAGTTTGATTACATTCCATTATAATACTACTATATACCTACCTCCTTTTGGTGCTACTTATGTGGATTTCTATATATAAATAAAATGAAACTATTTCATTGAAACAAATGTAATTAAATTTAGCCCAAAGTTGACTTGGACGGCATGATAGATATTCTTTTTTCTACCAATCATTGGAACAATCGGCCTTTAAAACACAAGCGCACATATCTGCTTTAATTCGTCTGATATAATTTTTGCTAAATATTGAATGATATAATAATTAAATGATATTTAAGTAGTAACCCTCTATGGTTTTGTGCAAGCTGTGCGCCAACACAAGTAGTAGTAAGTGGTTTACATATTTTGCGGCGAAGTATCTGTGCTCACATTACTTACAAACAGAAAGCATAATTGCTCGATTAACAAATATATTGAAACGTACAATTTTAATAAAAATACTTGAAGCCTTTAAGGAGTTCAGTGCAAATAAAGTCACGCGAAAATGATCGCATTTAATAACCGTCTATACATTTAATTAATCATTAATTTTAATGTAATCCTATTACACAATTAAATATAACTTCACGTATATTGGGAATAACAAATATGTTAAGAGCACTTCAAAAAATAAATTATAAACTAAAGCTCTTTTAGATATGTTTTTTTTTATTTCAATGTTATATTCGATTTAAAAGAGGCAAAAGCAAGAAACTCAGTAGTTGCTCTTTTTTAATAAGTAATACACATATATATTAATTAATTATTTGCAATTAAATTGTGAAATTTTATATATCAATATTTTAATTAATTTATGTGGTAATACAGTAAGAAATACATTACCTACTATACTAAAATAAATATTACAAATACACGTACAAACAGCGTTAGTAAACAGTACTAATTGCGCTAAATTAAAAATACTTAGTAATTGAATATTACGTTTTGATTCAATTACTAAAATTATTACTAGGTTAATTATTATTTATTAAATTTGATACAGTAAGTACTTTATTTAAATTAATTCATATTGTTCATTAATAGAAACAAAAAAATCCATGACTATTTTGTTTAAATTAATGAACGTAAGTTAACTTTATATTATGTAGGTAGATATAATACTAAATTATATTACAATATTAAATTATTAAAATGTGATGTTTTGCTTTTAACATTATATATTTTCTATATGAGTAACTAATGAGTTGTAAGATCATCTCTATAGAATCTATGTTGCAAACCGATGGTACGATTATATTGATACAAAATGAAAATCAAAATATAGTTTATTCACGTGCGCAAAGCACGATGTATCGACGATTAAAGTATTCTAGCAAGAAAGTCATTGGATACTCTTTTCCTCCATTATAAGGATAGAAAAGACCGTTGAATCGATTTGTATAGTATTTATATTTATCAAAAAAAAAAAATTTAACAACTTCAAATGCTGAAGTACTTCTCTCAAGTATCTATACTAATCATATCGTGTGCCCCGACTGACTATATCACAACTAAGCCTAGAGCGCTAAAATGTTTATCACTGGTTTATACGATGATATGATTTTTCAATTTACCTTATACCTTAATGAAGGGTTATTTTTGACCTAATTGTTGTTTATTTTGATAGCAGACCTATGTACTGCAGTTACTCGACTGCAAAGAGTCAATAAGTCTTTTATAGGTCAATATAAACGGTTCTGCAAGAGAAAGCTTTCATAAAATCTTTGTTAAATAATGGAATTTAATTTGATTTAATTTGAAGTTGTTTAATAAGTTCTTAGACATTCTCTCATTAGAATAAAATTATGAGTCATTTCTTAAACCGCCAGTTGTTGCACAAACTAATATAATTGCAATTACTCTGTGTCTCGTTGTGGCTGAAACTCAGAACACAGCAATACAAAGCATTTTTATGTTACCAGTATGGGTACTGAGTATTCATTAGATTTAAGGTATGCAATCTATCGGCACAACGACGATTGTGAGTATATAGTATTTCGGTTTGAGAGAAAAGTGAGCCAGTGTAATTACAGACGTTACAACATCTTAGACTCATGGTTGGAAACACGATGCTTTTAAAGAATTAGTAAATATTTCTTAGAGAGGCAGAGAGTACCGACAATGATGACCACCACCATTAAGTAAAATATTTGCTTGTCTGCCTCTATTTAAAAAAATACTATCAGATATGTTAGCGGTATTCAATGATTCTCAGCTTATTATAGTTGCTATTGAAGCTGCTCCTGAGACAATAAGGGCTCTGCGGAACCCTTGAATTGAATACACGGAAACAGCTCTATCGTATTATATCACGTGTTAATAATATAAATAAATATGTTATAATTTCTGTGTACAGAGAACACCAAAATGTGCGCGGTGTCGCAACCACGGCGTTGTGTCGGCGTTAAAAGGGCACAAGCGCTACTGTCGCTGGCGGGACTGTGTGTGCGCCAAGTGCACACTGATAGCCGAGAGACAGCGCGTTATGGCTGCACAGGTTTGTATTTATAAACTGTGAAGAATTTCTTTGCTTGAAATTTCGAAAGAAATCGTATGTGCATTGCAAATCTCTATGTGGGGATATTTATGAAGATGCAACACACAATGTAATTAGGAAATATTCTAGTGCACCAATGTTACTTCTATCTTACTTTCTTTGGTTGTGCGAGATAGGTAGATGTTGCAGAATCTAATCCGACATATGTATTTCCTCACGATGATTTCCTATCGAGCATGACAGGAAATATAAACTGATTTAAGCATATACCCTGACATGTAACCGTAACTGCATATAACTGATTTAATTACGTTCTCCCGCTTGGTACTCAGAATCTTTGACCAAGAGTAACATGTACTGGGTCTTCTCTGCATTTCAAACTAGAGAAATCAATGAGCGCTTAATTCATGTTTTAAGCTCACGTTTAAGATACGTTTATGTTGAAATAAAACCGTGGGAAATCCTATATGAGAAGTGCACACGTGCTTCTCAGCAATAAACAGTCGTTGTCTTTACCAAAATCTATAAGAATATTAATCTATTTGTTTTATGAAGTATTAACAAATATAATTAAAGGTATTTTCGCTAATTCGCTGACAGGTAGCGCTTCGCCGCCAGCAGGCGCAAGAGGAGAACGAAGCCCGGGAGTTGAACCTGCTCTACGCGCAGCCCTCCGCGCCGCACTTCCCGGATCTACAAGAAGACGCCCCAGGTCAGTTGCAATCCTTATTGAATATTATCCTCTATAAAACACCTAGTTATACCTAATTGTTTGATTAGGTCAAACGTCTCAACGAATTTTTTCCTTGGTGGAGTCTATTAATTACTTATTTTAATCGCTTGAAAAAATCTCAAATTTGACGTTCTGAAGTTATTCTTCTTAAGAGTTATATTGATTATTTAGTTTAAAATAACTGTCAATTTGGTTATACCATTTGCTTGAGCTACATATTGTCATCACTTTTATTTATTAAATAAATAATCAATAAGCTAATTTATATCTAAATATTTTGTAACTTAATAATTGCAAAGGAATATGGTTTTAATCTTAAAATGAAGTTAATATAATAGACCCCATGAAAAACCATTTTTATTAAACACTTAAAATCAATTAAAATTTCACAAAGGTATTTTAAAAGAAATAAATATTGTGTAAATCTTAGCGCGGTCGGGTTAGGGGATGAATTCAATACCGCGAGTTCTGTCGCGCTGAGGACCAATTAGGCCGTTCGGAAAGTGTTGCCGCTATTACTGAACAAACTTACCAGACCGATTGTTTTTATATTCGAACTAGTTTGGGTATCCCTGAAAACTTGTACTTATACATCATATTTTAATAGTTAGTTAACAAAAGCGTAGCAAACGCGTAATTAAAAGGCTTAACAGCAAAAAAAAATATCTTACTTTGACATTTATAATGTTAGTAAAGTTATTAAACATAACTTCTGATTTCACTCACAAGCTGGTATGAGACAGTTGCTAAGTTCACTTGGAATGTCCTGCAAATTTTCTCCTGTCTAATTTCACGTTAGTATCATTAGTTAGCGATGCTCAGGCGGAGTAAGAAGGTTTCATGTGTCTTACAGTGTCAGAGTCAGTTTTGTTCGCAATAGTGACAGCCAACAAGTAAAAGTAAACGTGAAAAAGCGTTTTACCCACGTTTCGTGTTAACGCTCCATGAGTCTTGTCATTATTATTTATTTTATTATAATCAATAAATTGTTTTTCACAATATGCGACTGGGAGATCTTGTGTTTAGCGTGTTCAAACAGATAACAAACAGATAAATAAATAAACATTTAAAATTGAAATATTTTTGAATACCAAAATACATTCGGAACTCATTTCGAATTCGGGACTCCCTTCGTTACTATGCCAACACTATCACCATATAAAGTTGGAGAATGTCACATAAACTGATATCAGTGACACAGAGGAGAGACAACACAGACGCAAATATATTTAATGAAGCATCAAATCAGCGGCATACGGGCCGCCTGTCGGACGTCGCCGCAGCGATCCTGAGTCGGGCCATTGTCTCTACTCAGACGCGTCACGCTTATTTGGACGCACGAAATGGGCATAGCCGAAATTGCTAGATAAATCGTAATTGATAGTTTGATGGTAGCAGATGAGTTATAAGAAACACCTTGGGCTGTTAAATAATAATTATAAACAGCCTTCTAGTAGAACGTTTTGCTTGCGCCATATTATGATGTCGACTTAGGTCGTTCTTCCTTCTGGAGTGTGCAGCGATGGATGAGTAAGCTCATGAAATGATTTATTATTCTATATCGAACAACCATCTCAAAAGTTCTTTGCTCTCAAGATAACTGACGTCGTAGAGCAGCCTGGATTATAAGGCAACGATTTAGCCCTTTAAGTGAAATAGTTTCGATAATAACTGCATTCAATTTAAGACATTCACACTTCATATTCCAACTTGTGAAGTTTATAAGCACCGTTACGCGGTATTCAATTTAATTTACTACAGATTTTCTTTAATTGTCAAAAGTGCTTATTAGGTGGGTCGTAACAAATAAACATGACACACGGTCGATCGATATCCGAAGTATGTCCTAAACTTAGGTTGGTAGTGTAACCTCACGCTATCAGAAAAATTATATCATAAATCCGATTGATTACATCAAGCATCAAGAACTAGTGAGTGCCGTAACTCGCTACCTACACACGCAGACGGCTACATCATACACTAACACATACACGTACACACAAGTAGTTAGTTTTTATTTAATTTTCTATAACACAACGCGCCGGGCGCCATTCACGATGTTTGCACGGCGTTTTCAGCGCGCGCTGAAATGTATCGCTTGTATGACTTTTATGGCGACACTCACGACGCGCGCGTTCCGGAACTTGTTTTATTTTTATTCCAACACGTCGCTAGGGTTCCGTAGGTGTTTTAATATTCGATACTTTCGTTTAGTCTTTAATAAGGCTGATTAATTAGTCTCCATTTCAATCTAATAATGTTAAAGGTTTTGCTGCCTGTAATTAATCGCCTTATAAAGGTTTACAAAACTTATCGAAGCTGATGTGTTACGGCTAGCATACAAATGTTTTGAAGATGGAAGATATTTTTCCAATCAAAATCATCATTAGTTAAGATAATAATATTGAAAATAGTGTAATTAGATACAATTATACTACTGTCAAAAGCTGGAAACATTCAATATAGAGTTTTAATGGATTTGAAAATGATAACTAATATAATTGTATAAGATTTTAAATTAACATGGTTATTTTTATTTTTACAGTTATTAACTACGAATGTCTTGTTCACGAGACAATATTATATTGTCTCCTGAACAAGACATTCGTAGATAATGTCGAAATATCGAGCTCTATCGAACAAAAATAAAAAACATGGTAAATATCCCGAAATTAATAACTGTAATAGTTATTATATAATATTTAATAATTGTCGTTAAAACAAGACAATATTTGGATTAATAAATGAGAGAAAAAAAAAACGAATAAAACAATCCAAATTGTAATGCAAAAAATTTGGTTGTGACGCCGTCTGGAAACAAGCACTCGCGTCAAACATAAACAGTGCAGGTTTATTTGTATACGAGTACAGCGCACAGCGCGCAGCGCCAAGCTCGCCGCACTCAACACTAAACTAACTTAAAGAAATTCGTAACTGAAAAACGTATTAACGTCGTATAAAATGTATAGTTCCATTAAACTGCTGTGAATGGCGCAAGTCAGTCTCTTTAAGAAGTCACTTAGCAGGCGTTAATCAAATGTGTGCGCGATACACGTAGGTAGACATAATGCGCCGTAATGTTGCCAACTTATGTACGGACGCCGGACGCCGGACGCCGGTACACTTTCTTGCTTCACTTCTTAAATTCACATATTTACTATTTAATAGGATTATTTTCTAATGGAATATAATGCTTTCTTTTTTATTTATTATATATTTTACATTACAATAATGAGTAAATATACCGGTAAATGTTTTGCTAATTTATTAAATTATATGTTTTTTGTAGTAATAATATGTTTGATGACATATTACGTCAATTTTTTGCCTATTTTGGCGAACTACTTAGTGTCATTATAATTTGTGAATAATATTACATCTTAATGAATGTGAACACGGTATAATTATTTAAAGTTTATAAACTACAAGTTCTCTCCTGCGTTTTGCTCACGTTTTAGGGTTGATTTTTAAATGTCAGGCAAAAAGAGTAACCTTTGTGCTTCCTTGGAGTTTATGTTTGCTCCACACCAAATTTTATCAAATTCGGTTCAGCGGTTTGGCCGTGAAAGAGCGACAAGACAGGGTTACTTTCACATTTATAATATTAGTCTATATTGATTACCTATCTGTTTTTACGACCGTTCGTAGATTTATAATAAAAGTACTGTTTGACAGAATATAACAACATTTCCAAGTTGGCCGAACTATTATTATTTACCTTTAGTGAAGGCTTTTTCGGGCGCTACAGACAGCTTCCGATTTATCAATCGATCGGCTGAAATCGAGTCGTGTGAACGCGCCACGATAACGATATATTTACCGCGAACTTTCCGCGCACCTCACACCGTAAGTACGTAGTCCTCATATTTCGCGTCAAAAGTAAGGAGTCTGGTGTTTTTTATACAGTTTCTAAACACCCTGCCATTTAGTTAATTGCGTCGCTTTATAATACAAATGTTTTTAATTCCTTTCTGAAACATCAAAAGAGTTTGTAGTTTTGTAGAGGGAATTACAACTTTATGGCTTTGGATTAAGGTTTAGTTAGAAACGGTAGTTGTTAAGGGTTAGTAGATTACTTGATTCGTTTACAGTATATATCCGTCCGCTAGACTAATTTCTACCCGTCTGTGAATTGATTCTATGTGGTTGTGAGAAAAGTAATTTAAGTTTTTTATTGTACTTGAATTGTTTTCAATTTTACTTTTTAACGTGTTCATGTTTGAAGTAAATCTGTTAGTAGTTTTATATGGAAATGAAATTGTGAGTTTTATTCAAATGAATATATTAATTTGAGTTTAAATAAATCAACTGGAATACAATAATACTGGGTAGGTATCTACTGCTGTTTTGCGGTACAGTATTTGTTGAGTGGGCGGTACGTAACCAGGTTCTCTAGCACAAAGCCCTACCACCAGGTAGATCGTTAGATCTAGTACAAAATTAATACCAAAACTAATTATTTTAGGGGTTTCTTGCTCATTCATAAACAGATTAGCAAATATGAATCTCAACTATATAATATTTCCAACACAATAAAAATTATATTGAATTAAAAATTTAGTAGTGTACGCATACGAAAAAGATAAATAAACTCTGTTCCATAAATCTATATTCAATCTATCCAGCTTAAATTAAAAACCGACTGTCATATTAATGTAATAAAAGTTTCAATAAGAATGTCAAGTATTTTAATTCAAGTCACACGAGCAATAAGTGATATTAATAGAATACGAAGAGTTTAATAGAGAAGTGGATTAAAATAGTTTCACAGTCTTATGTCTCATATAAAGGCTACAGTGCGTTGTTAATAGCGGGAATTATTGATATTACACGAGGGGGCATTCCTTGCGGCGCATACCGCGCGCCCGCTCGCTCGACCGCTCAAGATACAAGCTTATCACTTTTCCTTTAATCATACTACAGCCAAAGAAAACCGTCTGAACAATATTAACTGATAACGCAATCTTCTATACAGAAATGCAAAGAGTTATGCTGAATTCGTTGACATATGTATATGGAAGATTATATGTGTGGTCATTATATTGTAATTATTTGAAGATTATTTGAGGCGTTGTGTATTCATATTCAATACTATCGATATTTTTGCATTATTTTAACATAACCTTGTTAAATAATATTCATTAGTGTGGCTTTTATTACGAAATATATATAATGATGTATTAAACACATTTAATAGATCAAGTGCTATAAATTCTTGTAAGAGGTTAGTGGAATAAAGTATTAAGTATTAATTAACTATTAAGTATTTTCGTTGTTATTGTTCCACATGAAATAAGGCAAGAGGTTTCCTTCTTTAATTACCAGTTTTAAATAAAATTGTTTATTTGTCTAAGGAGTCTTCATTACGCCTTCTTTTAAATTACCAGGCAAACATGAGCTATTAGGGCATCACTGAACTTTATTATAAGAACATTTTAAAACAGTACAATGTTTATAGGAATGTAAATATAAACCGGCACTTACTACTACACGGATAACTCGTTACCGATATGTTTCGACCGTTAACTATTCGCTAACCAAATCGAATAGTTAATTAAAATATAAAGGTTCGTATTTGACCGGCCAGTCGCTAGTTCGCGGGAAGTGGCTTGCAATGCGATTAATTATATTTTACAACATTCGTAATGACTAACTATAACTATTGACGTGTGTTATTTAGAAACACGCTACGAGTTCAAGCGCTATATAGTTATAATATATTATGTCTCATGCATTTATTATCCATTGTATTAAGAGTTGCCTTAATCTTCACGAAGCGACTACCTCCATTTCTTATTTCTTTTATCTCATATTCGCTCTACGTTCGAAGTCATATGTCTTGTATGAAACTTAACGATATTGGTAGGGAATGCTTATAAAACTTTATTCGTTTCTTAATAGCAAAATGTATTATAAATGTACGCCAAAATGTTTATAGTAAATTTCCTGCTAGGGCGTTGATCTAACCTGGGTTACTGGATACCGCTGGGACTACAAATTCTTCTACAAAGCAATAATTTCTTTCACTTTATTCAGATTAATTCACAATGCTTAATCAAACAGTAAGAAAAAATTTAAGCCAACTGATGCTTAGATAATATGATCGAAACTTCCATAGAACTTCAGTTGATGTTTTAAAATAAATACAAGATGTATAATTGTTGAATGTCTTAACAGTCAATAAGTAAGGTGCTTATGTATTGATAACAAAAAAATATTAAAGGAAGAGATTTCACATTTGATTTTTGACTTTAATATTTTTAAAGATGTCTAACATCTAAGCGCATAGTGTCCTCTATAGTATATATGTGGATAATGGATTGGAAATTGTATGACCGCTGTGTCTTGAGTCTCGGGCCACACGCGGGTTCCGACACGCGCTGCTTTTATTGCGGCTACAGTATTGCTCGCGCCGGGACATTCCGCACTATATGAAACTTCATTTCTATTCATCTAATACAGCTCCGGCACTTATTTAACACTGAGATCTTTCTTGAAACGTTTAACTGTTAAATGGTATTATATGTGTAGACACATAAATGCTCGTTATAAATCCATAATAATATTATAAATGTGAAAGTAACTTTGTGTGTCGCTCTTTCACTATCAAACCAATGATCCGATTTTGATGAAATTTGTTATGAAGCAAACTTGAACTCCACGGAAGGACATACTACTTTATTGCCTAATTGTATATTTGGTAGTATTATCTTGATGATAGGGCTCTATACAAGATCGTCTGGGCAGTTACGACACACTCATTTTATATTTATATTTAGCCACAAACACCAATGCTTTGTATTGGTGCGTTCGGGTTCGTATTGGAGATATAAGGAATAATTACAATTTCATAGGACGCTAATGTTTGTCTGCAGTAGTGACCACTTGCAGGCCCATTTGCCAGTCCGCCTACCTATTTCGTACAAAAATTATAAACTTTCCAATAATTTTCTTATTTACGAATATTTACGTATATTGTATTTGTTTGTATGTTTTAAAAAGTTCTCTATTTGTTACTTATAACGACTAAATTACTGAAACAATATTAATAAAGTTTAATCTAAGAAAAAAATTATTTCTGTTTTTTAGTCTTAGTCTAATTTAAATATTATCTTATTTAGTTTTTTAATTCAATTGCATGTTTTTTTTTTTATATTTTCTTAAATTTATTTTAGTGTGATTAGTTAGCTGTAATTTTCGTTAGAATTTGTGTTTAATTTATGTTTTTTTTTCATTTTAGTCAAAATATTGTCACATTTTTTTTTAAATTTGATATTCTTATTGTAGCAAGTGTCGTACACGCCTGTAATAGTGTACCATACAGAATAAGTCTGATGTTCTTTTATTAACTACTATTTTATTGTGTGTATGCCGATCATCAGACACACCGTCTTTTAAATAAATAAATAAATAAACTTATAGTTAGTCCGGAAAAGAGATATATAAATAACCTGATCTACCAGGAATTGTGAGGATAGTTAATAAGGCTTTCAGTGAATGTTAATGTAGGAAAATGCTTTGCGAATCTGCCTTCTTGATATAATTATATTTTAACTAAACGCACGGATACAAGTGGGGTCAGCCGGCGTTTATCGGCTATTGATTGACGCCATTACACGAGGGAGCGATCGATCCCTCGCTGCGAGCTCTAATTGCTGAATATTTGTTTGAAAACGATCTGTTGAATATAAATAGTTGAAAGTGCATTTGTAGTTTAATTTACAATATATTGATATCATCGGTAATTAGTATTAATTGGTTTTACATTGATATACAAATTAAAATTATATAATAAGTAATAATAATCAATACAAAATCTCTGTTCAATATATGAACTTAATTGTTACGTGTATGATTATATTATGTTGTAATAACATAAGATAATAGTAATAGCCTGTAAATTTCCCACTGCTGGGCTAAGGCCTCCTCTCCCATAAAGAAGAGGGTTTGGAACATATACCACCACGTTGTTCCAATGCGGGTTGGTGGAATGAATATGTGGCAAAATTTCGATTAAATTAGATACATGCAGGTTTCCTCATGATGTTTTCCTTCACCGCTGAGCACGAGATGAATTATAAAGACAAATTAAGCACTTACCTAACCTAACCTAACCACTGGGCCATCTCGGCTCTTAATAGATTTAAAAAAAACGAATAAGGGAACAAAACGAACGTACAATACATAATTATTACGTAAAACATCAATTTGGCCCTAGATATACTGTAACTGGATACGGCTTCAGTTCCAATAATATCGGATTACTGACAAGTGTTTGAACAAATACTTGGAATAAATAGGGGAGAAATATGGATAAATATCTTTGGAGGTTTTTTTTGTTTCATATCATAATTTCGTTTTATAATATTTATTTGTGGTTAGTACCAGTGGTAGGGCCGCGATTTTACCCGATTATTGAGGGTTCAAACCCAGGCAAGCACTTAATTTACATTTGGTTCATTTCTGTTTATAATACATCTTTTGCTCGTTGGTAAAGGTAAACATAATGAGGAAAAGCGCAGGTGTCTTATTTCAATATTTTTTTCTAAATGTGACCTCAAACCCGTACTGGAGCATCGTGATGCACTAAGATTAAAACCTTCTCCTGAAGAGGGAGGAGACCCTAGCCCTGTGGGACATTTACGTATTGTTAGTTAGTAATTTACTCTTTTTAAGGAAAATTTAAGAAAACTTTACATAGCGTCATCCAAAATAAACCACATAACAAACGTATCTTATTTTATTTATTATGTTTCGTTACTCTTAAAAAGTTCTAAAACAGTACGTTTAATAAAAGAAACAAGTATACTTGTATTCAAATAAATAAAAATGATGAGCCTTGTTTATTACATTTTGGTATATTACAGAATTATATAATGAATCAATTTATCTAAAACTTAATTTATAAACATGGAACTCCACTATTATTTACTATATAACCATACGCGACCAACATACTTTGATCATTATAAATATTTGACATGACAAAGAACACTTTTTTGATCTTTTTAACAGGATATATTCAAGTCCTCATATCTTTGAATCTTGTTCTGTCCAACAACTTGATCCGCCCTTTCTCTCTAACTCGGAGAAACATTCTATTCCCCTCTCGTTCCCTCTTGATTTCGATACCATTTATATTTCAAGTGCCACTTCTAGTATATATCTGTCTCGCTCGCTCTCGCGTGCTAGTGTATCTACCGTCTCGCGTCCACTCGAGGTCAGCGTGGGATGCAACCTGAATTTTCATTGTATAAAATGCTATAATACACCGCTTTCAATTCGAACGGGTTCGAAGGGTTGGATTCGCTTTTGATAAACTTTAGCAAGCGTTTTTTTTCTGCTTTTTAGTATGAAATAATATTTTTATTTCCATTTATGTTGCTTTGTATACGTAGCAGTTGATTGCGTGAATGCCGTGGCGTTCGTGCTCGGGAACGAGAGAGAAAACGAGCTTTTTATAGATATTCTATCTTTCACGTCGTCTTATGGCGATTTAGTGGACTATGTGAGTTTGTGCATATATTAATTTAATACTGGAAATAAAAATTACTTTAGTCTACACTTGAGCTGCCATCAAACAGGCTTTCATTTGTTATTAAAAACAACCTCGTTAGTAAAGGGTCTTCAGTCTACGTGTACCTTTGGTAATATTGTACAAATTTTATCTGACAAAGAAACATGGATTGAATTATTGCTTTGTGTCTTGTGAAAAGTTACTTTGTGTATTTAATTGATACTAATTTGTATTACTTTTTAACTGTTTTATTTCGATAATTGCCGATAAATCCCACATCTGTATGGCACTAAAATACTACACTAAAGTATATGAATGAAAACAATTACATTGCTTTTGGGTAGGAAATAATGACCACTGAAGGCAGTTATCCTGGTATTCTGTAAGCGTTTTATTATTTTTTTTGATTTGAAATACTTAAAAAGTAAAACTTATTCGTTAAAATCATTTTATCATAATATAGCCTTTACTCACAAAACCCGAACGCTTGTTGAAATAAAATAACCGCGCATTCGAGATTGATACTAACAAAAAATATAAAAGTGAAAAGCACTCGATGTTCCAACAAGGAATGTATTGAATTACGTTCGAGATCTTCAAATAATGAGCCCTCGGCTTATAACAAGTTGTACATTTAAAAAGGAAAACTCCTCCATTATACTGACCAACGATTATTGAAACCTTTTGCTAAAAAACTCAATTGGTGTCCTGTTAACATCCCGGATAACATCTTCTGCGTTTACCATTCGAAAAGAAACTTTAAAACCGAGCTATAAGATTCGTTATCGCATCAGAACTTGAAGATGATCTTTTAAGACCGAAATCGTTACGCGATTAAGATTCTTAAGGGTAAACTGTTAAGGTTTGATTTAGTGTGTGTCTATCAGTTTGTTTGGAGGGCTCTCTGGTTGCACTCCAATTTCGGGGTAAGGTTAATGGTTGAGTAATCGACAGAGGCCGGAGGGCCCGCAGTGTGTGCGTTTGATATGCTGACATTGGATTGCCGTCTCTGGATCAGCTATTGATGATAGTAGCTAGTGATTACGTTCACAGCACTTGTCTTAATACGATCGATACTAAAACAATAATACAGATCCATAATAGGGCTTAATGGCTATCAGCCTGATACAAGTTCCGGTGTCATGGAAAGTGTCAATCTCATGAAAGTCATTAATTAAGTAATTACTAATTGTAATTAAAAGATTACTAAATGTAGATATACTCAACTTCTAAGTCCGTTTGTATAGCTACGTAAACTTAAAACATAAATTTCATAATTGTTTTTTATATTACATTTGACTCATTAAGATAATTCCGTAAAACATTCATTATAGAAAGAAAAATTGATAAATTCCTTGCATTATTTTTAAGAATCAAAAATAGTTGAGCGAGTTATATGTATTAATAACTCACTACGCTTGCAGTTCTATATAAAGTACGCTCAATCTGAATCTGGCGCCTCTTCCATGTTATCTATTTCCGTTCGTTTTTTTCCCTTTTCGCGAAGTGATACACGCAGTTAAGGAATTGATTTGTTTGTATGTCGGGTAACGCGATGCCTACTTTTGTTGGCTTCTTAAGTTTTATTAAATTTTTCTGAACGATTGTTTGTTTTTCCGTTCGATTTGATTAAATTTTGAGTATCGGGTTCTCTCGATACATGGCGGGTTAGATAACAAGTTAGCTTTATTTCGTATCGCGTTACGCGCGGATTTTTTCGCAACTTCAATCACAATGATTGATATGTCGTGAAGCCATTGGTGGGCGCTAATTAACGCGACCGTCATTAATTTAGAACTTGCTATATATTGCTCGATATTAACATCGATAGATGTTTGGAAGAAGAATTTGGCTACACCTGGTAAGCCGACCTATCTGGAGTTATGTTTCAATCATTAAATTTTCGTCATTTTGAGTAATGATATAACTTAAAGGTATTTATTAGATGAATATACTTGTAAGTTAGACAAGACAATATCTTCCTAGCCCTATAATAAATCCTAAAAAAATCCTATAATAATTATATCATAGTTAATATTTTTGTATCCCTTACGGTCACCACTTCGACAATTATTTATCATATCAATTAACAAATTTCAATTGTTTTGATTTATTTATATCTATGAATGTTATGTGTTTGTATTGGGATGTTTTTTTAATTACTCGTCCATAGTATTAACATCCGTAGACAAAACGAGTATTATCTTAAATATACTATATAAATAATATATAACGAAAAATGCCTAAGGTTTTGCACTTGTTTATGAAAATAATCGTATTAAAAGCTGCTTACGATTTGCATCAAACAAGAGATAACAGCAGATGAGCTCACTTCAATGGGCTATATCAAAATAACTCTTGCTTACGTCACAGTGTGACCCGCCGTATATTAAATACAGTCACCTAACTTAATTTACGGCTTAAAAACAGGGTTGCCACTTCCAATATATTTTAAATATTTGCAATAGTAATCTATACCACATATACCAAGTATTTCAAATGTGTTTAAAACATACTTTAATTTACGATGCAGTGTGGAACGGTTTTGAAAAAAATATTAAAAGCAATGTAATATTTGGCGAATTAAATAATAATAAATAATGTCAATTAATACTTAGCTGTCATTGTTATAGCCATTGTCAATGGGAGGTGATAGTCACTTACCATGACCCATTAGCTCGTCCGACTACGTGTACGAGTATGAATGAATTACACTTTATTGCACACCATAAACAAAAACAAAGAAACAAAAAGAAAGTAACATAAAATTAATAAAATAGAATTAAAAAGAAATCGTATATCTACTAATTAAAACATTCATTAATTCATTGATTTTTATTCAAATTCAGATCTGAGATTACCTAAATAGACATTTGGTTTCTAAGTATCTAAAATCCTACGCAGTCTAAATTAGTGCTTTCGCATATTAGAACATATTCCCCTTAAGTAAAATATTTGTAGTTCTTCAGACAAATGTTTTAATTAAAGGACTGCTGTAGTTGCAATGTTATACTAGTTAAATTACTTATATGATTATTTATAATACAATTTATATATAGGAACGTTTTGAGTCTGAAGTCGTCAAAGGTAATAAGTAAAGCGAAATCAATAATAAATTGTTAATTTGTTAATAAAAATGGTATTATTTAATGGTATTGCGTATTGATTAGATTTTCTTTTGTACTCTAAACATTTCGTATGCGAGAAAAACGAAAATGTGAAATTAAATTATTCCATCGCCAGCCCTGCCCCGACCACCGTATGATTGCATTGCAATAGAATACTAATTCCTCAATCGAATGTGCAGGTTGCCTCCCGAACTAATTTTAACGTTAACACGCAACAATAAGATTCAATTTCGAACGCCAACTATAATAATAGAGGCGCCCAACAATTGGTTTTATTGTTACCACCCGCCGATTCAAAGTTGCTCTGCTGATCCACGACTTAGGTACTCAAATTTGAACTCTATTGCAGTAGTGTAAGGTCGGTTTTGGTCCGTGGTTTACGGTAGTAAATAATAGGTGTCGTGAACAATTGGCACGGCAGAAGCAGGGTGGCATTGTCAGTATCGCTAATCACTTGAGAATGAAGCTTGAATTAAGGGTTACGTCGAAATTGAACTTATTAAATGTGCTTTATTGAATTTTAGATACTGAATTTGTTATTCGGTTTTTAATTTGTTTTTTTTTCGTCACAGATTATTATTTATTAATAGACTGTTACTTTTTATTTGAGGACTTACATGCAACTAAATTATGATGGTACCTTGATCGGTTTACTTTTAATTATTGGGTTAAATTATTATCTGTGCAGAGTTCTGTAACACTTAAAGATACACTTTATGCATATCGTATGGCAGAGTATGGGCTTCTTTCGTGGCATTGTTTACATCAGATGAGATATACTTATGTAATTATTTTATTGCGTGGTAAAGTAAACTCCAATCATTTTTCTTATTAATCAGCTACATTGCACGCGTTCATCTAGACCTTGGCTAAGCTTTGTCTTAGCGTATTATAAGCCAACTCAAGCCTTGCCGAACAAAATCAAAATTTACTTCATTCAAGAGCACATTACAAGCACTTTTGAATTGTCATTTAACAATCTATATTAAGTGAAGCTACCACCGGTTCGGTACGTATATACAGAGAAGAACCGGAAAGAAACTCAGTACTAGTTACTCTTTTCTTTAAACGACATGTATAAAAAGTAATGTTTAGTTTTGTTCGTCCATATTCCACATAATGAGACCAGCTAGGCATTACCATTATGCCCTGTTCGTATCTATAGTATTAAAAACAAAACACTTACGCACCTTAACCGGGTCGTCTCATGTGGCGCGTGTAAAGCGGGGGTAGATCAATAGTTTTAAGTAAACACACGCGGTGGAAATATCGTCTAGAAATCAAAAAGGACAAAGTGTTGGAGCGGCCGTCGGCGCACGGCGGTCCACTTTGAGTGCTCTACGTTTTTTTGTCTGTTTGTGTATTCGAGCGTCGGTTTCGGCGGTGCCCCGTGTCTTTTTTTGTATATTTCTATCGACTTGGGAAAATATTTTCGACTGAAATTCTAAAACTAGTTTTTCACATATCTCTGCCTTTTTTAACTTTTATCTTATTTATAACGGGATATTCCATCAAAAATATTCATGGTAAAATTTAAAAAAAAAATCGTTAAAGAGGTTTGCTTGCTAACAGATATTATAAAACGAATGTCTTCTAACATTAATGAATAATTTATTAACATAAGAATTAATAACATTAAATGCTTAAATATGTATATACTTACAAATATGAACAAAAACTAGTTACTGTATAAATCTTGACCACGTGGAATGTTGGCAAGAATGCTAGCAGCATTTCCCCGTTGAATCGCAATTCCGATCCTCTGGGCAAAAAAAATGAACCAGCCCTCCTGTCACCAGTGGAGGCAATGAGGCGAGGTGTTATACTTTTGTTGAAGCTTTTGTCTTCTTAGTCAATTGCACAATGAGATGATAGCCGTCCGGATGTTTCAAATAACGACACTATGTTCATCGATATTGTATAAAAAAGGGATAAGCAATAATAAGTATAAGCTGTAAAATTGATGATATCAAAATACAAAAATCCCGATGAATTTTTTTTGCCGGTTTATCTCGGATGCGAGGTGTTTGTCTCCGAATTTATATTGTAGATATAGATATATTATCGAGTGGCTGACACTAAGAGACTACATGAGTATTGATAACTACGTTGTGTTTATTAATCTGTAAATAATTATAAAATTTATAAACAATCATATTTATTTAAATACTAGCGACCCGCCCGGGCTTCGAACTTCTTGATATGAATCGTTATATTAAGACAAAAGTACATAAAATCATTATAAATTGTAGCCTATATGTTAATCTGATGTATAACCTGTATGATAGTACAGTTTCACCCAAATCCGTCCAGTAGTTCTTTCGTGAAAGAGTAACAAACATACATCCATCCTCTCACACTTTCGTATTTATAATATTAGTAGGATTTATTACAATATTGCTATACCATCCAGTATTGTGATTTATTTTAACCTAAAACGGATTTGATGGGCAACATAATGTTGTTTCGAGTAATTTATTTGTTAGTTAATGTGCTGGATTGTAATAAAGTAAGTATAGTAAAGTAACAGCCTGTAAATTTCCCACTGCTGGGCTAATGGCCTCCTCTCCCATTAAGGAGAGGGCTTGGAACATATTCCATCACGCTGTTACAATGCGGGTTGTTGGAATGCACATGTAGCAGAATTTCAATGAAATTAGACACATGCATGTTTCCTCACGATGTTTTCCTTCACCGCCAATCAAAAGATGAATTATAAACACAAATTAAGCACATAGATATATGTATATTGGTGCTTGCCTGGGTTTGAATTCGAAATCATCGGTTAAGATGCATGCGTTCTAACCACTGGCCATCTCGGCTCGGACTTGTAATGTTAATGATAAAATTAAAAACATTAATACAGATTATTTCTTTAAGAATCGCTTTTCTTGATTTGAACATACTTTTAAACCTCATGAATTTGATTTTTCACATTCGACCAATAAATGAAAAAACTTTCGAGTTTACTGTGAACTGAAAACGAAATATAAATGTGAATTGTTCAAATTTACATTTAGTTTTTACAGTTTTAGTTATTGAATAGATGAGATCTGTATTGGATATTTGTATCCAATACAGAGTACGGTGACAGTTTGTATTGTATTTATATAAACTTTAAAGCAAGTCGTACGTGGTTTCCTCGGCGGCTAATTACGGTCGCAGCGATGCGGGCGAATTATGTGAATACCTAATTTTTAAATTTTTATAATTCGTTCAAAAGTTTTACAAAACAAAATAATTTTAATACAAAAACCCTCCCCAACAAACGTGCGCTTGTAACCGCTAATTAGTCCGAACCGTCTATTCAGTTATTATAACTTAATTAAGAGCGCTTCCAGTTTTCAGTTTCGCCAGTTTACAATCTTTTTTTTTTGTCGTGTAATTTTTAATCGCCGCACCGCTAAATAAAGTTTATATGTACTTTCGTTTGAAAAATTATCTGTAGCTCTTAAAAAATATTATCTGATATTTGAATAACTATGTTTTTCACATACTTAGCACCGTCTAGGCGTCGACGAGAGTAGTTAATCAAATCATTAAATTTATTGACTGTTATTAGTTATTATATCAAATCAATAATTACATAGGCAAAGTAATAGTAATTCTTAATCTTGCAAATATAAAACCTAGGAAAGTAACTCAAGGCTTACTAGCCCCGAGGCGTCTGTGTTACTTTCCGCTTTGTACCTTTAGTGCAACTTCTAATGACTCTATTCGGGATGTGTTTAGTATAATTTAGTAATGGTTGATCTCTAGATAGGATAAGATATAAATTAATTGTACTTTATTGACATACTATGTATTTAGAATGTTGGAAAAGAGTTAATAGTTACCAGTTATAGCTTTACTTTTGATTGACACTACAACGTGATTAAGCTATTTGTATATTTTCTTATCTTTATGGCTATTTCATCTCACATTAAATTATTTATATAATATATGAGACAAACAAAAAAAACCCGCTGAGTTTCTTTCACCGGTTCTTCTCAGGTCAGGGTATTTTCTTTTCCGAACCGGTGGTAGTGTTTCAATTGACCATCAATAAGAAAGTGTAATGCTTCTATATTGAATAAAGTTATTTGAGTTTGAGTTTGAGTTTGTAAAAACACTTGAATAAAAAATGTTTTTGATGTACGCATTACAGTGATATACTCGCATTAATCCAGTAGGTACTTATGGTAGATCTTATATGGTCGAATAGTATGGTTAAAGGAGTAAAAAAACTATCTTATCCTTATAAAAAGTGATCAAATAATTATCGGCTGAATAAAGTCACTTCTTATGACAAATTAAGTACTCAATTAAAAATAAAATAAACAATTATTTACAAACAGTTACGAAACAAATATCGTTTAAAGTTCTTTGATGTGAATTATATAAGTCTCTTTAGGTAATAACTAAAATGTTTGCGTGTGCCTTTTGCACAGAGAGGCGTTTCTTTTGCTTGTTTTTCGTTCGGGTCTCGCCAATTAGTTCCTAAATTTTCCCGTTCGTCTTTTTGTTCGTGTGCGCACTAGTTGGTGTTTGTTCAGAACTAGATGTTGTTTGAAGCGTTGATATAATACGCTCGTAGAGCTGGGCCCGTACTTTAAATTATGTTTATTTAAATTCATATACGAAAAAGCTTAGTTGTTGATGTTCAAGCGTTTAAAACCCAATGGTCGGCGGTATAACGACTCGAAAGTCAGTTCATGTTTCTTGTTCCCGCTTTAAACAGAAGATTTGACACTTAATATTTTGGAGACCCACTTACCACATAATACCTACTTTATTCAAATAAGCTTTTACTTTTTTTGAACCGTCATTGAAAAACTATAGTAAGTGAAAAACCGGCAAGATACTCAGTGGTTACTCTTATTAAAATTTAAAAATACAGTCATGTTAGTTAGATATAATAATTCTGTCTGGAAGCCAACAACTATTAATTCCCCACTTTTTTCATCGTCTGTATAGATTATACTCTATTATATTATTCTTATATTTTGTTTCCCAATGTATTTTTACAAATGATTTGAATTTATGAAACGGCAAAGTTAAAAATGTCTGTGGAATTTTATTACATAAACGGATACCTTGGCCCAAGAAGGATATTCCGCCACGCCGTATCAATGCGGTTTTGTGGTTATTACGTTTTTATAATTAGAGATATTTTTTCCGTCATGGTCTTTGTAATATTGATCGTATGCGTCAAATAGTGAAGGTATTCAAACATTAGCACTGCACGTAGTGGTACAAACAATACAACAACGCGATCCAGTCGGCGCGAAGCCAAGTAATAATATCGCATCTCGCCCAGCAGCCGGTAGGCTCGTGTTGAGACAGAGTAATGGACGATAAATAACGCGGACAAAGCAGATGAGACAATAACGCTGGAAGCGCGCCACGCCGCTGTCGGCGCGATTTACTGCCGCTGCGGCCGACACCGCGCGTGTGTACACCGCTTAACTTATATGTGTCCCCTGCTTATTGTCTGTTCGAACATTTAGATTCATTCGTTATTATATATAATATGTTCTCTGCTACAAGTATTCAAGTCAGATAAGCAAATTTATCACTGACGAGATGATTGTTAGACTGTTTTCTTGAAAAGTATAGGTAACTGTTGTAACTTAACAAACGAATAGTATGAATTTTATCTGAAAATTGCTTTCAACATTGAAAGTTTGTAAGGATCGATGTAGGTATGTTTGTTACTCTTTCACGAAAAAGATACGGAACGGATTTAGAAGAATTTTTACAGTTATATAGGTTATACATTAGATTAACAAATAGGCTACAATTTATAACAACAACAGCCTGTGAAATTTCCCACTGCAGGGCTGAGACCTCCTCTCCCTTTTGAGAAGAAGGTTTGGAACATATTCCACCACGTTGTTCCAATGCGGGTTGGTGGAATACACTTGTGGCATTTCTATGCAATGAGACACATTCAGGGCCATCTCGCCTCCAATTTATAACGAGGACCTACCGGCGTCAAGCGTGGCGGGTCGCTCTTAAGGAATAAATACTCTTTAACACAGATGTATGCTCATCAATCGGTTGCATTCGACTCTATCTAACACCGAAGTTCATTTCCCGGCGCGCGTTCGGTCGCGTCGAAGTAATGGCTATACTTAATACCTAACTTTCAACTTCCGACTTACCGATTTCAATCACCCAACTCTAGGAAATCGCTTCTAATAAAACCTGTCTAAGTTTGGCTTAAGATATACCGTTTATAGTGAAACTATTAATACTTAATAGGAAGAAAGTATTTTCTTTTAGTCTTAAAATATAGTTGTAATATGAAGGAACCGGAGATGTAACCACAGCTTTGCATCGGCTACTTCTCTCCCCTTAAGGAGACGGTTCGTGGCTTCCATTTTCCTTCACATCTGAACACGTTTATTATCATAACTAGCGGCCCGTCCCGGCTTCGCACGGTTGGAATTGAGATTAACAATTGTCGTTGTATTTCAACTCATTTACACAAAAACCTCAATAAATTATATCTAAACCTTCCTCATAAATCTAATCTTTGTCTATTAGTGAAAAGCATATGAAAATCCTCTCAATAGTTTTGGAGTTTATAACGAACATACAGACAGACACACGCGGTCGCGGGCCTTTGTTTTATAATATGTAGGGAAGAAAATTTACAAAATGGTTGAACGATATCTAGTCTACAACTAATACTATAAATGACGTCATGTTATCCAGCCTCGCTAAAACATGTACGGAACTAAACGAAATGACTGAAAGATAGATAAGTATTGAATTACACGTTACTATGTCTAACACAAATCAAACCAAATCAAACGTGAAGTAAACTTCACAATGATGCGTTTTTGAATCGTCAATAATTAAATTCTACCACCGTTTCGGAAAGCAGATTCTAGCGAGAAGAAACGGCAAGAAACTCGCATAGTTGCTCTTTTCAAATAAACACACTTTTCTACAGTGCTGTTATTTACTGTAATTAAAGTCCTATGATGGAACCCGAGCCTCCAGGCGTTTCTTTTTAAAAACACCTCCAAGAAACCCTCTCCCCAGTAGGCGTACATATTTTAAATTTAAAGCCAAGAGTTTGAATCAACCTAGAATGCAAGTTATATAAAAATATCAATAATTTTTAATTTAGATACTAAAAAAAGAATTGAATGTGAGTTGATTTTATTTGAATATGAATTCAATAACGGCTGTAATGGCTGCTCGGCGCGTTGTGACGCGTTTATTGACGGCCTCGTAACAATAATTTTTCGGGAAACGTTTTCACACGCATTGATGTGAAGTGAAGCGATCCGCTGTTGGTTTAATTTCCACGTTTACAAGTTTTACGATGATGTCAAAATTATTTCGCGATTTCATTCGAACGAGTGGATATAAAAAATAAGATAATTTTGTTTAATTGTTCGCTGTGAGATGTTTTATCTATCTGTAAACTTATAGTTACAAAAGAAATTTAAACTATCAACAACAACAGCCTGTTACTCCCACTGCTAGGCTAAAGTCTCTTCTCCCTTTGAGGAGGTTTGAAACATATTACCAATGCGGGTTGGTGGAATACGCATGTTGCAGAATTTCTGCAAAAATAGACACATGTAGGTTTTCTCACGATGTTTTCCTACCGCCGAGCATGAGATGAATTATGAACACAAATTAAGCACATATATATAGTGGTGCTTGACTGGGCTTGAACCCGAAATCATCGGTTAAGATGCACGCGTTCTTACCACTGGGACATCTCGGCTCTAAATAGATTAAAAAAAGGAATAAGGTACAGAACGAACGTACAATACATAATTATTACGTAAAACATCAAATTTGTTTTCCTACACCGCCGAGCATGAGATGAATTATTATAAACAAAAATTGACCACATGAACACTTAGTGATGCTTATTTTGATCGCAATCACCGTAACTACCAAATATTTATAAACACCGTTAAGACTTCATTTCATCGAATTCGATTAATTCCCAATTAAAGTTATAATAATTTAAAGTCTTGTTCATATCTGTTTAATGTTATTTAAGCCATAAAACTATTTTCCGGATTTCTCTAAGAAAAATATGTACCTACGGTTAAAAAGTACATACAGACGAAGCATTAAGTAGCTAATAAAAATTCAATGTTATTTCTCCTGTCTACTTTAATTCGAGCCCGGGGCCTAAATAATACAATTATTATAATACCAACACAGTTTAGTGTACAGCAATAAACACACACACTCACACTCCAAAACATTAAGCAGATGTCTTTATTCTTTACAATTTATTATTAAAAAGAATAAATACAGCCATCTCTTATCATTGTACGTAAAAAACACGTAATAATATGTTGCCGTCTCATTCGTGTAATGAGATTCAAAATGGCCCGTTGCGAGCTTGTATGGAATAATAGTGGTTTATTTTAATGAAATACTTTTGTGGGGGCGTAGCTTTTTATATTGCTTTGTGTTTCATTGTCTTTTTGTTCGTTTTGTGAGATTGAATACATACTATTTATATGCATTTGTTGATTTAATTCTTAGTTTTTTTTTTTGTAAAGAGGTTTTATAATTTGTAAACTATGATCCTTTTTAAGTGCGTAATTATTAGTGTCAGCCATCTTTGTTTGTACGTTGAATTAATCTTTATACAAACTGCGGTTCATCCTACATAACACGAAGTATTTTTCATTAAATTTACTACATTAGCAAGGAGATAAATGTGCAATTTTTACGTTATCTAGTTTCTTAGAATTAATCTAAAAATGAAAATACTATATTGAAGTGGGATAAGCACTTAAACTTATAACTCAAAGTTTCGTCGGAGTCAATTTATCGTATTCGTTTCTATAATACGACTCCGCGAATATTTTTAACTTTGCCTATAAATAAATTTAGTTCTCTTGTTTAAATGTATTCACAAATACTTATTGATTTTCATTCAACAAGAACTAGTTATATAAATAATAAAAAAGCGTATAACTAATTCGACTTTCGTGGAGTAACTTAAACTAAGTAAGTATAACTTAAACGAATCGAATATATGTATGTTTGTTACTCTTTCACAAAAAAACTACTGGACGGATTTGGATGAAATTTTACAGTAATATAGGATATACACCAAAATAACAAATAGGCTATAATTAATAATGATTTTATGTAATCTGGTCACAATATAACATTACATATAAAGTACGCGTGCGAAGTCAGAGCGTGTCGCCAGTTCAAACATAAAATCGATTCTGTTACGTGCCGATTCTTTTCGTTGGAATAAATATTCCGAACTAAATTTTACTTAACATTTAATTATGTAACGTTATTATATCGAATATAAAACAAAAAACTGTTTTGCATAAAAATATTCTTCTCAAAAGAACCATCAATGAAGTCAGTAATTACTCGAGTAGTTTTTTCTAAACTGAAATGTAAAGCAAAAGCCCAATGATATTCTAATAAACAGATATGTTATATCCATACTAAACAACAGAAAAAAGTGTGTTTATTTTAGTTTATTTTTACATTTCGTTAAAAGTAAAAAGGATAGCTTGATAAAAACAATAAGTAAAAGGGATGGAACTAGATGTTTTAATTACGCAAAACGTATTACTACGTAATTAAGATGTATAATAACATATTACTACGTAAAACAACTAAAGGCAAACGTCCCAATTAGGACGTTTTCTAGTCTTCACTTTTTGCGCGTTAATAACATATCTGTTTACTAGAACATCATTGCGAAAGCCTGTAAGTGTCTCACTGATGGGCTGAGGCCTCCTCTCCCTTTGGGAGGAAGTGTAATGAAGCTTATTCCATCACACTCTAATGCGGGATGGTATTGGCAAAATATAGAATTTAGACAAATTCTGGTGTTAAGATGTTTTCCCGTACTGCTGAGCACGAGATGAATTGTAAGTCATAAATTAAGCATATGAAAATAAAGTGGTTTGTATTTGGTTTGAATCATCATTGGTTAATATGATCATGTTTTAAACACTGACCATCTCGGCTCAAAACAATAATATATTCGAATATGCTCCGTAGAAGCCAATCATAAAAGTTACATACATTACTCATAATGAGTTGCAGTTATTGTTGATATCAAGTGATACTGGTATCATCTGTTTCAGATTTTTGTGGACATAAATAAGAACTGCTTGCTAATCAACAGCCTTTTTCAGCGAATAGCGTTATGCTCTGAATCTGACTGTTCGCTATGATAATCTTTTCAGTATTCCATTCGTAAGAGATATTACATAATCACAATTACTACATACCTGATTTGTACATATGAACGCCCCGACTGTACAAGCTATTACAACTCTGTATTTTTTAATTACCAAACCGACCCGAATTAATCTGCTAAGCAACGATTAGGTACGTTTTAAATATAGAAAACTCACACGTACAAACAATGCAACGCACTCACACTAATACAACTCGCTTATACATAATACGATCAAATTGTAATCGAATCACGCCCCCTCCTCTTCACCTCCCCCCTCGTTTAAAAAACAATAACATAGACCATTAAATTCGCACACATCACTGAAAACGCCTCGCACTCTAATTGCACGAACACAATCACTTGTTCGAGCGTTTGTGAAGCCAAGGAACAGGGCGCATTAGAAATGGCATTGGGCTCTAATAGCTACTGTTGTATACTAAATACTAACGAGATACCTCGGGTTCGTTACACCGTGCATAAGCTCCGTATTGACACTTAACATCGGGGCTTTTTTCTAAGAATTAATTTGGAAAACGTTGAAAGCCAACTTCGACCAAAGGTGGAGATTCTTGCCGATTTGACCGGTGGTAGCTTCACTTAATTGTTAAACGACGATTCAATAGTGTGTCTAAAAGCATACTTGAAATAAGTATATTTTTATTTTTATTTTTATTTTGTGAAACGCTATTTGATGCGTTCACTTTTTACAATGTTATCACAGATCAGTTGCATGCCTCGATCATTTTCAGTAATGACTTTTGAGTTTGTTCTCAAAGACTCTGGATAGATTAATTCGCACCCCTAATATTGAGGGTATAGTGTTAGTTTAATTAAAAACATATCTTTTCTGCAAACCTGATAACTTTACTGGGAAATAAATTTTGATATATCGTTATTAGCTCATAAATTTTAGTAATTTTTGAAATATAATATATTTATTAAACAACCCACGTGTGTTCTTAGGATGTGGAAATTTAGTTTTTCTTGTCGCTTCTCATAATGATATCCTGCATTTTATTTCCATGGCTTATAATGGCATCTCTAAATTGACATAGCTCTCTGCTGATCAAAATCCTTCCATAGATTTCGAGAAGATTAGGAGCTGACAGCATTACGCTGATCCAATGTGGAAGATTCTTATTTACCCCGTGCAGGTTTCTTCGCGATGTTTTTCATTACCGCCGAGAACAAGATGAATTCTAAATTCAAGCAAGCACATTAATCTAGTTATGTTTGGCCCGGATTTGTTTGCCAGATTCTTCTGTTAAATTTTACGTCTTTTAACCACTTTCCCATCATGGCTCTTCCCTGCAAATAACATTGTAGGATATATTAATTTAAATTTAATATAATCTCCCCATAATTATTGCCCTTGTCTTAGTGTCATAAAAAAAATCGTAACTCAAGTCATTATATATTTAAAGAAAGATCATTTTTTAACTAATTAATAAGCAATGTTTCGTATAACCCTGATGTTGTCATATATTATAGCTATAGGCGTTGAAATCGAGACTGGTTACATATATGGCACTTTTACATAATCTGTGTTTTAAGGTATAAGTACAATGAGTTACTTCTAAAAACATAAAAGCTATTATAGTCTTTATGTCTCGATGTACAAGTATGGTTATTGTTTGCCCGTTTTAGATGTATTGTGCGGTGTACGCTCTCGTCGCGCCCGTTCCAGTCGTGCGTTACGAGTTGTGACAATATTGTTTTAGTGTTTTGTGCTTTCTTAATGTTGAATTCCTGCGACACAAAGCGTTCTTTTTTTAAAATTATTTCAAAACCGACGGCTATTGTTTATTGTATTGCATTTAAACGCTCTGAAATATATTTTAAAATAATTAGTACGCAGAACGAGGCATTCATTAAAAATATGGTTTCATTTAAATTGTAGGTTTTGAAACGCATTGTATTACGTTATTCAAATAAAACAAAATACATTCAAAACTATGCACATATAACCTTTGTCTTTCTTCCATACTAGCCTGGTTTTCGATTCTTAAGATGCGTTTTATTAGCTAATAGATGATGATGATAAACGCAATATGAACAGCACTACAGTATGTTGTTTGTATCCAAATGATTCGTATATCTGATATATACACAACAATTGACAGTCTAGCTACTCTAATGGCTAGATATAAAGTTACAAATTCTGTTCTGGGTTCCACCTCAGATCCAACAAAAGGTTATTCAACAACAGCCTGTAAATTCCCACTGCTGGGCTAAAGGCCTCCTCTCCCTTTGAGGAGAAGGTTTGGAATATATTCCACCACGCTGTTCCAATGCGGGTTGTTGGAATACACATGTGGCAGAATTTCTATGAAATTTGTCACATGCAGGTTTCCTCACGTTTTTTTCCTTTACCGCTGAGCACGAGATGAATTATAAAGACAAATTAAGCACATGAATCAGCGGTGCTTGCCTGGGTTTGAACCCGCAATCATCGGTTAAAATGCACGCGTTCTAACCACTGGGCCATCTCTGCTCGGTTATTGGATTTTACTTAAAATTCTCAGTAACAGCCAGCAGTCTAGAAGTTGGACGTGCTTCAGAGAGCTCTTAACGTCGTTAGTTCTGAGTTTGTGCTCTTTCCGAGTCTGTCGAATTTGCTGTTTAAGAATCAGAGAAAAGAGAGTGCACCATGATTACACGTTTGTGCTTTAAAACATGTCTGGTTGTTGTGGCTCACGCCGACATCTCTCCAGAGATTTGCCGGACCATGACCAATATCGACCAGTAATAAATCACCATCATCTATGACAAATTCTCGCTGTTTCCCGGAGCTCCATCACACCGAATTTAGATATTATCTTACTATATATCCTTGATTATTTCCTTATCTTAAGTATTAATGGTAATCGTACTATTATTAATAAATTGTTCTTTCAAGCAAAATCTATTTTTCCCATGGAAGTGATCCGCTCTTTTGCTTCTCTTAAAAATAGTGCAGACCTTGCAAGCGCGCCAAAACGGGGACATTTATTGTATATATCATAGTTTGAAATCATGTAACCGATTATAAAAAAAGGAGTTCCCGTAATGAACGCTAAAGTTGAGTCACATGATAAACCTTCAATGTAGCTTATTGTATAGATTCGCATGCACGTATTGACTCACTGACTCACCCAGTGTGACTTTTAAACTCAACTTATAGAGTTTTGTTACTCGTTCGCTCGTACATTTGCGGGCCGTGTTTGCTCGGCGCTGTGTGCACAGAGGAATGATTTTTTTTATGTATTTTAACTTGTAGAGGTTTTTAACGAAACATGTTTCAAAGAAAACTTAACATTTTTGTTTATTTTCGAGACATTTACTTTGAATGCGCTTTTGTGTGCTTTTTATTTGCTTATTTTTATATTATTTAATTTTTGGAACTTTCCTATGAAATGTAAATATTACGTGAGTTAGAAGTCATTCTTTGTTTTACTATTGGTAGTCAAGTTTTAACTCTTTTACGAAATTAATTAAAATGTTATGTTTAAATACTTAATTAAAGATCATATGGGAAGATTATAGACGACAAATTATGTTAAAAATATTATATTAGTCGCCAATTTTGGTGTAAGGTCTTTAATAGTATGTCTTTGTAATATAAAAGGTGGCACCATAGAATTTACATGCCGATTCAGAAGTTCATTCGTACAGTCAATGTTACGACTCAAAAGAAATTCATGGAGTACATTTTAATTTCATTTTAAATGTGGGATTAATTATAAATATTTATCAGGCGTATCAAATATATACATATTTAGTAAGGGCATTCCGTCGATATCTGGATTATTATGTATTAGACATACCTACTACGCTTACTTTTTGAGTATAACTGTAATATCAATCACTTATTAATAACTATAAATATGAATATGTACATCACAAACGCCAAGTTATTGAAAACTTTTATTGATGTCTATATTCAAATAAATAAATTAATGTTACTTTTTCTTTTGTCAACAGTACACAAACGAGCTCGAATCACAGAGGTATGTTCAAGCCCATCTCCGCCAGAAATGACGCAGGAGAGTAAAACGCCAGTTCATACTCCGCCGCTTTCCACACCACCGCCACGGTCACCATCCGACCACGAACTAAACGTCGAGGAGGAGCTGGAGCACTCTGAACCATCCCTCACGCCAGAGAACCTGTCGATGAAGGAACAGAGACAGGATGAGGTGAAAAAAGAAGACGAGGATAAATGGGATCCGACGTATAAGTACCGACGCGGGAAGGACGCGCCCATGTCGGAAGCTGAGGACGCTGTGCCCTTCCAGAAGTCGCCCATCGATGTCTTAATAAAGGTGTTCCCGAAACGCAGTCGACAGGAGATCGAAACCATCCTAGCTAGATGCAAAGGGGATGTAGTCGCTGCCATGGAAATGATGGTCAACGGCCCCGAGCAGTCCTACAGCTTGACACCCGAGTCTCCCTACATGCAGAACTACCAATCGAGGTCTGCGTTCTCTCCGCTGTCAAACCAGAGCTTCAAATTTTCACCATCTAGAAGATTCCTCACGCCACCCTACAGTGGTACGCGCTACATGCCGACAGTGATACGACCTCCTCCAGAGTATCTGTCTTCTTTCTTGCCTCCCTCCGAGCTGATGTACGGGCGACAACTGCAAGTGCCGTCCCCCGGAACTTCTCCCACTTCTGACAACACGAATAATGATGGATTTTCTGATTAGGGGTACCTGAAATATTGGACAGTACTTTAAACCGTTACTGACCATTAACATGAAATTATAACACAATCTCTGTGAAATTGAAAATGATGTAAAGACTTGAGTTAAAGTATGTGAACGAGTCAGTCAGTTTTAAGTTAGAGATACTCATCTTAAACGAGTTACATAATTATACAATATGTTGCATAGTTATTATATAATTATATAAAATTAAATACAATGACAATGTAAGTGTAAGATATTAATTAATTAATTAAGATGATCGCGGAATTGGTGAGCGACTGTAAATATGTGTTTTGCTTCATTAGACATAGTTGTGATAAATTAGTTAAATAAACATACATGCTAGGCTATCTAGTCGTTTATTTCAATAGAATTTGTGCAAAGCAAAATATAAAATATAAATCCATTTTTTGGTTATAAAAATATGTTTTACAACTTATATTGAATGCGACTGTTCTTTTTATTGTAAGTAGTTTTTATTTCACGTATTTTCAAATTTAGTATCCGAAAGGTGGCAACACTGAAAATATAAAAAATGTATACTTCTTTCATTTGTTTTTCAAGAGTAATCATAACATACTCTAAGACAACTGCATTACTGCTAATTATAAATATCACTAATTGTATTGAAATAAACTCTATTTCCCATTGCCATCGGTTTATCGGTGTATGGATTAAAATAAAGTATACTTGTAAGCCTTTAGTGATATTTGAGTATACGAAGTTATAAGTCAAAGTTATGAAGTGACATTTTCAAGTGTATATTGATCGATTGCATACTAGTTAACCTAAATAACTATTCTATAAAAGCAAATTGAAAACTCACCGTTACTACTACGTTACTCACTCACTCATCATAAACATTTGTACAGTATAAGTGAGATGCGAAGTGAGTTCTGATATATTGTAATTGTAAACGAGATTACTGCTTTAGTTTTATACACTAAGGTTATGCGTTTCTTTAGTTCCATTATTAAAGTTTTATTTTTATTGTATTGATCAAGTTTTCGACCGATGAATTGGAATAGGGTTAGTAGAACAATAAATTTGTGAAAAGTGTACTAATTCGAATTAGCTAGGACAATTGGGCTCCATATTTGTGTGAGTAATTTGGACTCGTAATTAACGATCAACGACGAGTAAAAATGTTCAGTTAAATCTGCGAGTAGAATCTATGTGATGTAAATATGTAAAGGTAAAATCGAATGTCGAACTCTTTTGCACGTTTTGTCGCTATTTTCATATTTTTTCCTCAAAAAAAACTTTAATCTATATCTCAAAATAAAAACAGTCAGCGTGATGAATTCTGACAATGTTTTTATTTCAACCTTACAACCCGACGCGGTGCGGTTACTGCACTTATTTTTACTAGATATTTCAAAGACATTGGATCAACTTATTTTATTCTTATAAAAGAAATTAGGACGGCATCTAAGTAAAGTAAAAATGACTGACTCTGTCCATAAATGCCCGTATCCTATTTAACAAAACAAAATTGATAGAATAAGATCGTTTTTTGAGTTAACGAAAGCAAAGCCGCGGGCCGAAACTAGTACTAACTAATAAATAAGCGCGTTGTGCAAAAGGGATTACACTCGATTCATCTCAATACGTAGTGATCTTACCGTGTAATTCTCAACAAATATTTTCTCTCGATATTCATTGATATATAAATATTTTAGTATTAATGGCTAAGTGAGGCGTTAGACGCCATTTTGTAAATAAACGAGTACCTATTATACGTAATAATTTCATTGTAAGTAATTAGTTAATATTAAACTTAGATGTTCTAGATTAATTTTTATAGATAATTACCAAACAGATTATATACAATAGAATGGTTTTAGCGAGTATTTTGTTTTTTTAATTTTGATATTTAAACTGACCTCCTTTTCTATACGGCAAACATTTAATTATCACGATCGGGGATTCACCTTGATCAAACTCAAAGACAGATCAATGTACGTAATAAATATACCCTTAGCTGCTCGTATTGCAATATTTTGAACAAATAATATAATAGTCTTTAAATACTCGTTAAAATAAGTGTTCATAAATAATTAGTGTTAATATTATATTTATACTTATTATGTACTTAAAATATTAGAAGTGGAATGTTTAATCGTTTAGAGTAGCTGAATGTAAATGTTCTGAACAATAAACGGCTCATTACACGCAGACTCGCCTCTTGTTTCCTTCATTTCAAATGTCTCCTACGAACGATAATTCTGTGATCATACATGTGGAACGGAACGGTCTTTCTGCAATCGTAATGATGGGAATTATATTTTCAATTAACCCGTTCGTACGAACGTACTTAGTCGTTCGTAATATGTTGGTACTCAATATGTTCAATGCAATAATAACTTACTTTACTGAAATCACTACATAGCATAAAACAAAATTGCTTTCTCTGTCCCTATATCCCTATGTATGCTTGAATCTGCAAAACTACGCAACGGATTTGAATGCGGTTAATTTTAATAGATTGAGTGATCTGAGAGGCAGGTTTTTGTATTTAATACATAGACGATATAGTAAAGACTGATAATTTTAGAAGTTTGTAATGTGATGTAGTAAATAAACAAATTCTGTAGGCAATATATTTAGTGTCAGTATTGCACCCGTGCGAAGCCGGGTCGCTAGTTTATAATAAAAATGCATTCTCAAAACGTCCATGAATTAAACATAACATATATAGACATAATGACATAGATTGTCAATATTCGGTAACACATTTTAATAATATTTAGGCAAATGGGCCACAATGGCTACGGGCCACAAGCGCGCATAAACAGCGGCGTTGGTAGGAATATAAACTATCAATTGCATCGTCAACGCATCATCAACCTTAGAAACTAAGACGTTATAACCTTATTTTTGTAATGACACTAGATTACTGAAACAAAACAATACTCGATAGTCTTTATATTTTACCTAACCATCATCATCTTTTCATAGTATAAAACAAAGTCGCTTTCTCTATGTCCCTTTATACGCTTAAATCTTTAAAATTGAGTGATATAAAGATAAACGTTGATTATTTTAAAGATTTCTAATTTGATGTCGTAAAAAGACACATTTTTGCGCATATATTGCAAACGCTGGCAAAAAAGAAAATCTTTTAAAGAAGCAAAACAACTAACTTAATTTCCGTCATTTGTCAATAAACATAAAATATTAACAACAATTATAAGTATCGTTTTAAGACAAGAAGAATTATAAATTACATATACGAGAAATAGTGGTTAGTTATTTTGATTATAAGAAAATAAACAATAATCATAATTGTGAGTATACTCTTCAATAACAATGAATTTATATAGATTCAAGAAAGTCGAGATGGAACAGTGGTTCGAACGCGTGCATCTTAACCGATGATTGCGGTATCAAACCCAGGCAAGCACCGCTAATTCATGTGCTTAATTTGTCTTTATAATTCATCTCGTGCTCAGCGGTGAAGGAAAACATCGTGAGGTAACCTGCATGTGACAAATTTCATAGAAATTCTGCCACATGTGCATTCCACCAACCCGCATTGGAACAGCGTGGTGGAATATGTTCCAAACCTTCTTCTCAAAGGGAGAGGAGGCTTTTAGCCCAGCAGTGGGAATTTACAGGCTGTTGTTGTTGTTGTTGTTGTATATAGATAGAAAACTGGAGCTACACTCTTCACAATATTTACAATGGCACCGAAGAAACAAAATATTGGAACATGGATATCATGAATATTTATATTAGATCTATCTAATCGCTTTTTAGATATTCTTTGTTCAGTTTATATGTTAAACGTCGAATTAAAACAGTACTCGGTAAATCGGAACCTCTTAAATGTAGTGCGTCTAACTGGCCGACAGACAGTTAACCACTCGCCGACATCGACGCTCGAGTGACGCACCATTGTGAGGCCGACAGCGTGACGTCGAGTTGACGTCCATTAGACGTCGGCTTAACGTCGTTTCATCTTCGTATGTTATGATAGTATTTTTTAAATTTTGATACATATATAACAGAATCATTTATTATTAGTAATTTATAACATAAAGATTCAAATAGTATATCGAAGCCTTAATCTTCGCCTGAAAGGTAGAGTTTGCCTTATATGATCTTAAATGATATAAAACATTTACATTAGAGTAACAGACTCTGCTTTTACAAAGTTTTTGTATGACCTTACTTATACATATAATAATACTAATAATGATTAACACAGTAGGCACTCAACGAAACTATTTTATCTGAGGTGAACTGCTTCTTTGGTTCCGTCGGCTGTTTTTAAAAAGGAATGGTTTCCTAAATAAAACCGTACCATATTTTATGACTTTGATTGATTAGTGTCAAACCTAATTTCCATTTAAGGAATTTACTTAAGAACTTACTACATTAAGAAATTTACTTGGTGGTAGGGCTTTGTGCAAGCCCGTCTGGGTAGGTACCACCCACTCATCAGTTATTCTACCGACAAATAACAGTACTCAGTATTGTTGTGTTCCGGTTTGAAGGGTGAGTGAGCCAGTGTAACTGCAGGCACAAGGGACATAACAACTTAGTTCCCAAGGTTGATGGCACATTGACGATGTAAGGAACAGTTAATATTTCTTATAGTGTCATTGTCTATGGGTGATGGTGACCACTTACCATCAGGTGGCCCATCTGCTCGTCCACCAACCTATACCATAAAAAAAAAAATTAAGGAATAATTTTAAATCGAACGTTAAAATAACTTTGATTAATAAGACGTAACAGACGTATTAATATATAAACGATTATATACACGATCATAAAGAGTGCAGTTCGAATTTGTTGATTTTTGTATGTAACTGCTCGTCAGAAAAGAATTTGCCTTCTTTATTACTATATTTATACATTATTGAATATTTAAAAATGATACAAAAGTGATCTCAAGAGCCTCATCGAATAATATATTTTGTTTTGATTTAGAGAGCAGGGGCAAATTCTAGGTAGAGCTAAGGATTCGTAATTAGAAACACTAAAATACTTGTTTTTAAAATCTGTCAATATATACTTAGCGGCCGTTTAGAATTGATAACTCAAATCTAGGCAATATTTTCTCCCACGCCCCAGGAGTACGTTAAAGCACATTAACAGTTAGAATCGTAATGAGGCGATCATTATCATTCCACTATAGACCTTCAGTATCGAGCAAATCTAGTTTAGAAAAAATACTATTAATAATACATTTTTAACTATCGATAATTGAATCCGTACTATTTACTATTAAATATTTATAAGTTGAAAATGTAACATCTCGCCCCATTGCCTCCACTGGTGACAGGAGGATTGGTTCGTTTTTTGCCCAGAGGATCAGAATTGCGAATCAATAGGGAAATGCTGCTAGCATTCTTGCCACCATTCCACGCGGTCAAGATTTGTACAGTAACTAGTTTTAGTTCATATTTGTATATATTTAAGCATTTAATGTTATCATTTCTTATGTTAATAAATTCTTAGAAGTATAGTAGAAAAAAAAGCACGTCTCTATAAAAGTAAATTTTGAAATTATTCAATTATGTTGCTTCAATGCGGGATGGTGAATTGTAATAAATTGCTGACTCTTATTGATAAAAAAAATATGAAATATCAAAACTATTACATTAAACGTTTCCTGACGAAGCTTTTTGGCGACAAACACGTATTATATGTTATTGAAACAAGTTATAGTGGTATGCATTTCCTGCATCGATATTTTCCGCGATACTATTTGAGTACATTGATTCGAATAAGTCAATCTATTCCTTAGTATTTGTATTTAGACCCAGCTAGATGTCTAGACGATAGTCCCACTACCCACATGTGTGACAAGCAAGCTAATGTTAATTAAGATTATCTTGCGTTGTGTGGGCTTAGTTACGATATAGATTTTCATTTCTTAATTAGTATGTATCCTAAAATATATTTAATGCTTTTAGAGTGTTTTTATATATTTCATTATTTACATTAATAAAACATTACAAAAAAAACATAGAAATAAAATTGGATTTGAATATAAGATAAAATATTGAACAGTAAAATCTAAAATGTATGCGTTATGGCCTTTGATCTCATCAGTGCAAATGACAACAATGTAACAACTCACTTGACAACAATTTGGTCAACCGAAACGTAACGTTACTACGAATTAATAAAATTTACAACCCACTATTATGAAATTAACCCCATTTTATAGCACAGGAATATTTACTTTAACACACTAGAGATAGACGTCAAAACAGCCTGTGTAATAAATTGTCATTTTCAAACTGCGAACAGGAAGCCTTTCAAGTTGTTAAATAATGAGAAAATATTCGCATGCGAGACTAGACCTTACTACAACGTTCAAATGTTTAAATTTCTATAAAAATATATTAGAATAAGTATCAAAATTTTACTTTCTATTTAAAAAGATTTTAATTCAGTTAATCGCGAGATTCGAATTCGCAACACGCGTCTGACACGTGACGCAAACAAGATGGCGGGCGCTCTCTATTTAAATTTGACGGCTGTAATTGTTTGTTGGTTTTTAAATAGCATTAGAGTTGGTTAAGATGTTTTGAATTTACAAGCGTGTGAGAAAATTTAATTATTTTTTAAACGTTAAATCAATTTACAAATCTTTTAATCGGATTATTTATTATTTACATAAACTATTAATTTTTAACCTTTAAATGTATTTGCGTATGGATTCAAAGCACAAAGTAATTAATAAAAATAAATAGTATATCTTCCTGCGAATGAACTAAATATTCATTTGCCATTTATAGGAGTAATCTTCGACTCAAAGCTCCGCTTTCATCTGCATATTGATCACATAATAAATAAAAGCTTTAAAACACTAGGATTCATATTACGTAATGGTAGGGACTTTAAAAAAGTGTCCAGTAAAATTAATCTTTATAACACTTTAGTACGCAGTACGCTAGAATATTGTAGCAATGTTTGGAATCCACATTATGAAGTATACATAAAAAGAATAGAACGGGTTCAAAAGAGATTTTTGTGGCACCTGTCTTACAGCTGTAACATAACTAAAACACACCCTCATTACATTGACCGATTAAAATACTTTAACCTTGATTCTCTACAAAACAGAAGAGAAATACTTGACCATACATTTCTGTTCAAAATGGTAAATAAAGATATAGACAGCCCGCAATTACTTTCAAAACTATACTTTAATGCACCAGTAAAACTCCCAAGAAGGCTCGTGTATACTCCATTCAATACAAAAAAATGCAAAAGTAATCTCGCTCATTATTCACCTTTGAATAGAATGACATTAAAGTTTAACTCTCTTTTTAAAAATACTAATATTGATATATTCTCGGGAAGGCCTCTTGAATTCAAAAAAACAATTAAAAAATGTATAATTAATTAATTAAGCTTAGATTTTAGTTTATAGTTGATGGTTCTCCATGCACTTTATTTAAACTAAAATGTATTTAAACCAAAATGTTAACTTGTGATTACATGCACTCTGTTACTATTTCAGCATGAAGTGGTTGCCTGTAACTGAGGTAGCACATAGCATCTTAATTGTATTAATTTAAATGGCTGTATTTGTGTATACTTTGTTGGCGATCCAATAAATAAATAAATAAATAAATAAATAAATAAATAAATAAGCTTTTACATTCACGATGCTACACTTAGATTACAGATACACTCGTAAAACAATTTTATTTGACACCCGCAGTTTGTTATCACCGCCTAATATGGCTGAAATAATTGGTCTTATAAATAGTGTCTGGTAACTCGCAACATAATTAAAGTGTTTTCACTTAACATCAATGTTTAAATGGTCCTTCCACGACAAATAAAATTAAAATATACTTTAGTCGAGCTTGAGAAATGTGTTAAACGTAAAACTACCCCCCAGTTTGGAAAGAAGAATGTTTATAGAAGAACCGCTAAGGAACTCATTCATCGTCATCATCAGCCTGTAAATGTCTCACTGAAGGTCTAAGGCCTCCTCTCCCTTTGTGGCGAAGGATTGGAGCATATTCCACCACGCTGCTACAATGCGGGTTGGTGGATTACACATATGGCAGAATTTTTATGAAATTAGACACATGTAGGTTTTCTCACGATGTTTACCTTCACCGCCGAGCACGAGATAAATTATAAACATAAATTAAGCACATGAATATTCAGTGGTGCTTGCCTGGGTTTGAACCTGCAATAATGCACGCGTTCTAGCCATCTCGGCTCTCGGTTCAACTCAGTAGAAATTTAAAAAAAGAAAACGATATTTTTAGGATAAGTTTCATTCAGATGGTAATAATAAAATTCCAGAGCACTTCAGCGGAAGGTAACATGCACGGCATCCATTACAGTCGCTGGTGGATATTACCACGAGCACAAAGCGGCGCTGCGGGTTATTGGGCAACTTTATATATAATTCAAACACTCGCGAAACGGATTTTAGATTCTATCCGCCCGACGGTTTCATGCGGCGAGTATAAATTGTACAAAGTTATTATATATCAGAAACAGAAGCTATATTGATCTCTTTTTATTCATAACGAATTTTTTATTTTGACCTTTTTTTATTGTTATTATAATTTCTAAATATAATAACATTAGAAAAAGGTCAAAATAATCGTGTGTAATGTCGGCTTCGTTCTCGATTTAGGGGTTGATTGTCATATAAAAAGTAGCCTTTGTTATTCCTTGGACTTCTAATTTGCTTCATTGCAAATTTCGTCAAATTCGGTGCATAGGCAGTAAGATGCGAAAAAACAGACAGACAGTCAGAATTACTTTAACCTTTGTAATAAAGCATAGATTTGTATATTTTTATGCAAATCTGCTAGCATTATATTACCAGGTACCAGAATCAATTTTTTTGCAAATTAGGTACAATATTAAGTGCAGATTGGTACTAAGGCTGACTAATAAGTATTATGATTATAATACTTTGCATTTATTTCACATGGTGGTAGGACTTTATTCCACTCTGTCTGGGTAGGTACCAACCACTTATAACGTATTCTACTGCAAAGCACCAATATCCAGTTAGTAATGTCGTGTTTCGGTTTTAAGAGTGAGACAGTCAACATCAAAATCAAAATTAAAATAAACTTTATTCAAGTAAGCTTTTACAAGCACTTTTGAATCGTCAATTAACAATTAAGTGAAGCTACCACCGGTTCGAAAAGTAGATTCTACCGAGATAAACAGTCAAGAAACTCAGTAGTAACTCTTTTCAACATTTAAAAAAAATAAAGTCATGTTAGTTAATACAATTATTTAAATCAGGATATATTCCTGCGTGGAAGTCAACAGGTATTATTTCCACGCTTTTTTATCATCTACAAAATCTTGTATCGAGTAATACGCCTTTTTTACCAATGTATTTTTTATAAACGATTTGAATTTACGAAACGGCAAAGTTACAAATGTCTGCGGAATTTTATTATAGAAACGGATACCTTGCCCCAAGAAGGATTAATGACTTTGCGGAGTCGGAGACTTGGCGTTATAAGCTTATCCTTACTTCTAGTGCCTATACAATGATTATCACTGATTTTATTAAAGTGATCAATGTTACTGTGAATATACATGATATTGTTGTAAATATATTGCGACGCAACAGTGAGTATTCCTACTTTGCTAAAAACATCCCGAAGGCAGTCTCTAGCTCCAAGATTATAAATAGATCGGATTGCTCTCGTTACTAAAATAAAGACAAATTCAATTTCTGCAGCGTTACCCCAAAGTAATATGCCATATGACATAATACTGTGAAAATAACCAAAATAAACTAAACGAGCGGTATCAATATCAGTTAGTTGTCTAACTTTTCTAACCGCGTATGTTGCGGAGCTGAGTCTTCCTGCTAGGGATGATAAATGGGGACTCCACTGAAGTATGGAATCCAATTCTATTCTCAAGAACACCATCGTATCGGCTACATCAAGCCGGCCACCGCTTAAAGATGATGAAAAGATATTGGAAATAATAAAAAATCCTTACATCACAGCAATGCGACAACAAACTTGGGCGCTAATGTGCCTTTAGTAACACTGGCTCACTCACCCTTCAAACCTTTCATGATTTGGCAAAGTAGATGTAGAGTCGAGATGGCCCAGTGGTTAGAACGCGTGCATCTTAACCGATGATTGCGGGTTCAAATCCAGGCAAGCACCGCTGTTTCGTATTCTTAATTTGTCTTTATAATTCATCTCGTGCTCAGCGGTGAAGGAAAACATCGCGAGGAAACCTGCATGTGACAAATTTCATAGAAATTCTGCCACATGTGTATTGCACCAACCCGCATTGGAACAGCGTGGTGGAATATGTTCCAAACCTTCTCTTCAAAGGGAGAGGAGGCCTTTAGCCCAGCAGTGGGAATTTACAGGCTGCTGTTGTTATAGTAAATAACCAACAAATGCGTTCATATTTTTAATTTTAAAATTTTAGCATATAACCTAATTATTCCCTATCGCATGAAACCATTCCGAACGCCATAATTCAATACTTTCTTCTAACTTGGCTACCACTATTACAATAAGTTCTCTCGAGCGAGACAGGTATAGTATCCTAGGTACGAGTGAGAGGGACGACAGATCCTTTGTGTTAAGTTTCAGCTTTCAGTCGGGGAATTGTAAAATTTCTCTCGAGTCGTCGCTAATCGCTCCGAAGTTCAAACTAAAAATAAAACATAACTCCGCGAAAGCTGAAAGACATCTGGATAATTTAATATCGATATTGTGAGACTTTACGTAATAACGTTCGACTTTATATTTCTAGACGAATCACTTTTCATCGACTAGTGATGTAGTTATTTTTAAACGATTTTAGTTGACTATAAGAGGGTAATCCTAACTTGCTAACTCTCATCTATACTAATATTATAAACGTGAAATGTAACTCTCCAAACTGCCGAAACGAATTTGATGAAATTTGGTATGAAGCAAATTTAACTCCAAAGAAGCACACATACTACCTCCTTTGCCTAATACATGACAACTCATAAAACGCAAGCGAAGCCGTGTTCGACAACTAGTTACATATTCATTGTCAGGGTTATGGAAAAGGACACTGAGTTCCCAATACCCCCAACTCTTAATAACACTGGGGCGAGGCTAAACGCAAAAATTAGTGTTAATACATAATTTATATCATAGGTAGGTACAATGTTATTTGCCAACCAAATACACAAAAACTCATACGACATAGGAAACACAAAATGTATATTAAAATGGATGTTTATATTTGTTTGATTATTGATAAAATGTATTTCAGAGTCTTAACCATTTGATTAGGAATTCTTAGGCTGTACTATTAAAAAAAATGTGTTCAAATTAAAAAATAATCGTTCGAGTCCCCAGATATGAAATGCAGCCATCTAACCGTCAAACGTCCAATAAAATTAATTAAGCCATCGTCATCTATAAAATACGCGAAACAAAAATGGAAAAGCGAAATATACAAGCGCGAACCTTAGCGCGGTCAATAATAAAAATAATTACTGCGAGTGTCAGTGACAGTCCCGGGGCTGGCTAGCTGTGGACGCGGCTTCTCATCTTAAATGCACATTTACACTACTTTAAGCTATATTTTTTTCCTTTTATGTGATAGGTTGCAAACACACGGGAAGCTCATCTGATGAAAAATGAGTACCACCGCCCTTGGACATCTGCAACATGACTTTATACCATTGTAGCTATTTTCTTCTTCTTTTTATGTTATAGGGGTCAAACGAGCAGGAGGCTCACCTGATGGAAAGTGACTACCACCGCCCATGGCCATCTGCAAGTGCGTTGTCGGCTTTTAAGGAAAGTGTACGCTCTATTAGTAAATTTGCTTTACACCAAATTTCATCAAATTCGGATCATTGGATTGGTCGTGAAATAGAGACAGAAATAAATAAATAAATATAAATAAATATGAGACAACATCACATACATTACTCTGATCCCAATGTAAGTTCCCGAAGCACTTGTGTTATGGAAATCAGAAGTAACGACGGTACCACAAACGCCCAGACCCAAGACAACATAGAAAACTAATGGTAATCTACATCGACTCGGCCGGGAATCGAACCCGGGACCTCAGAGTGGCGTACCCATGAAAACCGGTGTACACACAACTCGATCATGGAGGTTGTCAAATAAAGACAAGTCAAGAAATACAGACAGAGTTACATTCACATTTATAATATTAGTATATAGAACAGACATAGAGTGAGTATAGATGACATTTTGTGTCGTTGAATTTAACAACACATAAAATAATGAAAACGAAAGCTCTCTCCACAGTCGCCGGCTGTAATATAAAATGTAGACGCGGCACAAGTATAGCGAATTAATCGAAACACAATCCAGTGGCTTGCGGGGCGTGGAGTGGGTCAGATGGCAGGGCTACCACTATTGTGCGCGCGGGTGGGGCGGGCGTAATGTAAACAATATAACTTCGGAACATCATGGCCCAGTGCTCAGATGGGTTTCAGTGCTTTAATATCATTAGCAACAACAATAACAACAACAGCTTGTCAATTTCCCACTGCTGGGCTAAGGCCTCCTCCCACTTTAAGGAGAAGGTTTGGAACATATTAGCAAACTGATATAATCATTAGCACTAATATTTTTGGTAGCATCCCTACCTTCCATTGGTCTTTGCACACGGTTTGACTAACTTATGACATCATATTGGATCACTATACAACTCTACTTATCATAGTTGTCTTGCTTTGAGTGAGTAAGCAATGCAAGCAAGCAGGCACAAGGGACATAACATTTAGGTTGCCAACTCTGATGGTGCTTGTTCTAAGATGGTTAATAATTCCTACAGTACTTATATCTTCATAGACAAAATGGTCATTTATGTACGTTTCGTGGTAAACTCAGCCATCAAGAGGAAACTCATCAATATTGAGCATTGTTGTTTGACTGTAGAATGGTGTTGATGTAAAGTAAGTAAAGTAACAGTCCGTAAATTTCCCACTGCTGGAATAAGGCCTCCTCTTCCATTATACCTCCCACCTATATAAATGGTGTTAATGAGTGAGCTTACTCAAAGGGATTTGGACGAAGCCATACAACCAAGTAACTTTGTTTACGTATTTTATTGTAAGTCCTTACTCAATAACCAATATGTTGTGGTTGACAGGGGATCGATCAGGAGTAGAATGCGAAAGAAATGAAATCCATGCGAACGGAACACAGGTGCTAATATAGACAAATATTGCATGTCAAGCCTTTGACGAAAGAAAATATAATAACAACCCTTACGAGTAACAAAAGCAAATCCACAAAGCGAATAATTCGTCAACATTGCCCAAAAAACTAGGGTTAATTCTGCAAAAAGTAAGATAACAAATACGCCCATCCCTCTCTTCACTATACATCTGAAAGGAATAGAGATATATCATTACAATTTTTTCCTTTTTAAAGATGCATCATGCCAGCCTTCTCTCTTCCATACATTAGACAGGGACGCAAATATTTAATCTCATACTTTCTGATCTAAAAAGGTATATCGGGGAATCTCTCCCACGCACTAAAACACAATACAATAACACAAGTATCTTGTACAAGTGATTTCGTTACAATAACTCGCTACTGATGCCGGTTTTGATAACGTTTTCACTCGACAATAGATACGTTATTGATACGTTCCCAAAGGATTGTTTGTGGTGAAATTGCGGATAAAATAGGATTGATTTTATCGGCTTAATGTTTTTTTATAACATTTTAAGTGAGGGTAACTGCCGAGATGGCTCGGTGGTTAGAACGCGTGCATTTTAACGGATGATTGCGGGTTAAAAACCCAGGCAAGCACCACTGAATATTCACGTGCTTAATTTGTGTTTATAACTTATCTCGCGCTCGACGGTTAAGGAAAACATCTCGAGGAAACCTACATGTGTCTATTTTCATAGCAATTCTGTCACATATGTATGCCACCGAGATATAGAGTCGAGATGGCCCAGTGGTTAGAACGCGTGCATGTTAACCGATGATTGCGGGTTCAAACCCAGGCAAACACCGCTGATTCATGTGCTTAATTTGTCTTTATAATTCATCTCTTACTCATCGGTGACAGAAAACATTGTGAGGAAACCTGCATATGACAAATTTCATAGAAATTCTGCCACATGTGTAGTCCATTAATTCCGCATTGGAACAGCGTGGTGGAATATGTTCCAAACCTTCTCCTTAAAAGGAGAGGAGGCCTTTAGCCCAGCAGTGGGAATTTACAGGCTGTTGTTGTTGTATATATGCCACCAACCCTCATTAGAACAGCGTAGTGGAATATGTTCCAAAAACCTTCTCCTCAAAGGGAGAGGAGGCCTTAGCCCAGCAGTGGGAAATTAAGGCTTTTGTTTGGTGAGGGTATATCTGCTTTTTGCGATTGAAACAAGGAGCTAGGGAGTTTTTCTAATTACATCTGATCGTATCTCTCAGATCATAGAACATTTATATAACTATTGAAGTAGAACAACTAAGTAATTTAAAATCTTAAATGATTTCAATAATATTTTAATGCAAATAAATTATTAATTTTCATGTGATATTTACAATGATATTCTAATAAACAGATATGTTATATCCATACTAAACAACAGAAAAAAGTATGCCGCGCCGGGGACCGTTTATTTTAGTTTAATTTAACATTTCGTTAAAAGTAAAAAAGGATAGCTTGATAAAAACAATAAGTAAAAGGGATAACTAGATGTTTTAATTACGCAAAACGTATTACTTTGTAATTATGATGTATTATAACGTATTACTACGTAAAACTAAAGGCAAACGTCTCAATTAGGACGTTTTCTAGTCTTCACTTTCTGCGCGTTAATAACATATCTGTTTACTACAACATTACAGTTACTCTTTTCGACTGTTTTAATTACAGTGTATGTCAGTAAAGTACAATTCATTTTCTATATAATTTTCCTAGAATTCTTATTTCAATTATACAATGAATAAAGAAATCCAATATTTCCGTAGACGCGTAGTCTGCACCTAACTCTGTGCATTTGTTTGACTAAAACGTCATTTAATAACGGAAACATAAAGAACATCAATGAGAATTATAACAAAATAATAAACATATTCCGATAACATTTAAGTGCAATTACTTTCATAACTCACCAACAATAACTGTTGTCGAGCAATCGACCTCAGACTCGAAAACGTTAAACAATTAATAAGTGATTTGAAAAAAAAACTAACAATAAAGTTCGATTACAAAAGTAGTCGTTTACTATATGTAATCACCCCGAACAATGCCCCGCGAACAAGGGCACCGCACGAACTCACTCACTCATTGACTCACTCACTCAAGTGCAATTACGAATAACAATTGTTTTATTATTTCCATTATAGCTTAATATCCCCTTGATAATTGTTATTCGATTATATATCGAGTATATTACTTTCATTCAATTAAATATTTATAAAAAAATATAACGATTTTTCTACTAATTTTGTCTCACAGGTATTATTTTTCTGTGTTCTTATAGTTTTTTGGTACCCTGTGTGCACAGATAGGTATTAGTAAAGTATTCAACGCAGTACTGATCTGTACTGATGCAGCTTATACACTTTCGTCATAAATATTTTAAAGTTATAATATTAATAGTTGGGTGTACTGCCAAACAGATGCATATTTTTTTATTATTTATATAAACTACACAAGTACTAATTACTCGTTAATAATTAATTTATCCTAATTTTGTCCTCTCCTTGTCACAATGTGAAGTGTATTTGTTAATAAAGGAAAACTACCCCTTTCAATTTCCATACGGAAAGAAAAAAGTACAAAATGTATTTTATTTAAGTGGGTGTTTCTTACAAACTATTTAGAGTTATTATTTTGTAAGATTTGTGTAAATTCAAATCTATCAACGATAAGGATCTTACGAAACTCAGTAATTATTCGTGTCTGAGAACTATATAATATTGGCGTTTTAATTAATTACAACTGAATTATTATTTACCCTACTTAGAAAGCAAACATCGTTATAAAGATCTAAACATTGACTGTGCGTACAGACATCGGATACATTTAGGCTTGGAGTATTTAAAAAAAAAAGTACTTAGCCGCACGTTGATTTTGATTTGATAAAATTAATATAGCTGTTAATTTTCTTAGACTAGCACCAGTCTCAGCGTTCGCGTATTAGTATTTCTTTATTAAACTAAAAACTTTAACCATCCGGTGAGCACACACAAACACACATGCAAATATTTTCAATATGGCGACAGAATCATATCAGTTATCGCTCTCCATAGTTTTAAAATCTATTTATATATACAATTGTTATTAGAACAAAGGTTATCTATACTGTTATTATTAAATAGTTTTGGTCAATACAAACACAGCACCTTCCTTTTTCCATCGTACTCGGTTCATTATAAAACACAATTGATTCTTTTCTTTTGTAATTGTGTGGTTATATTTTTAATTGAATAGATGTTGTTTAAATATATAATAATGTGGTATTGTTCGTTTGTTTGGGGTGTGGACGGTAACGGTAGCTGGTAGGCGGGGATACGAATCATAACATAATGAACGACCCGCGGCTTTACTTACCTCCTCGTTCTATTATTTAATTTAAAAACGGTTAAGGGTATTCCAATTTTAGACGAATAATTTCATCATTATAAATGTGAAAGTAACTCTGTCTCTCTCACGGCCAAACCTCTGAACCAAATTTGATGTAATTTATTATGAAGCAAACTTGAACTCCTAAAAAAGAACATAGGCTACTTTTATGCCTAACTCATGATCAACCAACCCTAAAACGCGAAACCGCGGGCCACTACTAGTTATTCATATAGCGTGAATAAGACTTCTCACAATAGTGTTATGCTAAAATGCTATTTAAGACTCAAAAATGACCGAAGAAAGAGTAACGTCAAGATAATAACTGTATTTTGTATCTGCTCTAAGGAGGCCTAACAGAAGATAATTAAAACGTTTCCAATTATATTAAGGCTATAAAGGATTAGGAATACCCATTCGAAGAGAGAATCAAACTCGTGATCACCAGTTTTGTACAGATGGCGTCGGATCTTTGAAAGCTCAAGTCATTGTGGTTAATTGCAAGCTTTTTATATAACACTGGAGCGCGGTCGGGGCGTGCGCTAGTTTTATTTTCACAAAGGATCGCTTTCACGGCGATACCGGAAGTGTGTAAATAAAGACATTTAAATATAAATATATTGTTCAAAGCGAACTTTCTACAGCATCCTTTTGTAATTAAATCTCTGAGCAACGAGTACGTCTATTAAAACATGGATTACCATTATTTACTTTCTATTTTCGATTGGTTCAACTTTTGGTTAAATATTTTTATAACAATTTTTTATAACAATAATATTATTTTTATTATCAAAAAATCATAGTTTAGATCAAGACAAGTTCATCAGGTTCAGGTATATTAAATTAATTTTGAAACAAACAAACTTTGGTAAAACTACTATGGTATATATTTATATTCAAATAACAATACTATCATATCTAATCTTCAATTTATTTAATTATGTTATGCTTACAGCTTTAATTACAGTTTAAATTCTGGCAAATATTTGAATCATGATTAAAAAAAAAACCCATTTGGTAATTAATTCATAAGCCCAAATTATAACATTTATTGTTAGTTCATACTTAATTATATTATCTATTTTATGAGGCAGATAAACTATGGCAATATTTTTAATATTCAATCACGGATCCTAGCTGGAAAATATTCTATCAGAGGCAGCAATCAGAAGAAAAAAAAACTTCCTCAATCATAGGCATCTACATCGGTACATTCGAAATAAAGTGGAATCTAATCGAAGACCATCAACAACGGGTTGATTTTTTCACATTCACAAACAAAGATACTGTCATTCAATCCCTCAGCCCTCAGCTGTGGTTATTCAAACCGCAATATTTAATTGTACAAAAGCAAAAAAAAAAAACACTTAAAACACTATGAAAATTTCAACATAATAGCAGGTAAATTCTCTTTACATTGCCCAGATTACAGTGAGCCTACGAATTGCGTATTTTTAATTTAATAAGGCTATTTTCAAACGCAACGTAAGACTGTCTTAATCCGACATTGATATCGTATTACTGTTATAAATATAAAATTATCATAATTGACAAGATGAATAACGTACAATATTGGCATAAAACCATAAAGTGAGCCAGAAAAATAAGTTTTATGTATTATCTATGAAAAATATTTAATATTTAATATAATTATTTATAATATATTATCTATGAAAAATGGTAATATTTGCTCTTTTACAGTCTATATTATCGACTACTAAAAGTCTCAAGTATTTTCTATCAAATTTGTACGCTTTCGCAGACTTAGGCGACAAGGAGACATTAAAAAGCATTTTTACTTGAATTTGGAGCTTTTTCTATTCCTTTTTCTTATAAAAAGTAGTGGACAGAGCGCAATATTTAGACGTAGATATACCTATATGTATCTGTAACAAGACCCGTTTCTTCAAAGTCTTTAGATGAATGTATAAGTGAAATAAAGACAATTTAAATAGTACAACCGTAATATTGTAATATACAGTCGCACAGTATGACCTCTGCCTTAGCTTCCAAGCCCTGCGGGTGTCACCTAGCGCTGGCTGGCTGTTATTCGAAACCACTGAAGACATATCAATTACTCATTGTATAAGAATAATTGCGGAATCGAGCGGAATCATTTTTATTATAACCTTTGTCCCTAAACAGTTGTTAACAATCTGTTCTGCGTCTCATTCGCCTTTATTGCTCGAACATAAGAATTATAATCGTTCGACGAATTATGATTATATTTTTTATTTGCGTGGGAGATAGTCTGACGGTTGAAACTTGGAGGGTATTTACGTTGTAGACGGTTTTTTCGTCTATTCCATTGAAATGTTAAAATGTTTGACATTTGACTGATGCTTAGTGACTATGTTTGCTTGCGTTTTGTATTCTATTCGGATGCAATGAAATCAATTGGTTGCTTTACACACACACATTGCAAGTGTACTCGTCACTGAGCGATCATGTATATTAATTAATCATACCAATTTTTACAGTGTATGGCCTTATAGCAGGGCGCTATGGAGCTATGGCATTGGGTGCCAAATTTGGGAGCACCGAGGTCTGGAGTCATCTCAATACTCTATCATTAGATATGGTCCTCGCTCACGTTGAAAGTATGGTAGCTACGTATAATATGGAAGGTCAATCCAAATTTTTTTAAGAGCCATCTTAAACCGTTCCAGGCCAACCCTAGTCGAATATTAAAGGGCACCGAATGCATGTTCACCCTGGATGTCTATATGGTTAAGGCCGATCTTTAATTATTATTTGTAATTCCAATATGCCTAGATGTAGCTATAAAAATTTTGTAATTTATGAATGGTACTGAGCAATCCTTAATTTGTTACATTTTAATTTCCCCAAAGAATGATGTAACATCCATATTGGAAAAAATCGAAAACGCTCTTTCAAATAAAAATTAAAATTATGTCATTTTTTTACATTATGTTAGAACGAGTAACAAAAGCTACGCTAACAGGTTCGTGCTACATTTGTCAGCAAGGAAAAACGAGTAGTGAAGCTGACCATTGATGTGAACTACAAAACCGGTGTTCTTCTCTTGCACAGATTAGTCCTGGAATGCTAAGAAGTTCATACCTCTGTGCTCATATTTTTAATATATAATGTAAGTAAACAATTACTACTGCTGTTGGTCATAGTATAAAATGTTAGTATGCGAATAGATTTGATATCGTTCAGTGGTTTAAACAAGTGAATCTTAACGAACGCTGGGTATTTGAAACCGGGCAAGCGCTACTTGACTTTTTTTTTTTTTTTTTTATGGCATAGGTGGCAAACGAGCAGGAGGCTCACCTGATGGAAAGTGACTACCACCGCCCATGGACACCTGCAACACCAGGGGACTTGCAGGTGCGTTGCCGGCCTTTCAAAAAGGAGTACTCTTTTCTTAAAGGTTCCCATGTCGTATCGGTTCGGAAAAACCGCCGGCGAAAGCTGGTTCCACAAAGTGGTTGTGCGAGGCAGAAAATGTCTGAGAAATCGCGCTGTTGTGGATTTTCGGACATCAAGGTGGTGCGGGTGAAACTTAGAATTTTGGCGAGATGTCCGAAGGTGAAATTCAGCAGCCGGGATTAATCCGAATAATTCCTCGGAACATTCCCCGTGAAAAATTCGGTAGAAGATGCAGAGTGATCCGACATCTCTACGCAAAGCCAAAGGATCAAGGAGATCGGAAAGAGCTTGATCGTCGATAACTCGAGCCGCTCTACGTTGGATGCGGTCAAATGGAAGAAGCTGGTACTGGGGAGCACCCGCCCAGAGGTGAGAGCAGTACTCCATGTGAGGCCGAATTTGCGCCTTGTAAAGTTTAAGGCGATGGGCCGACGTGAAATACTGTCTCGCCTTGCTGAGCACGCCCAGCTTTTTTGAAGCCAATTTGGCTTTGCCTTCCAATTGACCGCGGAACTGAACGAGGCTCGAAATATCAACGCCAAGTATTCCGATACTACCTGTAGCGGCTATCGGAACTTTTAACTTGACTAACCTGTAATCTGCACGTGTCCCTAAAAATCCGCCATATGTTTTTTTTCCATCAATTCCCGTTAGAGCAGCCTGGTGGTATAAGCTGTAAACCTTCTCCTCGAAACATCATCATCATCCTCCAGCCTTTTAATTTTATTTGGGGTCGGCGCAGCATGTCTTCTCCTTCCATACTTCTCTGTCAGGCGTCATCTCACATATAAAATTCTATCGTGTGAAATACGATATGGTTATGGTCTTTCACACAATCCATCCATCGTTTCTTTGGTTATCTTCTACCTCTATATCCATAATAGCACCGTGATGTTCCCGGATTAGAATAGTACCCTACCCTACTCTATACATGGGTGTCGTAAGAGGCAACTAGGGGTATTAAAGGCCCAGTGCATATCACCTGAAACTTAAACCACCACGATAGCATTCCCAAGGAGGGTTAGTGTCAGGCAGGCGGCCGACTGTAAAGTCCTTAGCATCATCAGGGATCTTTACATTGATAAATTGCACAATAAAAAAAACATTATCGCTACCGTGAATAGATTCGACGTCCGCATCATAATATTTAGCTTAATCTAATTTCATTCAATAGTTGCTTCATTCATAGTTTTTTTATAAATCCTTAAATCCAGTATACTCAACACTTGATACTTAGAGCAACAATAAGGGCGTTTGCACAATTAGCGATTTCACGCGCCGTCAACTGCGGTTGCGTTTCGATGGAACGTTTTTTACGTCAACGTAATGCGAATTGTGCCAAAATTAAAGATACTTGGACATTGTATTGCCTTCACTTGGCATATTGAGATTATTTTGATATCTTTGTTAAAGTAAAGGGAAGATAAGTTAAAAAAATAGTGATCATGTCGAGACAAATCAATATTGATAATTGAACAATTGTATTGAATTTGACATAATAATAGTAATGAAAATACTGAAAACAAACATTTTGCTTCAGTATGTAAGCTTTGAGTTGTGTAATGTTTGCTAAATAGCTTAATTAGTGCAATAAATATCAATAATTATCACTTCTACTTTAATATTTCTCAAAGAAGAACTCAAATGCAGATAAAAATTAAATAGGATACTTGAGATGTATCACACTGTCTATAAAGTTAAAATGTTATCCCATGATGCATCCTGTGAATGAACTGCATTCTTAGGAAGAGCCTATCGACTGCAGAGCTGAAACACATGCGAGAACGAGCATTTTTTTACATAAAATTTGAATCTATTGATCAAGGTATGCTGATTCATACATTCAGACAGCCCACTTGTGGTAAATACTTTTTATTTGAGAAGCATTTCATAGTGACACATTGAGATGGATCAGAAGAAAATCTGCACTCAATATCAACCTCAAAATTTATTTCATCATGACCAAAGTAATCATACTTCAAATATAATACATTTTGTTATTATTTGCTTGAAACGATAATGTGTTGCAGTTCAATAAGGATGTTTGCACAATTAGCGATTTCACGCAACGTCTGACGTCCTCCTATAAGCACGTTACACGCCTCGACAGATCTCTTTGATACTTGCTATTTTACTTCTGCGTATTTAGCTGAATACTTTTTTTAACTTAATTTGATATCCTTAACACTATCAATGATTCAATATTGTGCAATACACTTTTTTTTGGTATTTGAAAATATTTTACGTCAATAATAAAACTTAGAAAATATTCTCGGTATAGGCTACATACTTGCATTTTCGTAGTCGCTAGTAACTTTTCTAAAAAGCTCGTATTTAAAAATATGTTATACAAATAAGACAAATAAAACTTTAACCTAGTAAATAGTTCAATGTTTATTTTAATTCTAGTTTCTAAATAAGTACAAGTACATTACAAAGTGCAATGTTTATTCCATAACGTATCTTGTGAGGACACTGCATTCTGAGGATGTAGCTACCGATTGCAGTGCTGACAAACATACAAGAACAGCTTCAACAGATTTTTTCAAGACCTTTCACAACGATCACGACCTTATTACGGTTCCAAATTAAACTGTAGACTAAAACTAAGTAAGACTTGAACTAGTTTATGATAGGTTAATGTTGGGAAAACACAACACCATAAAGATGATTAAAGAATTTTATTCTTGTACAAACACATTCGAGAACGTTCCAGAAGCAAGTGAAACATGTCAAATAAAAATGAAAAAATCTATACTGCCAAGGAACATTATTTAAGACCTAATTATTAAACATTGACAGGGTAAATAACAATTGATATTTTGTAAGACCTACTACATATTTCGCTTGCCTTTTGACATTGTGTTCATACAGACAGCTCTAATAGTTTGAAGCCTTGATAGAACAAGATATACTTAACTGTTATAAAATAGTATTATAACATTAATATTGTTATGTGTTCTTCATTTAAGCTCCATTAGCTGTCATTAATGGTATTTAGAGTATTTTATTCAATGAATTTGATCAAGAGATTCTTTTGAACAAGAGACGCTGATTCTCAAACACTTCTGTTCTGAATTCAAAGAAACATCGTTTGTTACCAGCACAATGGTATCGACTTACTCCTTAAAACTATCCCGTGTCTTGCTACTGTGCGGTTGCCCAAGCAAAAAATAAATTCGAAAAAAAAAATTAACAAGACCGTTGGAAATATCAATAAACGGACCGTTTAGCCCAAATCGATTTGAGCTAAATCAAAATTCGTCCAAATAAATGAAACAAACAGATATTTGGCTGTATCGGATTTCACGAATGCGAACGATTAAATGAATTCTAACACGTATGTTTGTTTTTGTTTTTATGGAATAGGTTGGCTGACGAGCATATAGGCCATCTGATGGTAAGTGGTCACCATCACCCATAGACAATGACGCTGTAAGAAATATTAACTATTCCTTACATCGTCAATGTGCCACCAACCTTGGGAACTAAGATGTCATGTCCCTTGTGCCTGTAGTTACACTGGCTCACTCACCCTTCAAACCGGAACACAACAATACTGAGTACTGTTATTTGGCGGTAGAATAACTGGTGAGTGGGTGGTACCTACCCAGACGGGCTTGCACAGAGCCCTACCACAAAGAAATAAAAAAAGACGTATTTATTTATTTATAATGCTTTTTGAATACATCAAACCTGCCCCTTAAAAGAATATCACCTAATTTACAATTTTCTACAAGCGTTACAACATTTGGATACTTAACCTTCTATATGTGCCTAGATAAAGATACTTACATATTAACTTGTTAAAATTCTTGAACCTAAAAAGCTTTCTTCCATTGAATACAATCTTCCGAATACTAATGTGTGTTCCACAGGAACCAATTTTGGGTCCTTTTTTGTTTTAGATACACATTAATGGTACGTTTTTTTTTTAATATTGTTTGAGAAAACTTGACTTTTTCATGATATGGATCCGTACTTATTTTTCTTTATTAGAATAGTATTAATCACATTAGATGTATTATCTCATACGGAAATGTCTTATATCTAAAATATTTTTCTGTTAAATTTAGGTAAACGAGGAACGTTATGGCTTCGAACAGATAAATCTATCGAAACCGTAAATTAAGTTTTCCTCAACACGTGAAACTTGACACAACTACATTAAAACAAATCACGATTACTGGACAAACATATTCATATTAACTGTTTTTATAAGTAATACCTACTTTAGGCTAATGTAAAAATTGAGAAATTATACAATCATTAACTCAAATGTATATCCTAATGTAACCCTTAGCGTATTACAATAGCGACTATAATCGAAAATTAATCTTTTATTTGACAATATTTAAATTGACAAAATTATCTTAACGATTTTAATGAAATACTTATTTCTTATATCAACGCAGTAAGGTTGAAATTTGCTTGCTTTTTGGTTGGTTGCTCGCTTGAAATAGATGGTAGGTGTAGGAATGTGAGCGTAAGTACAAAATGTAAATGGAAGTTTCTAAAACGATCAAATATTGTGTCGGCGGTGGACGGTGGTGGTGTGTGGTGGGTAAATAGAGGGGCAGCTAGGCGACCATGCGGAGAGGTGATCGTGTTACTGTACCATCAACTACAATAACACTGTATACAAGGAAATACTCTGACTGCGTCTATGCTTTGTTTAAAATCGGATTATATTACTGAATAATATTTAAAGTTGCACTTGCTGAATCGTTGAAACCTAATCTGTTGTAAATAAGTTATTACTCTAATTGAACCATTTTGGTTGTTTTTTATCAAGTCATGTATTTCACGGTCTGAATTATATAAATCTTAGTTTAAATTACTGTATATTCTGAGGTCGTGGGCTTAAAATTTAGATTGAAACATTAAGAAATTCTCAGTAGCGGCGTAAAATTTGCCATTTGATAATGTTACCTCGTGCCTCGAATAGCAATTAATAATATAAGATTATTTTAGTTTATTCTTTATATAGTAATCCTGATCGAAATTGGGGAGGAGGTCATCATTACTACCAAAATCATAACACTTATTAGTTAGGAGTAAGTAGAAATTAAAGCACTTAACTGAAAATAACTTATTAACTATTGTTAATTAAACATTTAATTTGAAAAAAAAAAATTATCAAAATCGGTCCACCCAGTGAAAAGTTATGAGGTAACAAACATAAAAAAAAAATATACAGACGAATTGATAACCTCCTCCTTTTGGAAGTCGGTTGAAAATAGCTGAAGATCGTTGTTAATTTGTGTTATAATTGGTTTGATTTCGATTACTCAGTAGTTTCTGTTTTTAACCGACGAATAAGTGGAGTTTGTAGTACCTAAACGGGTGACCTGTATTTCCTTTAGTTTTTATTTGTTTGAATTTTGAGAGAGACTGTTGCTTTAAAAAACTGCTTATCTGTTAAGAATCATTTTCAACTTAATATGAACTTCGCAGATATATGCATTTTAGAATTTAACTGACCACTTATTTTTTGTTTTCTTTGCAATTAAAATGTTAGACCAGAGTAACTAGTTTGTTGCCGGTTCTTTTCGGTAGAATCAACTTGCTGAATCGGCGGTAGCTTTACATTCATCATTTCTATAACAAGACGATTGAAAAGTGCCTTTATGAGCCTACTTGACTAGAGAATATTTTGACATCATTTGATTTGACCTAACGTAACCTGAATATGACCTAAATTCTTTATCACTTAAAGAACAAATCGTCTTTGTTAACAAATAATTTGTAAATAAGTTGTTCCATCGCCGTTCAAGTGAACCTATAGCGTTTATTATTTTAAATGCGATATTTCGACGGGATAATTTTCATTGTGATTATACTGTTAGTGATAATACGCAGAATTAAGCAAACCGCAGATTATAGTTGCGTCACTCGCTAGAATAACATTATTGTCCGCGTGTGTTTGTTCTCGACACGTTATCTCGGTAATGCGTTTTCCAGTTTTTCAACAGACTACATTTTTGTATGTAGCGTCAGCACAAAAATGATATTTTTTTAACATTGCTTTGGATTTTAGGTTTGCTTCGGTATTTTATGTAATGTCATCGACATGTATTTATTTGTTTTGTTTTTATGTAATAAGTTTGTCAGATAACAGAATATAAGTATCACCAGTCCAAGCTAAGAGAAAATATCTATTACAAGATATTTTCCAAGGAAACTGAATAAAAAAATGAACTAACGCGGTACTTGATACAATAAGAACAACATACTGTGTATAGTAGTTCATAAGTGTCTGTGAAAACACAGGTGAACTTTCTATTGACACCCCCTTATAATTCGATGGAACTTTGCGAAGCTGACAATTTTTTGTAAAATGGCGAATTTGTGGACAGAAAAACCTGAAATTTTTGACGGCTGTGAGCTCACGACCTCGACCAATGGACCTTACACGAACGTGACCTTAAAACATATAATAAATAATCTTTTCTTTTTTTAAATTTAATTTACAACATCCACAGGCTCGCAGATGCCCGTGCCTTTTTACATTTTATATTAAATTACATTTTGGCGTTTTATATTTTATACTAAACATCAGCAGATCTTCGCTGGAAATCATTTTTGTCGTCTTCTTGGGAGACGTGGCCCTCACTGATTTTTTTTTCTTCTTATAATATATACATATTCTATAATAAATAATATATAATAAAATATATAACAGTATATGTGTAATTCGTATTACTACAATCCAGCGGGTCCTGGTCCGCGTTTGATCAGAGAGAGCACGGCCTCGGCGACTCTGATGTCGCGTTTATGTATAGATGTCTTCTAAATAATAGCATATTATACCTCTTATGTAATGAATGTATATTGTAAAATAAGTCTAATTTTACTTACACATTATATTTTGCTGACGGTAGCCCGCGTAGCGGTGGACAAACAGTTACCCAATCTTAAGAGCGTTTTCATATTATATGTTTATAATAAATTTGTCTTTTAATCAAAAACCTTTAGGAATCCGCTATGCACGCTGAACTGTTCCACATATAAAGACGCGTCTAAAATGCTTAAGCGCTTATGTAAGTTGTACTTATGTCACCGTTACATTATGATCCCCATAATGTAACGGTGACATAAGTACAACTTTCCTTATAATAAATCTAGATAGATACCGAACTGTTCAAAATAAAAACGCATAAAGTTTCGACAGCTTAAAGTTCTAAATCAGATTAATATGTTTATATATAATGTAGTGGTACCGCCGCCGTTGTCGGAAACCAAAATTATAATAATGATTTTTAACAGAAAATTTGGCAGAATATTCAAATTTCGAGCATTTTTCTTCTTGGGACAAACAGAAAAAAAAATGCTGACTAGCAGGTCACTTACCTTATTTTACCTTATTATATATAATCAACCCGCTCCGTTTTCTTCCTGTGCAGTAAAACGTTTTTTTAATAATAGGTTGGGGAAAAAGTTTCTTGGTATTTTATATGAAAATTCAAAAAGTTTTTTTTATAGTTTATTTACATTTGACTAAAGTATGTAGGTGCCATTTTGTTCCATAACTTTTTGCCATCTTGTTGGTAGTGACATGATCCCATTGCTGTAAAAATTTTGGGGCTTCTGATCGAAAAACTGCGACAAGTGGTTTTGGCAGTCCTCTCGTGATGTTAACCTGACACTGCCTAAGGAATTCTGCAGAGACCGAAACAGATGAAAATCTGAAGGTGCAAGGTTAGGACTATACGGCGGATGTATTAATACCTCCCAGCCAAACTCTCGTAATTTTTGTTGAGTGGCTAAATATGTGTGAGGTCTAGCGTTGTCATGGTGAAAAAGCACACCCCTTCTGTTGATCAATTCTGGCCGCTTTCTCTCAATTTCTTGCTTCAATCTCGTCAATTGTTCGCAATACAGTTCTGAATCGATGGTCCTGCCGGGCGGTAACAGCTCATAATGAATGATGCCCTTCCAATCCCACCATACACACAGCATTACCTTGTTGCGAGTTAATCCGGGTTTTGCCACAGTCTGTGAAGCTTGACCGGCCTTTGACCACGATCTTTTTCGTACGTTCTTGTCGTATATGATCCACTTTTCATCACCAGTTATCAGCTTCTTCGAAAATGGTTCGGTTTCATTACGTCGTAATAAAGAATCACAAATGAGTACACGGTTCATTAAGTTTCTTTCAGTGAGTTAATGAGGCACCCATATATCGAGCTTTTTTGTGTACCCAGCTTTATTCAAATGAGTCAAAACCATTTTGTGGTCAATTGCCAGTTCTTCAGCTACATCGTAACTACTAATATGCCGATCTTGCTCCACTTCTTCAAAAATGGCATCAATTTTGTCCGTAACAGGGCGACCAGAGCGAGATGCATCTTTGATATCAAAATTTCCGGCTTGAAAACGCTTAAACCAAACTTGCGCTACTCTCACAGATACTGCATTAGGTCCATAAAAGTCACAAATTTTTTTCGCGGCTTGAGTTGCATTTTTACCGTTTTTATAGTAAAATTTTAAAATGTATCGAATTTCTTCTTTAGATTCACTCATTTTAACAACAACAAAAACAAATGAAAATCACACAAATTCCTAATTTGAATTTGGAAGTGCCTTCTTTAAAATTAAAACTTTTTAATGATACCAAAACCAGCCAGATACAAATGGTATAGCCAAAGAGATTTTATTACAAGTTCATACATACTATATGCGAAAAGACTTTTTCCCCAACCTAATATTTATAATTTGAACAGCCAAAAAGAAAATTAGTTACTTGAACTCGCTGCATATAATTTAAGCGCTGATTATAAATAAAGTATAAGTAGTTTCACGAATTTGTTTAAAGTTCAAATATGAAAATAATCATGCTAACCATCAAGTGGTCATTTTGTTCGTTTCCCAAAGCTATAAAAATATAATAATTATGTGACCCATAATTTCGAATATATTGTCATCATTATGAACGGCGCCTTGCTATCAATTTATAGCTAATGAATTAGGTTGATTAGTTTTTGTGTTAACCCACGATCTGATGTACTCGTACGAGTCTGAGCGAGTGAGGCTTTCAAGGCGAGAGCGGTAATAATACATTGCGAAACACAATAGTTTGCCTATTGATCGGTAAATATATCAATTAATGTATTTTGATAAGCTCATTTACGATTTGTCTTCAATGTACTCCAAATCTATTGAGTTTTATTCCTAAGGTTTGCCATAGTCTTTGAGCAATCTGTTAGTCTACGCTGTAACATGAGAAGATAACTAATTATGAGTAATCTATATAAATATTATAAATGTGAAAGTAACTTTGTCTGTCTGTCGCTTTTTCACGAAAAAACCACTGACCCGAATTTGATGAAAATTGGTATGAAGCAAACTGGAACTCCGAGATAGGACATAGGCTAAGCCTGACACATGACAATCAACACCCTAAAACGCAAGCGCAGCCGCGGTTGACCATTAGATATAAAAATAATTTAATCAAAAACTATAAACGAATTTGGAATAGTCGATGTGTTAGATATAGATTAGTTTGTTAATATCCTATCGTCTATCCAGGGGACTATTGTTATTTTACAATATTTGACCTTCTAAATATTCACAGTAAAAGTTGTGAAAATGTAATGGTTGTCGTAACACGACACCGAACGATGTAGCTTTTAAAAAAACGTAAATATTAAAAAATGTGGGATCCCAAATAAGAAAATATCACAAATTTAAGTCTACAAATAGTTTTTGAGCTCTCTGCCCGTTCCATTGTATCCAATGAGTGATTAAATATTGTCGTACGCACTCGAGTGTGTCGCCGTCCCGCTCCGCTGTATACTGCGGGAGAGGGAGGGGACGATGTAGTGAAGTGCGAGTCGGCGACAAAGCAGCCGACTAACAAAATACTAGCATGGTGGCAATGCAGGGACGGACTGGGACGAAGGCCTAGGACTATTTTAAATCATCCCGAACCGCTTCAACATTCAAATGCTGAGTGTAATGTTTCTAAATTTTGAATTTGATTTTTAAAGTATTCGACGTTACAATGTTGCCCTTCCGATAATAAAAACCGCAGATCATTTAAATTATCATAAATATTCACGAAAATAGCTTATTATATAGGATAGAGTTAAATAATTTTTAGTTGTATGTACATGCGTGATTGTAACATATTATATGTTTTTGGAGAAAAGCGCAAACTACTGAGAAAAATATGTGGAAGCTGGAAAGCTCCAGCCTGAGACCTCTGTACAGCAATACCGATTTTCAGGTTAGACTACAAGTCGGTGCAGGATATGATATGATACCCGTGATGAATAAAACCACTGCCCGATTTTAGCGTTAGCAATAATATCATATTTGAAAAAGCTTATTTTGACGTTACTTTATTTTATATAATATGGCATCCAAAACTTTATTAAGGCGACTTGCTAATTACTACCAGTAATCAACCTATCCTAGTATCCTCTTATTAACTACACAAAACATATAGTAGGTGGTACATAAGTGCAAAGGCAGCCTGTTAACTGGAATGCTAACCCCATAAGACCAGAGAAAGTCAAGACACACTAGCGATTTTACGCCTCGCTTTTACGGACATGAAAATTTATTTGCAGTTTTATAAGATACCCATTTGATACTACACTACTCCATTGCTCGTTTCTCAAAACGATTTATTTCCTTCGCATCTGTGATATTCGACGTCGTGTAGTGAGTCTCTGTGCTGTGCTATGTGCACAGTGAGTCGACTACTCGAGCACTCTTCGCGTTTGTAATCATCCCGACCGCTCTGCAATACTTTCTGACCTGTCACAACTACTACGGCCAACAAACCCCACAATATATCAACTGACTTCATTTAAAACTAGATCATCCAAGTTTTCTTTGCGACGAATTCGAGATGCGATGTTGACTTATATTTATTTCAGTCACAGTCGTTGTATTAAGTCACATCGCGTAACTTATTTTAATATACCTTCACTTATTCTTTTTAAATCGTCCTATGATAAAGAATTTTATACAACTACTAACTTGTTAGATGAAAATAATAAGCACACCTTGGGAATGAAACGACCACCTCCTGACACGTAAAAAAAGTAGATTAAAAAAATATAATTGTAAAAAAAGGCTATCTAAAAATGTGAATTTCTTTTGAATAACCTGTACCAAGACCGGACTAAACAGTTGAAGTCAAAACCTTTAAAAATTCCGCAGACATTTTTAACTTTGCCGTTTCGTAAATTGAAATCGTTTGTAAAAAATACATTGGTAGAAAAAGCATATTATTCGATACATGATTTTATAGATGATAAAAAAGCGTGGAGTTAATACCTTACCTGACTTCCAAGCAGGATATATTAATTTAAATAATTGTTTTTAACTAATATGACTTTGTATTTTCTTGCCGGTTCTTCTCGGTAGAATCTACTTTCCGAACCGGTGGTAGCTTCACTTAATTGTAAAATGACGATTCAAAAGTGCTTGTAAAAGCATACTCGACTAAAGTTTATTTTAATTTGATTTGATTTGATTTATTATACAGAAGGGTTACAATTCTAATCAGCCATCTTAAGATAATTCAGACCCGAGAGACCGTTGAAAATAATAGCCCAGGAATATTTTCTTTCCCATTAATGCTTTATTAAAACTATACATCGCAACTGAACCTCTCATTCCCAATGTGTGTGTGATATATTATTACTTTTATAGATTCATCTTTGACGCTAAACAATTTCCGAATTTACAAACTATTACTATTGATATAGATGAGCTAATCGCTCTGAATCGCCGCGAAAAAACAGGGGAACCCCGTAGTGTTGTACTATATAATACAACAAAGATTTTCCTATACAATCCAGTCCTATTAAAATATTTTAATATTTTTTTGATTAAAACATTACATGACGGCATCCAAATATCAAAATCAAAATAAACTTTATTCAAGTGGGCTTTTATAAGCACTTTTGGATTGTCATTTTACAATTAAGTGAAGCTACGGAAGCGGAAAGTAGATTCTACCGAGAAGAAATTCAGTAATTACTCTTTTTCAACATTTAAAAAATGCAATCATATTAGTTAAATACAACTATATGTATGTAATGTATCCTGCCTGGAAGTCAACAGGTATTTATTCCAAGCTTTTTTATCATCTACAAAGACTGAGTTAACGTTAAACTGTGCTGTGCTGTGTGTGTAGAGATTAATTACTAATTAAAACTTATTATAAAAGTAAACAGTTGAACAATGATCAAATAAATCAAACGCGCTCTCCTCAAACAATAAAAATCAAAAAAATGTGCAAAAATTATGCAAATAGTAGCGATATCTTTAGAAAACGTTCTTATTGAAGAGTTAACGGATGAGGGTGGGAACCCTTCCGGCGGTTTTTATTGTGCCTTGCGTTTTATTACTTTTTTATTTCTTTTAACAGCCCCTGGGGTCAGTTATTGATATGCTCTTAGGGTTGCCAAAAACGAGTTGTCGTTTTATGAACTACTTATACCTCTTAGGCCTGATGTATTGTCAGTCTATGTTTCAAATCTTATCTTTATATGTAATTAAAAATTATCCTTATATAAATGATGAAGTGTAACTTCATACCATATCCTTCTAAAAACTGGATACGGCTTTGCATAAGGTGTATTTTTTATTAAAAAAATAAAGTTTCATGCACTTTCTATCGTTAAAATAAAAGAAAAATAAATAGAGTATTTATTCTAAGATAATTGTGACGACAAGCTCAAGTTTTAATATCTTGTATTCTAATATACAACAACTACAACAACAAACAACAACAACGGCCTGTAAATTTCTCACTGTTGGTTTAATCCTCATTTCCCTTTGAGGAGTAGGTTTGGAATACAATCCACCACGCTATTCCAATGTCGGTTGGTGGAATACACTTGCAGAATTGTTATGAAATAAGAAACATGCAGGTTTCCTCGCGATGTTTTCCTTCAGCGCAGAGCACGGGATAAATTAAAAACACGAATTAAGCACATTGATACTCAGTAGTCCTTGCTTGTTAAGGTACACGCGTTCTAACCACTGGGCCATTTCGCCTCTATATTATAATATATTATTATTAAACAAATATAGTAGTGTCGCGAGTCGCCTTTGCAACCCTGGCTAGAAGCGTTTCTATGACATTCAACACGCGGCCGCTGGGGTGATTCTTTATCTCGCTAAGTTACATTCTTGAATAATCAGAGCGTATTCCTTGTCACGTACTGTGTCAATTACATTGAATTATTGACGTTTAATATTAAATATGACACTCAATTACAAATTGAGAATATCAACTGAATCTCGAGCTGGCTTAGGTCAGTTTAGTGCAGTGGGGTAAGGGTTACTACGTTACTTTTTAAACAATTTCCTCTAAGGTAAAACATATGTACTCATCAATCAATAATGTCATGTCATCTATCAATAAGTAAGTGTAGCTTCCATATTGAATAAATAATTATGAGCTCGTTATGCTATGGAAACATACGCAAACAAATAAACCACCAAGATTTGTTAATCTTCTCTACTTCTTTGATTATGGAACACCATAATTAAAGAGGTAGAGAAGGCTCAATGTAAGTAAGGTATATTATTTCTTTTTCTGAGTTTCTTGCCGCCTCTCGATAGAATCTACATTCTGACATTGGTAACTTTACGTTTAATACAATTCCGTAAAATGGCGATTGAAAAGTGCTTGTAAAAGCTTACTTAAATAATTTGATTAAGTAATCTCGTAGTCGTGGTCGTAGCAGAGGAATCTAATATGTCACAAACTCGTTGAGTAACTCGTAGGCTTCATTTAATTATTGTTTGGGTTACATAAATCATGATGCGTTAATGGTTTGCTGTTTAATTTTTGTTGCCATTATTAGTGTTTGTGAAAATTCATCCCTTAATATGAGCGTTGAGAGTATCATGGTCAATTTAGTTTTTATTGTTTTATGATTATCATTATGACCTTTCCAATAAACAAAAGAGTAAAGTCAGTCATCCCAAAACCTGCCATTTGAAAAATATAGGGATGATTATTGAGACGAACCAATAGGAAACCACGTAAGGCGTTGATGAGGCTTTCGACATAAGTGGGCACCATTGTAATACACCTCACTCGTTATACGGCGCTCTGTAAACTCTGGTACTCAGTTAGTCGTTGGAAATTTCTAACTGTTAAAGATCGCTCCGTCATTTCTTTGCTTTGATCAACACTTGTCCAACTGACATGAAATGCGAACGCGACCAGCCATCGGAGCCCGCCTCCCACACGCCCGCCGAGCACTCGGAGCTCTACTTTAAATGGAATTTAATTATACTTTGACAAATCTTGTTTCACGCTTCGCATACGTTCACAAAGTCGCTTAAATTTTACAAATTCATACTAACACTACGTTCCTTGGAAGACACTGCAATTTATACTTAAATGCTTAGCGAATAAAGTGCATATTTGATTTGGACGGGTGCGTACATAAAGTTGCGAGTAAGTCCTCAGGCAAAACACTCGAAGATAGAAATCTTGTTAAAGGAAACGTCTTTTTCAGCGTCCATTGTCTACAATTACTTGCTTTGTACTCGAAAACATATGTCCGTCTCTATCCGGCGCGGGGTAATGCGTGTATATCCGTCTTTGTCTTGTGATTAGATTTCCGGCGGACTGTTTCGAGGTTTTTCTTTTTAATTATGTTCTTTGTAAAGTGAAGCTTTATTTGAATTTGGAAAATTGGGACAACATTGAATACATATACAACGGCTTGCGTTTTATTGCGAATTGTTGACGTCGTAGTAATATGGTTTGTGATAATTGATACATTTGTAAGGGCCTTGTTTCGTTCATAGGGTCTTGCAAGTTCGTCTGCTGTGAGTACAAAATGGAGTTTGGGAAATTGTGCTATTTCCCTAAGAACCCATGAGAGACTTTGAATCTACTGTTTTTTTTTATTTTTAAATTATCAATGACCTTAACACCAGTTGCCCTGCAGACCTCTTTGCTGTATTAACTTATATTATAAAAACAATTTTATTTTAGTCACCCAGATATGTATAATAAATTAAAGCAAAACCCAAACTATAAGTTCCAAGACGCCGGGCCCGCGACGCGTCACCCGTCCCGATGCCCCGTAATGTTATTCAGTAACTTTGTCAGAAAGGGTCAACATCACTCCCTCCTGTCAAAGGCACTCCTCTTAAGCGTTGAGTACAAATTAAAAATCATTTTTCTCCCCTGTTAGTCAAAATCGACTCTTGAGAGTTGTCAGACTGAACGGTTTTTATTAACGCACGATAACTACATAAATATCAAATTTTATTTTTTTAATTTTAATTGAATTTTTTTTCTCGTAATGGTAGAAATGGAAGAAAATAGGTTTATCATATTATAATGATTATTATTTTATTAAAAAATAATCTTTAACGACTCCAAATAAGTCTAACTTTTAACTTGTTTTCTTTTATATTATTTATTATAACAATTTTTTCCTTTACATATTATATTTTTTGATAAATAAATAAATTTTATTCAATTATTTATATGACGATTAGATTATGTACATATATGATGGTAGACACACGAATTATTTTAGAAGTAAATGTATACAACAGATATGTTATATCTATGTATTGCAGATCGAGCGGACTTGTTCATTTTAATACCTAATTTTAAGTAAAGTGGTTATAAAGTTTGTTTAAAAATATCCTTTAGCGACATAATTTTTTGCAAGAGATTAAACATTAAGGAAAGGTTACAACTACAAAGTAATATCGGTTCCTTGAGAAAACATACAACATAAATAAATCTTAGTTGAGTTTCTAGGTATTCTCCATAAACTATAGTTATAATGAAGCGTTCATAAGCTGTAGCGTTTCGACCGCAGTTCGTCTGACGCCGCCTTAAGGCCTCGGGCGCGTGGCGAGCATTATCACAGCACACTGTTAGCTAATTACTGACGACAATTAAAAAAATCACGCCGTAGTGTTCCTGTAATTGAAATATATTGTTGTACCGCATTACGAGCGAGATTAAATCAATTCAATAAATAGGATTAATGCACAAGTATGTACCGCAACTTGCCACGGGCTAGCCTGTGATTAATACCGTTTGTGGAGGCCGGCAACTTGTACATTTACCAATAAGTAACTACGTCTATTAGTAAAAAGTAGTGTTAAATAACAGTCTGTAAATAATATAACATTGCTGTGTTTTGAAGATAAGTTTTTGAGCTATACTTGGTGGTAGGGCTTTGTGCTAGCCCGTCTGGGTAGGTACCACCCACTCATCAGTTAGTCTACCGTTAAATAACAGTACTCAGTATAGTTGTGTTCTGGTTTGAAGGATGAGAGAGCCAGTGTAACTACAGGCACAAGGGGGATAACATCTTAGTTCCCAAGGTTGGTGGCACAGTGATGATGTAAGGAATAGTTAATATTTCTTACAGCGTCATTGTCTATGGGTGATGGTGACCACTTACCATCAGGTGGCTTATATGCTCGTCCGCCAACCTATAACATAAAAAAAGCTTGTTATGGATTATATTATATATTTTTATAAGTAATATCAATTTAACCGAGCTAGATCAAGACAAGTCAGACAATACATTCCCACAAAGACTACGAAACAGAAAACGCGAAAGTGTGAAAGTCTGAGAAAATATAAAATAATAAAAAAGTAACGAATAAATATTGAAGTGGATGGAGAAAAGATGGTAATTTCATGTGCTTTTCTAATTTGATAAAAGAAGAGCTGTAATAGTTCTTAAACCTTAGTTTAAGCATCGTCGAATAATTTTATATACTCCATTGTAGTCTTAACAAGAAAAAAGCCAAAAATACAACATTTGATATCAAATTGACGCGATATCATTGCTCGAGAGCTAGATTAATCCACGATGTTTTTTGTGAATTTGCAAATTTAAAATTAAAATGGAAATTTGTACTCATATGCAATACTGTTAACTAACATGACTTTTTATTTTTTAAATGTTGAAAAAGAGTAACTACTGAATTTCTTGCCGGTTCTTCTCGGTAGAATCAACTTTTCGAACCGGTGGTAGCTTCACTTAATTGTAAAATGACGATTTAAAAGTGCCTGTAAAAGCCTACTAGAATAAAGTTTAATTTTTTGATTTTGATTTTATAAATAACAATTTATTAATAATAAATTCTCAGTAGATGCAGTTTTATAGCTGATTTATAACCAAATGACGCAAAATACTTAAATCTAATTTAGTTCTTTTTTTTCCGTCTTTCATTAGAATAACCTCTACCTAAATAGATTTTGTTCATATTTCAGTATAAACATTACTGTAATGAAGCGCATTTTAATTTTGTCTATTGAAAAGTATTTTTTAAATAATAAGCTAGGTATTTTTATTTCATACAAGTAGCTATTAGTTGTCTTCACGACTTCACAAGAGTATAATTCTTACGAGGTTACCCTTCACACTTTCTCACCCTTAAAAAGGAAATTCACGAAAGGTTTTGCGGTCGTGCCGATAGGAGTAACTACGCTAAATGTCAAGTCAATAGGATCCGTCCTCGGAGATCTCGTGATGAGTCAGCCAAGTATTTTAGCTAATATTATAATTATATAGATTAGTCTGATTAGTTATCACGTCGAAAGAAGCCAGTTGAGTTTATATTCATCGGAAACCTTGCCTTAATCTTTTGTTCTTTTTTATTTACCTTAAAATCACATAATAAAATATATTATTTTATATGGTATTAATTGTACACTTAAGGAAATTTGAATCAAATAAAATAACTTAAATCAAATTGCCAGATGAAGAAAATAAGGAAAATTATAGAGCCTAAATTTGAAAGAAAAATAATTCATTCTATAGTAAGTATTGCCATCTAGTGTTCAATAGTACGCACTAATAGTGCACGAGATATTATATTGAAAGAGCCATCTATTACCAAATAGCAGTATAACGCATCTTTGCTTACTAGTTCTTATAATTTATAATAGATGGCGGTATTATGTTAGTTTCCAGATTTGTGTAATATGCTATTTGTATTTTATTTACTATTATAAGTTAAGAATTTAACATGGAAATCACCCGCACATCAAGGTGTGATGTCCGAAAATTCAAAACAGCGCGATTTTCTACTTCGCCCAACCATTTTGTAGAACCAGCTTTTGATATGATATGGGCACCTTCAAGAAAAGAGCGCTCCTTCTTTAAAGGCCGGCAACGCACCTGCAAGCATCCCGGTATTGCGGATTGCCATGGGCGGTGTTTAATTACTTTCCATCAGGTGAACCTTCAGCTCGTTTGCCCCCTATATCATAAAAAGAAACATTTCTCCTACTTCATTATCGACCCTAACACTGTCTTCTATTTGTAATCCATGTAAAGGTGTTTGTGGTCTTCTTATGGTGTTGGATTCCTGGTGTTAATTTGCTTGGATTGTCCATTGATCGCTAAGTTTAAGATGTGCTTACATAATGACTGATTGAATTGGGATTACATGAAAACTAGAAGGGACCGATTGAGTTGACGTGAATGCGTGCACACAAACAAACTGACTTTGCATTTATAATAATTATAAGAAAAAAATATGGTTTGCGTTAAACCATTAAAAATGAACACACTTATACCAACCATTACTGAAAAATTATATCAAGATTAGGTTCTGCATCGCGATAGCGTAGCGATATGGTCTCGTCAGAAACGATATAATGTTTTCACCCCAAAGAGCCTACGAGACGGCAACCCTCCCGGTAGAGGTCTCTGTGGCCAACAGCTTCTGTCCGTTCGAAGTATATACATATATAATGTTGGCATTTTTGGAACTTTGTGATATTAAAACGTAGTAATAATATATGTGAACCATAAGTACAGAAGTGGTTTTTGTATGGTGCGTGTGCACTTGATATAAATTACATTTTAAAGCAACATACGTACTTTCAATCGAGTCGAGATGGCCTAGTGGTTAGAACGCGTGCATCTTAACCGATGATTGCGGGTTCAAACCCAGGCAAGCACCGCTGATTCATGTGCTTAATTTGTCTTTATAATTCATCTCGTGCTCAGCGGTGAAGGAAAACATCGTGAGGAAACCTGCATGTGACAAATTTCATAGAAATTCTGCCACATGTGTATTCCACCAACCCGCATTGGAACAGCGCGGTGGAATATGTTCCAAACCTTCTCCTCTAAGGGAGAGGAGGCCTTTAGCCCAGTAGTGGGAATTTACAGGCTGTTGTTGTTTGTTATACATACATTTATATTATATACTTAACAGTGATATAATGCAGATAGGAATATATATGTAGTTCAACGACCGGCGACCGCGGGCCGTATCGCGGGCCGTATCGCGCGCTGTCAACATGAGCGATCACTCGTAACTTTCCTCTCGACTGTGTATTTTGAAAATAAACAGAGATAGGCACGATTGTTTTAAGATAATATCGAGGATTACATCTATTTTTATACAATACTAGTAGTCGCTCGCGACTCCGCTCGTGTTTTAAAGCGCTGGTTGTCTTGTGTCAGGCAAAAAAGTTGCCTATGTATTTTCTTGGAGTTCAAATTTGCTTCATACTTAATTTCACCTAATTCGGTTAAGCGGTTTGGTTGTGAAAGAGCTACAGACAGACAGAGTTACTTACACATTTAGAACTAGCGCGCACTGGTAACTTTTGTCGCGGTGATTGTTTCGTCACTCTTGTCAAGTCCGTGAATATGTACAGATGCAGCCACAAATGTCACGTCGTAATGTGCGCACACCTCCATACACATTCATGGACTCGACAACAGTGACAAAAGTTAAAAGGGCGCGCTAGTTCTTATAATATTAATATAGTTTAACAACTATTGGGAGACAGACTGAAAAACAAGATTTGATTCTCCAGCACTTATTTACAATAACAGCATGAAATATACTGATTATGTTAAATGTAATGACACCCAATCACCCCTCAAATAAAACATAAGGTGTATTCATATTTAATCGTAGAATAATTAAGAATTAATTGCTGATGGTGAGCTATACGCGCGCATTATCACCGAGAGACATAATCCTCGCTATAAATCACATGCGCATGCGCATCGATTTTATCGAAGATCAAAGAATCGATTCCGTGATTCTTTGATCTTGAAATACAAAAGCGGTATACTTACCGCTTTTGTATTTCAAGATCAAAGAATCACGAAATCGATATGTTATCCAACCGTAATATGCATGCATTTTCGAATATTTAAGAAAAATCTAATAAATGTCTAGAGAAGAATCTACTTGTGAAAGTTTAGCTTCTTTAAAAAAAGAGCTTTGGAAATTAAACTGTGACAGGCCTATCAGAACTATCTATTGATAGTTCTGATAGGCCTGTCACAGTTCAAAATATTCTTTACGTAAGTAGACTAGTAAACTCTTGAACACTTAAAGTTTGATCAACCCCATGACGTTTTCTCATACCCTGATAAGTAACAATAATCGCCATCATTTTACACAAAGTCTAAAGCTTTACAAATCTGTACAATGAGTGTTTTGTCAAACACAGGACAAAATATGTCGATAGGACATATTTTTAACTTAACACGACATTGCGTAGTGTTTAAGTAATTCAATTTTGTAAGAAAACTAGAAAACATGAAGTCAGCTGATCGGTGATACCTTATGAATAATATGTAGGCATATAGCATATGAATGTTTATTTGTCCATCCCACTTAGATCTCCTTGATGGGAGATAAAGGTCGATGACTGTTTTTCTCAATCAATCTTTTCCTATCTCGATATGTTTTGATAATTTATCGGTCGTGGAAAGAACGCGTTGTAAAAATAACAAGAAAACGATTTTACTTTATATTCATTCAAGCTTTTCATTATGCCTATATGTTGTAACTGCTTTAGTATAGTAGATGGTCTCATCGGAGTGTTGGTCCACAATATTGGTCCAGGGCTTAAAAGACCTTGGGCCCGTGGATGCGTAAAGTAGGGCGCGGTTGTGTTATGTTTCCACGATCGCGATGGCTCTTGAGTCCATATCGACCTGAGACGTAAGTGTCGCTAAAAATTCAACACGACCAAAGATACCGGATACCTTTCTTATCATAATAAGTAGATCTAATTGAGTTCAATTACTTGTTGTTAAAAATCTTAATAACAGCTTCAATTTGAAAATCTGGCAGTGTAAGGTATATACAGTCGTTGGTATTACGCCATCCCATTCCGCTAGTGTCGGATTATCATCCCATTAAATGTTGAAAAAGATTAACTACTGAGTTTCTTGCCGGATCTTCTCGGTAGAATCTACTATCCGAACCGGTGGTAGCTTCACTTAATTGTAAAATGACGATTCAAAAGTGCTTGTAAAATCCTACTTGAATAAAGTTTATTTTGATTTTGATTTGATCGTGAGGGAATACACAGACATGCACGTATACACTTGCGATAAAAACACAATATTATTTTTACATGTAAATATATTTTCTTTTAATTAATCTGTGCAAGTTAAATGTTTTCAAGGAATAGAACAATTTCGCTTCGTTGGCGGGCGTTTATCCCGCGGTTATCGTTCACGTCTTTTTAAAAGAGTAACTAATGAGTTTCTTGCCGGTTCTTCCCGGTAGAACCTACTTTCCGAACCGGTGGTAGCTTCACTTAAAAAAATTGTTAAATGGCGATTCAAAAGCCTACTTGAATAAAGTTTATTTTGATTTTTTTTTCGATTGAATGATACAATATGATGCTTAAATAAATAATTATTGTGATATCACAATTTGGAAAACTATCAAGTGAAGCCACGACGAGTGAGGCTAGTACGTCTGTACTCATTTTCCAGAATTTGTTTGTCCACAGCAAGTTGTGAAGTATTCTGTCACGCGTCGACAACACGAGCGCCACACGTATTGCGATCTCGAGCAAGGACTGCCCGCGAGTGTTTTGTTTATTTAATATATAAATATTTCAGAGAACCTGAGAGTATTATAATGTTATATAATTCTTACAAATTGATACATGTGTATAAATACGTTTCGATCAGGCTTCGGTGTAAATAAGATATTTATATAAACTATGATGCGATGCTAACATTAATTTATCTCTTAACAACGTTTTAAAGTACTAAAATTGGTATGAAAATAGTCTATTTTTAGATTTTTTTAGAAGGTATAACTATTTAAAGTATTGTAGGCTTTAAATATCTCACAGTTTATCCACCTCGTGCAGATTTCTCATGCACCCTATGAAATATAGTAATGTCCTTAGTTTGAACTCAGAATCATCGGTAATGATGCAAGTCTGCTAACCACTGCGCTATCACGGTTCTTTTATCACATACAATATGAAAAAAGTAATGTTACTGAAAAAAGTATTATATTACACTTGATTATGTTGATTAATGAGACATTACTACTGTTTACGAACAAAAATAACACATCGATCTATTGCTAACGATGATAAGATTCCTGCCCAGAGCATGAGAAAACGGGAAAACACTGAAAGCATTCTTACTTTCATTATTAATAATAATTTTTTACCATAAATTATTATTAAACAAAAATATATTATTAATCTGCTTCCAGTTATTATGTTGCTTGTACCTGCATGCACTGGCTCACAAACCTTTAAATCAGAACACAACGATTTAAAGTATTGCTGCTTGATGAAAGAATAACTGTTGAGTGGGTGGTACCACCTTTTTTTTTTTTTTTTTTTTTTTTTTTTTTTTGCTGGAAAAACGCTTTACGCGCTTCCCCCGCGTGATGGAAGTGGGGGGGTGTGTGGGACTCCCCAGTTTCCTGGACGCCGAGTGCACCCAGGACCACCGGGTTTACCCACTAAAAAACCAGCGGTACCCTCTCCGTCCTTCGGCGGGCGCCACGGGATCGCTTACGCATGCTACCGTGACGGGTGGTACCACCTAGGCGAACCAACACCAAGTAAATATTCCGATATATTTTAATTATTAAAAAAATATAACATTATATTTGTTTACTGGAAATGAAACTAAATACGTAAACAGCCAAAAATATGTTTCACAGACTGAGGCCTCCCCTCCTTTTAAGACGATGGTTTTCTTCTTTAATTTACTGCACCTCTCCAGACCGGTTTATTGGATACACACGTGCAGAAAGACTTCTCACTTTTATTCGAATTGTAAAAACACATTGTTTCCTAATTCATCAATTTAGGAATATATCACATTGATTTCAGTAGAACCGACGAAGGATAACTTCAGTGATAGAGTAAAAGATTCTTTCTAACTAAATCGATTAGATATAAGTTGGTTAATATTAACGTGTATCTTACAAAAATATCAAAATACATAAATAAAAATTAACTTTTTCGATAAGAACATTATATTATTTTAACCACCTAATCACTATGTAGATTCTACAGTTCGAACCGGTAAGAAACTCAGCATTAACTTCACCAATTAAATACCACATACCAATATGTATACAAAAAATAAGAGTGTCTGTTTGTAATATGAAAATAACTGATTTCTACTAAATGCATATTGTATGTAGGTACGTATACTAAAGTAACATTTTTTAAATTTTTTGTCTGTCTGTTTGTTCCAGCTAATCTCTGAAACAGCTGGACCAACTTTGACGGGACTTTCACTGGGTAATGATGATGTAATAAGGATAACTAGGGCTATAATTATAACTTTTTTTATTAGGTAGTTTTATTAGTACGATTATTAGGTAGTTAATAAAATACGATTCTAAATCCTTTCTGGATATCACCATATCTGATTCCACGCTATCATTGCATTCATATAATTTTTATGCACGCCTTATTATGTTTTACCTTAAGATTTAAATGTATTGATTTGTAAAGTGCAAAGGAGGACAATGTGTTTGTTTATCTGCGTCCATTATCAGTCATCTCGTTTATCAGCGTGCGGTGTGATCAGGCGCGTCATGGGTTACCGCTCAGGCTTACAGTGAACCCACAGACGCGGCCGCGAGCGGTGACTTACCACACTTACTAGTGACTTGAACTTATAAGGATTTATATTATTGTTTTGGTTCGTATATATTTAATTTTAAATTATTTTCGATTATTTATTTTTTATATTTATGTACACATTTTTATTTATGCACTTTATTTTATTAATAGCAATTAATATACCGATTAATTTTATAGAATTAGTTTAAACCTTTAATATAACATCCTGTTTAAATACGAATTAAACCTCTTTGAGTATAATATCAATAACTTAACTTATTTAATTTCAATCAGTGCCGTTAATACAATTATCTTTTGTTTACGTAAATAAATTGAAGCTTGTCAATAATGTAGACGAAGCTATTGGACGTATTTGAAGTCGCATCAGATATTCTATAAATAGTGATAAGGATCGCTCCATTAAGAATCGTTTAATTTGACAAGCGATGCGGCTGATGCCCTCATCATGTGATTATAGTTACACCATCACGGCCGACAGAGGGCGACACTTGTATCGAATATTCTTCTGTATTATAATGCACGAATAATTTAAATAAAACCATAATGTTATAAAAACATTTACAAATGAACAGTCTTGTTTTTTTACAGATATATTATGTTTTTAATGTACATAGGTATATACACGTATTTAACAGTATTTAATATTGTAAGGATATTTAACATACAAAGATACTTGCACAACTCTCTGCGCTAGTGTACTGTCAAATGTATTTAATGAAATTACTGATTTTTGTACTGCATCCAATGTAAATTTGAAAGCTTAATAAAACATAGAAAATAACTTACAATTATAGTAAGTTACTACTATTTTTGCCTTTTAATGTGTCAATGCCAAAAAATAAGAACTTCAAAATTCAGTGCAACTTGGTGGCAGTTAAAATATTAAACATATAAAATCTTTAGATCAAACTCATGCGTTCGTTCTCCGATCTATTTTGAGTTTATTATTACGTTATAGAAACTTAGTAGATTATAGTTGTTGATATACTTTACATAAAAAAACTTAGTAACTTACAGCAAAGTAGTCTGTTCGATTTTCACGTAGATTAAAATTATATATACATAGTTATTACAATTCGGAACAAATACGTATAAATTGTCTAAGTTTTTTTCAATGATTTATATTTATAACATCACGAATATATCTAATTAGAGCTACAAATAGAGGGATATTCTACTAACTTTAAGTGCTATACGTTCCCGAGTCTATTCAGATCGAACGACTATTCTTCACAAAAATTTACCTTAGCGTAATCGTAACTGAGGACGAATGCCTACTTATTTATGTCGGAGTTCCCGATTATATTCCAATCTAACTGCGATCGAACCACAGCGACATTTACGCTTTGACAATTTGTGAGTAGAATGGGCGCTCAAGCCATTAGATACGAAAAAATTTCCATATAACAAAACCTTAATAAGTTAATATTAGGTATTTAAGGTACTATTTAAATATCGACAAGTCAAAAATGTTTCATTGTGAAGTTTAATTGAATAAAATTGATTTGTTGATTGATTGATTAATGCTAAAATCTATATTGCATTTTTAGTATTTCACTCATGTACTTTTATATGTGTCTTGGAGAAACTATGGAGATGGTTATATTTTTTTAATATATTATTATGATATAGGTTGGCGGACGAGCATATAGGCACCTGATTGTAAGTGGTCACCATCACCCATAGACAATGAAGCTGTAAGAAAAATTAACTATTCCTTACATCGTCAACGTGCCACCAACTTTCGCAACTAAGATTTACACTGGCTCACTCACCCTTCAAACCGGAACACAACAATACTGAGTACTGTTATGTGGCGTTTGAATAACTGATGAGTGGGTGGTACCTACCCGGACGGGCTTGCACAAAGCCCTACCACCAAGTAATATATATTAGGAAATAATATTGAATTATCAAAACAATTTATTCGCAGAATTTTCAAAATGTCGGATAAGGGAGGTTTGATCCTGGAACCGGGGAAGGTTATACGTCCGGTAATAGACCACGACGGAGTGAAGCTATTGGCTGAGAGGCTCTACGGGATATCAGTTCTGGAGCTCATCGAGCTGAATGGCTATGACGACAAGAACTACAAGCTGATCGAGGATCCCAACATGAAGAACCCGCTGATCACGAACCACAGCGCCAACGGGTACGTGCTGAAGATAATGAACTCGATCGACTCCCAAAACCTGAGCGTCGTTGAGGCTCAGAACGAGATCATGAACTTTTTATGTAAGTTGCCTTTGATTACTTCAAATCGTAAATCAGACACGTAATTGGTCTGATGGTCCACAGCTCATTAGTACTGTAAGAAATATTAATCATTCCAATCATTATTTATAATAGCATAAAAACATGTAATAACTATGTTTCCATATGCTCTGAACTAATTTTCTTTCGATTAAAGTCGAACTTAAAAATCTTTATTCAATACTAGTAGTTACCCGCGGCTTCGTTCGCGTTTTAGGGTATTGGTTACATTTTTAGCCAAACACATGACTGTGTTTGGTATAAAAGTAAAAGCCTATGTCCTTTTTTGGAGTTCAAGTTTGTTTCATAGCAAATTTAATCAAATTCGATTCAGTGGTTTGATCGTGAAGCCACAGAGAGACAGACAAACAGAAAGAGTTACTTTCACATTTATAATATTAATATAGAAGATACATTAGGTTAGTTCTCATTTTGCAATGATTGATGGTATAGGCATAAGAAAATATTTGGGCAGTCAACTTCTTATTCAGTGACTTTTATGAATAATAATGAGAAAATATTTTAACACATGTCTTTTAAGATTTATTTGAGATAAAAATAATAATGAAGTCTTTTGATCTTCCAGCCACACGGTCGGTATCCTGTCCGAAACCGATCCGCAACGTGTTTGGGCACCTGCACTCAGTGGAGAGCATCAGCGGGAAGCAGCATGTGGTCCGACTGCTGGAGTACATTCCCGGTGAACTGCTGAAGGATGTTCCACGCTCGGAGGCCCTGTTCTACCAGCTCGGGGAGTTTGTCGCGAACCTAGACAACAAACTGCAGGTTGGTGATTATGATGAATTAAAATCATCAAAAGTTCTTTTATTAACTCATCATCATCATCATCATCAGCCTATTTTTGTCCACTGCTGGACATAGCCCTCTCCCAGTGCACGCCACTGTGGTCTTTCTCCGGCTACTCGCATCCAGCTCCTGCCTGCCGCCTTGCGTATATCGTCACTCCACCGTGCCTAAGGACATCCTACACTACGTTTGCCGAGACGCGGTCTCCACTCTAGAACACGTTTTCCCCAACGGTTGTCGGTTCTACGACAAATATGACCAGCCCTATGCCACTTTAGCTTACTAATCCGGTGGGCTATGTCGATGACTTTGGTTCTTTGACGGATCACCACATTTCTGATGCGATCCCTCAAAGAAACGCCGAGCATAGCCCTTTCCATGGCACGCTGAGCGACTTTAAGCTGGTGGACCAGCCTTGTCGTGAGTGTCCACGTTTCGGCTCCGTATGTCATGACGGGTAGGACGCACTGATTGAAGACTTTCGTCTTAAGGCACTGTGGGATCGACGATGTTAAGATTCGACGTAACTTCCCAAACGCTGCCCAACCTAGCTGAATTCTTCTATTCACCTCCTCCTCAAGGTTGTTTCTACCTAATCGCAGAGTCTGCCCGAGGTCGAGGTTTATTTACTACGTAGGCGTTTTTAAAAAACCAATAGTATCCATTCCGAGTATTTGGGGGCGTCGCGGTATCGCTTGTGCAGACTACCGTGACAGTTGCCCGCCTTTATAGCGCCGACACCCCCTCCGCGGTCTTCTTCGGTGAAACAGTGAAATGCTGCACGGGTTCTTAATTGATGATAGCGGGTTCAAATCCAGGCAAGCACCACTGAATGTTAATGTGCTTAATTTGTGTTTATAATGCATCTACTGGAAACTACCACCAATAACATCTACTAGAGGAAATCTGCAAACATTGAAATTCTGTCACATGTGTATTCCACCATTGGAAAATTCTCCCCAAAGGCAGAGAAGGCCTTAACCCAGCAGTGGGAAATTTATATGCTTTTGTTATTGTTGTTGGTCTACTTCGATCTTTCTCAGACCTACGCAGATGGAACATTTACATATATGCGGGTGAAACTGCACGGAGTGGCTAGTATATACCACAGAAATATTGTCCACATGTATTACGTGGCCTCCTTTACATAAATATAGTATTACTCTATGACATAACTGGCTCAGAAAACGTCACACATAATTACCAGCTACAATAGCCCAAGGTCAGGCACTGTCAGTTGTGTTATTGACAAATAAATTAAATCAATTTATATATTAGTACATTGATGATATAAGGTTGTTTTTATATGTATAAACAATGAGAGATTATCAATGACAAATTTGATATTTGAAGTGTAATATTTGACTGAAACGTTTCTGACGCACATGAGTCGAGATGGCCCAGTGGTTAGAACGCGTGCATCTTAACTGATGATTGCGGGTTCAAACCCAGGCAAGCACCGCTGATTCATGTGCTTAATTTGTTTTTATAATTCATCTCGTGCTCAGCGGTGAAGGAAAACATCGTGAGGAAACGTGCATGTGACAAATTTCATAGAAATTCTGCCACATGTGTATTCCACCAACCCGCATTAGAACAGCGTTTGGAATATGTTCCAAAAACCTTCTCCTCAAAGGGAGAGGAGGCCTTTAGCCCAGCAGTGGGAATTTACAGGCTGTTGTTGTTGTTGTTTGTTGTTGTTTCTGACGCACGAGTTAACATCTGGTGTTCTCGATAGCATGCGAATACAGAATTATATACATGATAGAAAGGCGTGGAGCTAATACTCGTTGACTTCCAGGCGGGGTATAGTATATACATACATATTTGTATTTGGTTAACAGGACTTGATATTTTAAATGTTGATAAAGACTACTGGTACTGTGTTCTTGCCCGTTCTTCTCGTTAGAATATACATTCCGAACCGGTGGTAGCTTCACTTGTTGTTTGCAAAAGGACGGTTTAAAAGTGAAACTAATTATAACGGATGAATCGCGTATATTAATTATTTTTAAACATCCCGACGTTTCGAGCACTTTGCAGTGTTCGTGGTCACGGGTAGACCGTTATAATTAGTTTTATTTAAATGTGTAATAATCGCGAAAATTTAAGACAACATTAGGTTTAAAAGTGCTTATAAAAATCTACTTGATTAAAGTATATTTTGATTTGATTCATTTATGTGTGAATGGATAAATTTAAAATACAAAATTAATAATTAAATTTTAAAGTGACCATTTTGGATTTGACTATATACTTTACAGTATTTTCGGTTCGCCGCTTCGCCCGTATTAGAGCTTCCTGTGACAACAATTTATTTGTCCTTTTACTTATTAATTACTATTGCTATTAATTTGAATGAGTACAAAGGTTTGCAGAGATGAATATGGTCTTCGATGGGATCCCTGTGAATCGCCGTGCTTAAGTCGTTGTCCAGAATTGCCTCAGTTGCCGCTGTTTGTCAGCTCTTTACAATTTTCCTCCCTGCATTTATAGTTTCCGGTCAATATACTAATGTTGAATTCCGAAACTTGCTAGCGACTATTTTAAAATAGAAATCTTTCATTGTTACAGAACTTTAACCACTCCGGTCTGGTCTCCCGCGAGCACATCTGGATGTTGAGCAAGGTCCCCGATCTGGATAAGTTTAAATACGTCATCAAGGATGCTGAGAAACTCGACTTGGCTGAAGAGGTGAGTTCAGACTGGCGTCTACATTGACGCAACATAAAAACATATATATATATATATATATATATATATATATATATATATATATATATATATATATATATATATATATATATATATATATAGGTAGTAAGTACTAAAGGGTGGAGTTATTATACTTTGATGTTCATACAGTATTATTACATAAATTGAATCTCATCGGAATATTAAATATATAATATGTGGGCGGCATTTTTAAATTGTATAATTGGATGTTTTTAAGTTTAATATTCAATTCGAAATCATTATTCACATTCGATCTTTTAGCACAAATATTGTACAAATAAAAAAAACTTTTTACGCCCCTTCATTACTCAATTAATTAACTGTAATTACGCAGTTTTAGTTGATACATTCATATTTTTAATTTATGACTCTTTTTTAATAGTAGGTAATAACGCGTTGTTCCGGTAAATGTAAAATTATCAACTGTTAATTTTTGTACATCTGAGAGCTCAGATGGCCCAGTGGTAAGAACTCGTGCATCTTAACCGATGCCTTCGGGTTCAAACCCAGGCAAGCACCACTATATATCTGTGCTTAATTTTTTTAAGGAAAATATCGTGAGAAAACCTGCATGTGTCTGATTTTATCCAAATTATATCACGTGTGCATTCCACCAACCCGCATTGGAACAGCGTGTTAGAATATGTTCCAAACCCTCTCCTTAATGGGAGAGGAGGCCTTTAGCCTAGCAGTGGGAATTTACAGGCTGTTGTTGTTAATTTTTGTCAAGGTCATCGAGGAGTTCAAGTACGCCGTGCTGCCTCGCCTCGACGAGCTGGAGAAAGGTGTCATCCACGGAGACATCAACGAGATGAACATCCTCGTAGGGCTGAAGCCTGAAGGCAGGTAAGGAAACATAACCATGTTCATTTTAAATCTTATATGAAAATTATATTATTTGTGAATATTAAACATTCATACATAATGTAATAATTATTACGTGTCTATTTGTATATATCGACAAAATTCGTAAAAACCGATCACATCCGAATTGAGTGCGCTATCCCAAATTATCAATGTTTATTTCTTATGCGAATATGATCTTTACACAAATGTAATAACTTGTAATATCATATGACCGAATATATTCGCCAATTTGACGCGTCGCTTTACATGCACTTGTTTTCTCTGACGCATGAATCTATAGCGACGAATAGCGTCGAATGGCGCGATAGGGAGCTATTTCTATTGGTCGTGTAAATCGGCAGTAATCGGTTTTATTTTCATTCCATTGCATTTTCCGATGCTACATCTAATTTGTGTCGTACTATAGCTAGTTGTTTTGACTTTTTTCCAATGGTACAATACATTAACAATAGGTGGCGCTCGAGTCGCTTACAACGAGTAATATATTGAGTTATCGAAACGCATTCCGAGCATTAGCTAACAGTAAATAAATATGAAGAATAACATTTTGAAAACATCTTTTAGATAATACATCGCCGATAAAGAGCAAGTTATGACATAGAATTAATTACTTACTAATTTGTGTCTAAGTATATATATCCTGTTCCAAAGAATAATGATAAAGAAACCTTAGATTTACATATACTTACTGTTCTTGCGTATAGTTCAGCTTTATTGTTCATTACTAACAGTTCCTTATCGATATGTTCTTATATTTATAACACAGCACTATTACATTTAATTACTTATACTTTCATGACATTCTTACCTAAAATCGAAGGGAAAACGTGATGTTAGCCGCGGGCAATAACTATCATAGGCAAGGCCACAAATAATACTATGACGTACGACGTTCTACAACTGTAATATATCTAATACTTACATATAATAATTGTATGATATTATTATTAAATAACATTAATTAACTAAGTAAAGTAAAGTAAAAGCCTGTACATTTCCCACCGCTGAGATAAAGCCTCCTCTACCATTAAGGAGAGGGTTTCGAACATACTCCACCACGCTGTTCCAATGCGGGTTGGTGGAATGCAAATGTGGCAGAATTTCGATGAAATTAGACACATGCAGGTTTCCTCAGATGAAATAAAAACACAAATTAAGCGTATATATAATAGTGGTGCTATCTATCATCGGTTAAGATGCACGCGTTCTAACCCCTGGGCCATCTTAGCTGTTAACTAAATAAAGTATTATTTACAAAATCATATTAAACGTCGGCATCTAGTTATAACAATGTTTTGTGTAATCATTGGAGAAAGTAACATTTTATCATTAACATATTGTTGTTGATTTTAATTAAAAACAATATTTCTTAAACATTTGCTTTTATATTTTGTTCAAAATTATATTAAATCAATATTTCATGTACTAGGTCCTTAAACCCGTGCGTTTTGAGAGTTATCAAGCAAATTCTTAATGGGATTGTACTGAGGTGAGCCAGTGTCAGGACAGTGGTTACCAGGGGACAATATGCTTGCTCGGGCTTACTTAACCGGTTTATAATCGATTTAATACCTATCGATTACTCTTCTGCTTAATTAACAGTTACTTTAGCTCATATACTCTGTGGCCGACTACATTTTTGAATACTTTATTTCAAAAATGTTTTGGGACTAAGATGTAAGATAGAGTAAGAAGTAATATCTTTGTGATGACTCTTAGGTGGTATAATATGTGACGAGTGGTACCACATCATCACCAAGTCCTATTACTATATATATAGTCACTAAAAAGCACATTTATTAAAGTTAATTAAGATTTAGGTACTACAGAGCGTTTTTATAGTTTGTGCACGACACGACTTTTATAAATGCAAACCCAGCTCGATTAGATATAAATATATTTATTTACGTATTTATTTATTTAATATAATAGGTAGGTTCAATCGGCATAATTCCAAGTTGTACAATCAATCACCCTTAATTTTCATGATAACCCCGTTAAAAACCCCGGATTCTGACCGCCGACCGCTCTCTTCTGTTTTTCTTCTCTTATTTCTCCTGTCACTTCACAATCTGTCCAGTCATCCAATTGGTCAGTCGATAAAAGTCAGCTTTCTTTACCAGCCAACCACGACGCAACAGTGTTACCATCTCTAAATCAGAATAACATCATTAAAATCATCACACGACTCTTTGTATGAAAATATGAACTTTTTTAAAATATAACATAAGTACTTTTAAGCAACTTACAACTGATATTGAAGCAAGCTGGGCCGTACGCATTTTTGCATTTACAGCTTAAGGAACTACTATCTACCAAAACTTAAATAGATCAAGTCATTTCGAGAGTCAAATCGTGAATGAAGGGAATGTTTACAGTAAAACAGATTACCGCATCACCGGCGTGATCGATTTCGGCGACATCCAGTACTCGTACTACGTGTTCGAGCTGGCAATCACCATGACGTACATGATGCTGCTCAGCGGTGACCCTCGTACTGGCGGGCTGGTGCTGGCTGGCTACACCGTCACCAGGCGCCTGCCTGACGAGGAGTACAGGCTCTTGAAGGTGAACTTCATTTTATTTCTGTATTCGTATAACACCAGCATTATTGTCGACGACCTCCATGGTCGAGTGGTGTGTACACCGGTTTTCATGGGTACGCCACTCTGAGGTTCCGGGTTCGATTCCCGGCCGAGTCGATGTAGATTACCATTTTAATTTTAACTTTGCCGTTTAGTAAATTCAAATCGTTTGTTAAAAATACATTGGTAGAAAAAGCATAGATACTATTCGATACAAGATTTTGTAGATGACAAAAAAGCGTGGAGTTAATACCTGTTGACTTCCAAGCAGGATACATTAATTGAAATAATTGTATTTAATTAACATGACGTTGTATTTTTTAAATGTTAAAAAAGAGTAACTACTGAGTTTCTTGCCGGTTCTTCTCGGTAGAATCTACTTTCCGAACCGGTGGTTGCTTCACTTAATTGTAAAATGACGATTCAAAAGTCTACTTGAATAAAGTTTATTTTGATTTTGATTTTTTTTTTTGATTAGTTTTCTATGTTGTCTTGGGTCTGGGTGTTTGTGGTACCGTCGTTACTTCTGATTTCCATAACACAAGTGCTTCAGCTACTTACATTGGGATCAGAGTAATGTATGTGATGTTGTCTCATATTGTCAAATCGTTGTGTTTAACTGTTTGTGAAAAAGTATACGTTCCCTCTTGTATTATATGTTTGTATGTCAAAGATAATAACGAAAACTTCACGACTGATTATTTCTCTTAGGTAATGTTATAAAACATGCATCTATATATAATGGTTCTATTATGCCATATCTATTTAAAAATATGACTTAAAACTTTTTTTATTTAAAAAACATGTTATTGTTATTATATATTGTAGGCTTTTATATTATATAATATTACATATAGAGTAAGTATGTATTATGACAATACAATTAAAATAGCTAATGCTTACATAATACATATTATGTCTTCAAAACTAACGCTCATTTTTGTATTTTAGACGTTGATATCAGCTCGTCTGGTCCAGAGTTTGATTCTCGGTGCTTACACGATAGAACAAGACCCGAATAACACCTATGTCACATCAACCGAGAAAGCCAACGGCTGGGAACTGCTCAAGAAGATTCGGAAGACCAAACCTGACCCTGATGATGATCCTACCAACTGGAAGGCGATCGCTAATGAGTTCTTGACTAGAAGCTAAATATTTTTTACATTTAAATTATAAACTTTATATTATTTTGTTTCATCGTAGTTCAGTTATCCGTCCATAGATGGAGTTGTAATGTAAATACTTATTAAACGGAATCCTTTTCCTCCACTAATTAATTTAATTTATTGTTATACGTGTTATTAAAAAAAATGTTTTGTCTAAATATTATTTGTTTAAGGAATTTACGTAAATATAATAATAATATTTCTAGATTAGTGACATTTGAAGTAAAACTTCATACATACATACATAGGGATACAAAATGTATTACATTTTAATGAAATAAAAGTTGTATAAATATTGTAAAAAGTATTAAATAAAGACTGTAAAACGTTCTTATTCTTTTATTTAACAATGTAATACAATACAAGCTATATAAATAGACAACAAAATTTTGCTTGAATAGTGCCATCTAGTATGCAATACATAAACTTTTTAGTATTGAGTAGCTATTCGACAAATATAATACAAATTTCTGTCGCTAGATGGCATAAGTAGTGATTCTAAGCAGTTCATGCTAATAATTTATTAGTTTTTAATTCAAAACTGGATTAAAAGCAATTTTCTTAGCTTTTATAGTTAAATCATATCAATCGACGTGAAATACCACTGCAATAATATATTACAAGCTCTAAACAGCATTTACAGCGATTAATGATACATTAAGTTTTATAAATGCATATTGATTTAAACCTATGTGTTCCAACTTTCCAAGTAATGCTCGTAGTTTATTAGTGATGTATGATAGAAAAACAAAAAGACAGAGAGACGTCAAATTACTTTATTGTACGATCACGAGCATATTGTTCGTAGAATGAAGACGTTGCATCGCGGCGGGATATCGTAATATTTTGACACGAGGTCACTCACCGATCAAAACGATCAGAATCTTATTATTATCGTATTAATCTTCTTGACAGGCGATTAAATTCATGATTGATGGACAAGTAATCAAATTTAATGGTAATGAATTAAATGCTTCGATTCGCTAACATTTAAGCTTTAATCGTATTCCTAATTATTGAATAATATTTAAATCATAGTGTAGTGTACACTATGTTAAACGGTTCACTGGCTCGACAACACACGGTATGCGCAAGCGACACGTCAGCTCTCGCCAATGGCTCTCGCCCGAATGACGTTCGCCCCACCACACCGTGAGCACGAGACAATGTTAATAACTATTACCATAGTTATTATTTAAATACAAACACTACATCCCTTTCTTATTGAAAATTTAATAATCATTGCAATACAGTAATTTATACTTATTCATATTCTATGTAATATTTTATAATTAGTCTTTTACAATTACTCTTGCTCCAAATCATGATTCCTAGCTTCCTTTTCTTGAATTGATTTCCATTCGCCTTCAACTCTTTTCAGATGTAATATATTCCGTCTTAATGATTGTCCTGTTTCATCGTTTCGCAGGGTTATATCTCCCTCTTTTGCTTTCTCTATAGTGTGTGGTGTTGGGTTATAATTTGGTACAAGTTTATTTGCTTTATCCATTTCTTTTACATATACTTTGTCTCCTTCATTCAAATCTGGATCCTGTGCATTCCGTCTCTTGTCTCCATACTCCTTCCCTTTTTCCTTTTGTTCTTTATCCCTGTCCCTAACCTCAGTGTCATCTTCTTTATTATTAAAATCTTGTAGAGTTGGAATTTTATCTTTATTCTGTCTTTTAAAAAATAATTCGGTTGGTGTTTTCCCTGTAACTGAGTGAGGGGTAGAATTATACATCATGAGGTATTCCCACAAACTTTCTTGTAAATCCTTTTTCTCAATTTTACCAATTTTCAAACGTTTCAATATGTCGCGATTCTGTCTCTCAACTTCGCCATTCTGTTGCGGGTTGTAAGGAATCGTATTAAACAATATTATGTTGCACTCTTTGCAGAATCTCTTAATTTCATCACTTACAAATTGTCGACCATTGTCTGCCGTTATTGATGAAGGGTAACCTAATCGACTAAATATTTCTTTTAATGATTTTATAATTTGAGCACTAGTAATAGTTTTTATTATTTTTATTTCTTTGTAACGGCTGTAAAAGTCAACAACGACTAATAAGTAGTCATTACTAGGCAATGGACCTAGCAGATCTATTGCTATATCTACCCAGGGAGCCATCGGAAGTTCACGACGCTTCATTGGAGCAGGTGCATGCGGCAATCCAACCAAAGTACATCCTTTGCAGCACTTCACTATATTTTCGGCATCTTTATCGATCTTTGGCCACCATACTTTACACCTTAATCGTCCTTTCATTCCTACTATCCCTGGGTGTCCTTCGTGTGCCGCATCTAGAACGATCTTACGAAGTTTTAAAGGTATCACTAGTCTAGTCCCTCTTAGAAGCACATTTCCAAAGAAGCATAATTCATTCGCAAAAATTTTATAACCTCTGATAGTCTCGTCCCATTTGTTATTGTAAATGCCTTCTCTTACTTTAGCTATTTCAGGATCACCTTCAGAGTGTGCTTCAATTTCTGCTATGGATACTGCACGAGGTCTCGCATTCTCAACAATATGGTGTATATGTTTATCGCTATTAATTTTTTGGAAATCTGAGTATTTACACAATCGAGACAATGAATCGGCTATATTTGTTTTCCCAGGCTTATATTTTATATTATATCGGTATGCTTGCAACCGTAACACCCATCGTTCGATCCTGGCACACGGTTTCGATTTTATTCCAAACAACACCTCCAAAGGTTTGTGAACGGTAATCAAATCAAATTCTTTTCCGAAAAGAAAAACATTAAAATGTTCTATAGCCCAAACTAACGCTAGGGCCTCCTTCTCGGTTTGACTGTACCTGCGTTCACAATCAGTTAATGTGCGATTTCCATAAGCAATTATTCAAGGTCCACTAGAATCTATTTGTACCAAGACTGCTCCTAATCCGAAAGGACTAGCATCAGTAATCACTTGAATTTTGTCATTAACGTCGTAGTACCCAAGTGTTTGAATTTTCGTAAGTTTGTCTTTCAATTGCACAAAAGCTTGATCTTGTTCATTTTTCCAAAACTTTTCAATATTTGTATGTTTTCCAAATTTAAATCGCAATAAATACTTTAATGGTTCTGTCAGTGTAGCTAGGTTAGGTATCCATTTGTTTATATAATTTACTAACCCTAAAAAACTTTGTAATTCCTCAATCGTTTTTGGAATTCTGAATTTGGCTACGCTTTCAATATACTTAGTTAAGGGTCTAACTCCCTCAGGGCTTAACTCATGTCCCAAAAAGTTTACTTTTTGCACTTTGTACAAACATTTGCCTTTGTTCAGCAAAACGCCATTTTGTTTTAGAACCTGTAATACTTTTTCTAAACGCGAATCATGTTCTTGTTCAGTACGACCGAATATCAAAATGTCGTCAATAAAGTTTACAGCTCCATCACATTTGAGAAGTATATTTTCCAGTATTTTCTGGAACAACTCAGGTGCACAAGTAATGCCAAACATTAAACGTTTATAACGATAAAGGCCCTTCGAACTAATGAATGTCGTAATGTGCCTTGAGTTTGGATGCAATTCCACTTGATGGAATGCGTTCTTTATGTCCAACTTGCTAAAATATTGAGCTTTCCTTGTCTTTGGCAAAATATGATCCATGGATGGTAATGGGTGGTTCTCCCGCATTATTGCTGCATTAGCACGTCGCATGTCTACACAGAGACGCAGTTCCCCGTTGTCCTTCAATATGGGTACTATTGGAGATATCCACTTTGATGGTTCTCGAACTTCCTCAATAATATCGTTGTCCAGTAATTCTTTAATTTTTTTCTCTATTTTTTCTTCAAGTGGTATTGGAACCCGGCGGTATGGTTGAGAAATAGGCTTTATAGAGTTATCAATAGGTATCTCTACCATAACATCTTTAAATTTCGGAAATGGTTCATTTGCAATCTGATCTACACTGGTTCCAAGTTTGAGTACACCAAGGTGAATAGCACTATCTTTGCCTAGTAAATTTCTTGATCCTCCCGCAATAACATAAATGTTTGCGCGTTGTTCTTTTCCATTAATCTTAATAGTAGTCTCGAAGGATGCTACGATTTCTAGTGGTGTTCTGCTACCGTATGCAAAAAGTGTTTTGTTTGGCTTCTCATCTTGATTGAAATATAAAAACCCCTTGTTTTTTAATGTATTCCACGTCTTGTCCGTAATAAGGTTATATTTAGATCCGGAGTCAATTAACATATTCGTTCTTATCCCTCCAATGACACATTCTATGTTGGCTTCATTATTAACGTTGAAGACATAATCAACTTCTTTATCAATTATATTATCAACCTCCTTCCTTCTTCGAGGCTGCTTACTCGATCGCTCTTCTTCTTGCCTATTTATCTCATCTATTTTCCTTTTCCTAGTTTCTTCTCTACCACTCTTGCAATATTGTCTAAAATGTCCTAATTTTCCGCAACTGTGACATTGTTTTCCTTTCGCCGGACATTTTGCGTCGTTCGCAAAATGTTTGGAATTCCCACATCTACTGCATCCTTTATTCCTATTTACGAAGATTGTGTTTTTCTTTTCATTTTTAGTTTCATTTTCATTTCTTTTAAAAGCTATAGAGTTTACATCCGATTGTTTATCCTGCTTTCCGTATTCCTCCATTTGTCGATTTACAACCTCTAATGTATTAGCTTCTGTAATAATTTTATCTAGTGTTATGCTGTCACCTATTGTCAAAATTTTCTTACGTAAATCAATTGATAAACACTTCTCTACGATTTGATCTATTAAATGATCTTCTGGATTGTCAAATTTACATTTCTCGGCTTGATTTCTTAATCTTATTAAAAACTTATCAAATTTTTCCCCTTCTTCTTGTTTTATTAAACGGAACACATGTCGTTCATACACTTTACTCTGTTTTGGAGTAAAATACTCATCTAATTTACTTATCGCTATTTCAAACACATCATTATTCTCGTTAGCTTCAGCATTCGCACCAGGCAAATTATAGAATATGTCCTGTAGACCTGAACCTCCAAGTAATAAAAGAGTTGCCCTCTTCTTTATCGGAGATGTAATTTCTGTTGCTTCCAGGTAGATATTTAAAGACCGCTTCCACTTCTCCCAGCGCTGGCCTAAGGAAACACCGTCTCCCTCTAAATCCAATTTCTCCAATGACAGCGCGTTGTTTGTTGCGTATGACATAGTGACGAGTTGTTTGGGGCGATCTGAAATAATATGATTTTTTTTTTTTTTTTTTTTTATTATTATACCGTATATTTCCAATTTAATGGAAGTATTTAATTTCCAATTTAATGGAGGTAACTTAGTACCATAATTTCCCAATTTAATGGAGGTATCTTAGTACCATCGATTCCCAATTTAATGGAGGTATCTTCGTACCAATGTTTTCCAATTTAATGGGGGTACATTTGCACCAACTTTCCAATTTAATGGAGGTAACTTATTACCATTACTTAAGTTAATTATTTACACATATTTTACATACAGAGCAGTCAATGTGTCGGACTCAATAACTGAATCAATAAGATATATTATTTTATCTTTACCTTCAGCAAATATTAAATAATCTACTAATATGCTAGCTTTTATTTAACATTTTATTATTGGTATTTACAACGTACACCCACCACGTAGGTTTAATACTTTTAAGATTTGTTAAGTCTAATGACCATTATCAGATAAAATAGTAATTAATACGCCTGATTAAAAAAAGAAATAATATATAGGTAAATAAAATTGCAATATTTTTCGTATAGGCGTTCATCATTAATATGATACTATCAAGCAATTATATATATAATTGAAATTATTACTGTTATTCTATTGAACATTTCCTTACTGTCCTATAAGTTATCTTTACGTAATAACTTTTAATAAAAATATCTTTAATAGCAATATTTAATCCTATTTATAACTATGTTATACGCGTTTCATTAAAATAATATTATTATTTTACCAGTAAAGTTCGACAGATTGCTCCCTTTTATTTTATATATTTATTAATTTTATATGTACATATGTGCAAACAGACCTTTGTCCTCGTCGCCACTTGTAGTGTACACTATGTTAAACGGTTCACTGGCTCGACAACACACGGTATGCGCAAGCGACACGTCAGCTCTCGCCAATGGCTCTCGCCCGAATGACGTTCGCCCCACCACACCGTGAGCACGAGACAATGTTAATAACTATTACCATAGTTATTATTTAAATACAAACACTACACATAGGTTTGGTGTGGATGCTTATGAATATTTGAAAGTAAGTTACAAGAGAGTTACGTTGTTGGTTAACTTCGTGTTTTGGAAAAAGGCTATGCATAGACAACTGCAATAGAGAATCACATATATAGTCACATATAGTCAATTTATGATATAATAATAATATAATAAAAACAGCCTGTAAATTTCCCACGGATGGACAAACACCTCCTCTCCCTTCGAGGAAAAGCTTAGAAGCATATTCATCACTATCATTCACTTCCTTAACCGCCGAGCTCGATATGAATTATAAACACAAATTAAGCGCATACAAATTCCGTGGTGTTTACCTGGCTTTAAACCCGCAATCATCGGTTAAGCACGCGTTCTAACCACTGGGCCATCTCGGCATGATATTAATTGCTACTTATAACAGTTATCCGTTACCGGTTCTTTTCTGATTTTAAGCATTGTTACTAAGTACTATACATATTTAGATATTCTATGCGACAAAACCAATTTATAATTGCAATTTTTCAATATCAATAATAACAAAATCTTCCGTTACATGCTAATGTTACATATAACTTATAAAGCCCTTCTTCGTCCTTGTGTTTGAACCTTGCAAATTTACGTCACAAAATACGTAATATTACATAAATTATGAATACTATCTGTAAATACTTTGTTAAGCATTGCGTTCCATATTTAGAATTAAAAGTATCAATTTTTACAAGAATTGATTATAAAAATAACATTAAAGTATAAAAATTCATTAATTAACCATTTGACTTGCTTTTGATAACCATTTTTGGGTATTTTATTATTCCGAAATAACTACTGAGTAAAAAACGTAATAATTTTTTTTATTAATTATTAAATATAATTATTGCATAATGATTATTAATAATGGTCAATGGTCGGCTTTATTTAAGTTCGGACAAAATTTTGGGCATTGTTAATATTGTGGTTAATGGCAAACAAATGAACACACTTCAATTCTAAAGGTAACGCCACTTTTTACGATAAACCACAAAAGGTTATGGAGAATCATTTATTTTAACTTTTTATTTAGTTTAATTTATTATTAAACATTTTTTATAAAAATGAACAAAACGAAACACATATTTTGTGTTTCGTTGCAATATGGTTACCTTCTCAAAGGGAGAAGATGCCTTAGCCCAGCAGTGGGGAATTTAATGGCTGTTATTATTATATTATTTTATTATTAGTGTGCCTTTTTGAGACGGATCGACAAATCTATACTTTTACTCTAGCAAAATATGTCACAGATTACTTTGATTTTGGTTTTGAAAACTATTACATTTGACATATTTAATTGTTCATAGGAAGGTTTGATGGAATAAACATTGGCAACGTGAAGTGAAAAAAAAAGAGCCGAAATGGCCCAGTGGTTAGAGCGCGTACATCTTAACCGATGATTGCTGGTTCAAGCACCACTGATTTTTCATGTGCTTCATTTGTGTTTATAATTCTGATATAGCTTGGCGGTGAAAGAAACCATCGTGAGAAAACCTGCATGTAACTAATTTTAACGAAATTCTGCCACATGTTAATCCACCAATCCACACTGGAGCAGCGTGATGGAATATGCATCTAACCTTCTCTTCAAAGAGAGAGGAGGCCCGGCAATGGGAAATTTACAGGCTGTTGTTGTTATATAAAAGGACCAACAATAGATTTTAAATAATTCACGAACAAATCAATCAAGGGGCAGAAACAGCTTTGGGGAACCTCTCCCAAGTGACCAGATTTTTGTAAGTTAATTTAAAAGACATCGCTGCAACCATGTCCCGACGTCCGAAAACATGACGTCATATTCTCATTAACGAATTCGAATTCAAGTGCTAATAACTCGTAAGAGTCGTAATTCTCTTTCGTAAGAGCCATTAACAAATTAAGTTGAAGATTGAGAGCAGCCGCGGGCTACGGCTAGTCGGTAAGGCTGCGGTTCCACAGCGCTCTACGCAAACCAACGATGAATAAGTAATCGAGACCTTGAGTGCGATTCTGTCAGAATTTACTTCGAATCTCGTGAAAGTTTGACAACAAATTAGCGAAACCTGTTATTTTCAATTTATATTACGTTCGTAAAAACTACTTGGTAGCAGTCAGCAAAAAAAATTAAAAATGCAAGTGCAGCTCTCTGATATCTAACAGAAAGATTGGATTATGTTTTTCTGTGGACGTTCCTTCATTTACTTATAAGTAACAAACAGCCTGTAAATTCCCACTGCTGGGCTAAAGGCCTCCTCTCCCTTTAATGGGAAGGTTTGGAACGTATTCCACCACGCTGTTCCAATGCGGGTTGGTGGAATACACATGTGGCAGAATTTGTATGAAGTTTGTCACATGCAGGTTTCCTCACGATGTTTTCCTTCACCGCTGAGCACGAGATGAATTATAAAGACAAATTAAGCACATGAATCAGCGGTGCTTGCCTGGGTTTAAAACCGCAATCATCGGTTAAGATGCACGCGTTCTAACCACTGGGCCATCTCTGCTCCTCATTTACGTAAGGACGGACAAATCCTTCCTTTAAATGTATAAATACTTAAATGCAAATCTCTATTGACTAGGCTCAGCAAAGTTATGAAATGATAACGCGCTACGCATAATTATACATGATTGTTTGACTACATTTGAATAATGTTATTATTAGTCAATATTTTTTTTATTATTGAGAACAACTATGTAAGTTTTCATTGTATTAGAGAAACTTGCTAATATTAACTTTTAGCTGGCCGATCGTAGTTAATTAGTTTATGGAAAAGTTATATGTGATGTTACATGAAATGTAAATAATAAACCTCATTAGTTTAGTCTTAATTATTTTGACCACGAGATGTTTGATGAAGATTTCCATTTAGGCATTAAATAAATCTTCGCTTTCCATAGCTCAGCGTGTCCAGTCAGTTTGGTGCCTAACTCGGATAGGCATGAACTAATCAAGTTATATTGGTAAACGCTTAACCTTTAGATTTTAAGCAATTATATCATTGACTAGTATGTATGTGTATAATCGTGTAATAACAACAAATATTAACGTCGCCTTGAGAGTGGAGCCTTCGAATTCGTACTTATATTTACACGATACGATATTACGGTTTTTAAACAATTACCATGAATATTTTTATGTGATATATTCCAATATATGTTGACCTACCTAGTTACTTTATATTTTATTTTAGATTTTTTTATGACATAGTTAGATGCACGAGCAAATAGGCCATCTGATGGTAAATGGTCACCGCCGTCCTTAGATTATGCTATAAGAAATAGTAACAATTCCTTACATCGTCATTGCATCACTGACCTTGGAAATAAAGGTGTAAGGTCCATTATCCCTGTAGTACCTTCCCCGACGGGCTTGATCAAAGCTCTACAACTGCGCAAAAAAAATTGTTGACATGCCAGTTTAATGTCATGATATAAGAAGTATTTGTTTTTTGGCTCAAAAATTATATAATAAGTAACGCAATGGCTACAACGTTATGTATTTCAACTGAGGATCGTGAGTTCAAATCATAAAGTTTACATGCGAGTTTCATTTTGTGATCATTTGTGAATAAAAACAAATAAATAAATAAAACTTGATGAATCAGACTGAAGCATTATTGTCAAATCTAAGTTGATCAAATTATCTTTATTCAAGACTTTGAAAGAGCCGAGATGGCTTAGAGGTGCATCCAGACACTTAGTAAACCACTTAGTATGCACACTGCATGCTCATGTGGTCGCTAACAGGCAACATCTCGAAGAAACCTGCATGTGTGTTATTTCAATTAATTTTAGCCATTTGTAATCCGCCAACCCACTTTTAATGGTCGTGTATATAAGCCCCAATAACTTCATCATCAGGATGTGAGGATATCGCTTTCTATCTTTAAATATTTTTTATATTAGTAAAAAAAATATCGACGTTGAAAAATAACTATATTGTAAAGTTTTTCTTTAGTAAAAACAATACAATTTGAATTTGGTTCGGATTAAATGTGTCTACAATATAATCCAAATTGCTCAAAAAGAAACACAGGCAAGATTCGTTTGATTATTACGAGCAATGGTTTAAATTTTCCATACAACGACTATTTGCGGATCCGACTTTAACCCGGAACCAACCATATCATGCTCGCGTCAGCTTCCGGCCACCTCTAATGACACGCCATAAAAATATATTAGTATATAAACTTTTAGAAGGATTTATCACATATGATTTATAATAAAAATTGTCATACTTATGTTATATTTAAATAGTCTAGATTAATATTATAGATATGTTTAGGGAAAATTAAATATAATTAAAAAAAAACTTTCCAAAAAGGCATACGCATTATGCTTAGAATTGTTATTTTTCGGTTTGAAGGGCAAGAGCCAGTGCAACTACACAAGGAACACATCGTCTTAGCTTCCAAGGTTGGTGGCGCATTGGTGAATACAAGGCCTGGTTATATATGAGTCGTAGTGACCACTTATAATCAGGTATCCGATATCCCAAGTTCTTAAAGTTCCCAAGTCGTATCGGTCCTGAAAATCTACCGGAGAAAGCTGGTTCCACAGGCAACAATGCCTTAAAAATTGCACTGTTATTGATTTTCGTAATTATCAGCAATACAGGTACAGTACAGGACAGCTTAGTCAGATAAATAAAGTTCAGTTCTCAAGCAAAGTCACTATCAACACTTAGTTAATTATAATTGGCGTCGTACGCGTATATTTATGTAACATTGTATCAAAGGCGGACAAGTTGATTGCTATAATTAAAAAACACACTTAATTTTATAAACTAGGACTGACGGATTGACAGATCGTTATATTATATGAGAGGATTGAATAATTGGTATAAAACATTCCTTTATTGTGGCCCAGTTGTACACACGTCAAGCGACGCTGACTTTGGTACAGGGGATAGGTGACCATACAAATATGACACAAAAGATGAATAATTTGATTTTGTTCTGAAATGGGGTAGTTCTACAAATTAATGAATTTTTGGCGGTTCAGCCAAAATATGTAAAAAAACAATGTAACCTACTAACAATTTTTTTTACATTAATGACAATTGTTTCTAAATGCTAAAAGGTACTGTACTTTAATTATTAGACTGAATTCCATCACCAGAAAATATAAAAAATGTCAGAAAAAAATCAGATTCGAATTCGACCATAATTTGTAGAACTACCCATAGGTATGTGCCGTGAGCTCAAGCAGGCAGACTTCTTTTTTAGTTTTACGAGGAGGAAATTTATTTAGGTATGCCGCCTAGGGGACAGGAATGAGTATGTGGGACTCACCAGGGCCTAATGCTCCGTTCTGTCTTCTAAACCTCCTCGAGTTACCACCAAGGCGACAACGCCAATGAGGCCGCTCACACAGTCTATTCTGCTCACTAGAAACGTACCAGGAGTCCCATGGCATACTATTAGACGAGCAAGCTCAAACCGGCCCTGTTGCCCGGGGTAGACCACGAATAGGTGACTGACATATACCCCATTCAGGGAAACTTTGATTTAAAACATTTAACGATCCCGTGATCGAGTGGTGTGTACACCGGTTTTCATGGGTACGCAACTCCGAGGTTCTGAGTTCGATTCCTCAGTCGATGTAGATTATTATCATTAGTTTTCTATGTTGTCTTGGGTCTGGGTGTTTGTGGTACCGTCGTTACTTCTGATTTTCTATAACACAAGTGATTTAGCTACTTACATTGGTATCAGAGTAATGTATGTGATGTTGTCTCATATTTATATTTATTTATAAAAAATCGAAATAACCTATGCATCCTGTAAATAGAATTTCAAGTGGATTAAAAAAAAATAGTACTAAACAAAGTCAATTTCGAATTCGCAATAATGTTTAGGATAGATTAATTTTTGTTTCACCGAATGTGTAATAGGTTATATATTAAAAAAGGTGGTGCATTTATGTATTCGCGTCGGAAATTCTACGTCGTCCGCGTTGTTAGATATAGTTTCTAATTGCATGCAAAAACCTAATTACAATGAAGTAATAATAATCGGCTTTATATTTCGGCATTGATAAATATTACTCAATGAAATAATTAAAGATAAAAAAGTATTAACATTTATTGATTTCGATGAAAGACATATATAAATTTAATTTTACTTTATTTACATACTTACAATGATGTTCTAATAAACAGATATGTCATTATCGCGCAAAAAGTGAAGTGAACGTTTGCCTTTAGTCGTTTTACGTAGTAATACGTTATAATAATACATCATAATTGCGTAGTAATACGTTTTGCGTAATTAAAGCATCTGGTTACGCCTTTTACTTATTGTTTTTATCAAGCTATCCTTTTTACTTGTAACGATATACATTTCGTTTATGTTATTTTACAAAATAAACGGTCCCCGGCGCGGTACACTTTTTTCTGTTGTTTAGTATGGGTATAACATATCTGTTTATTAGAATATCATTAAATTGCTGAAGTTACTGAGCTTCTTACCGGTCCGTCTTTGAAATTTTGATTATTAGAAATAAAATTATTGATATTTCTTCCTTTTCTACCACTATTATAACCAAACAAATTTCAATGTGTTCTAACAAGATGAGGTGTAAACTTGTCTTTTCTAGCGACTTGACAATTAATTGGCGGATAAGCGAGCTCATTCATCATGTAGCTTACAAGACACCTGCGCGCGCATACATAAAATTCACTTACATGACTTTTTTTTCATGACGCACCGGAAAAAGTATACCTAATATATAATGTGATTAATAAGATAATTAATACAGAAATAAGTAACAATTGTATGTAATTTATACCACATGTAATTTTTTGCCCAGTTGGCCCAGTGGTTAGTTAGATATTTTAACAGATACACTATATCTCTATCGATATCGGTTGTATGATTGTGGGTTCAAACCAAGGCGAGTACCACTGAATATTCATGTGCTTAATTTGTGTTTCAAATTCATCTCGTGCTCAACGGTGAAGGAAAACATCGTAAGGAAACTTGCATGTGTCTAATTTCATAGAAATTCTGCCACATGTTTATTCCACCAAAACGCATTGGAAGCGCGTTGTGGAATATGTGCGAAACCTTCTCCTCAAATGGAGGGGAGGCCTTAGCCCAGCAGTGGGAAATTGTAACTGTTGTAACTTTTTTAATGTGGGATGTAAGGGGGCGCAAACTACACCTTAGTGCCCCAAGCCAACCTCACCTGCCCGTGGTGCATCCTGCCGACCAGCAAACGAGGCTCTGGCGACCGACTGATGGCGGTATAACCATAAACATAATAGGCGTAGCTAAATACCACAGGCCGGTGACGGGCAGCAGCGTCACCGGTGCGAGAAGCTACGCCCTGCGATCGCCAACCCGCCTGCCCAGCGTGGCGATTATGGGCACAACCTCCACATACAGCACACACGCAAGCCACGGCCCCCAGTTCCCGGCAGCCCCGCTATTCCTCGTCATGGTGGCGACGATGGTAACGGCGGGACGGGGGGTGCTAAGAATCACCGGGCTACGGGAGGCCACCACAACCGACTGACCCTTGCGACGTACAACGGACGCACGCTACGGCTTGACTCGCATCTAGCGCAACTTGAGGTAGAACTTGGGAAAATTAGGTGGCACATATTAGGGCTATGTGAAGTCCGTAGAGAGGGAGAGGACACCGTAACCCTCGAATCAGGCCACCTAATGTACTTCCGAGAGGGTGACCAACAATCCCAAGGTGGCGTTGGGTTTCTGGTAAATAAGTCCCTAGTTGACAACGTGGTGGAAATCTCCAGTGTGTCGAACAGGGTAGCGTACCTCATTATAAAGCTCACCGAGAGGTACAGCCTCAAGGTGGTGCAAGCGTACGCACCGACCTCGACACACTCGGACGATGAAGTGGAAGAATTATTCGATGACATATCGAGGGCCCTCCACTTCACCACGAAAACCCACTACAACGTTGTCATGGGGGACTTCAACGCTAAAGTGGGAGTACAGAACTGCAGCGAATCGGTAGTAGGACCCCATGGACTTGGAAGCAGGAATCATAGGGGGCAAATGCTTGTCAACTTCCTCGAACGGGAGGGGCTCTTCTTGATGAACTCCTTCTTCAAGAAGCAGCCGCAAAGGAAGTGGACGTGGCAAAGCCCCGACACTATGACGAAAAACGAGATCGACTTCATAATGACGGACAAGAGGCATATATTCAGAGACGTCTCAGTGATTAACAGGTTCAATACCGGTAGTGATCACCGACTCCTCCGAGGCTCTCTGAATATCAATTTTAAGGCCGAGCGCGCCCGTCTGATGAAGTCCACGCTCCGACCAAAGCTGCTCCAAACCATTGCGGGATCTGAAACATTCCAGTCAATCCTGGAGAACCGATTCGCTGCCGTGGAAACCACAACGGACGTAAACCAGAACCTCGAAAATGTAGTTCGAATTCTCAGGGAAGAAGGCACGAGATATTGTGGCATGCAGCGTAAGGGCAGGAAGTCGAACCTTTCGGAAGAGACTTTGGGGCTCATGAAGAAACGACGTGAAAACCCACCTGTCACTTCGTCAGAGAAACGGCAATTAAACCAAGAGATCAGCAGGCGCGTACGACACGACCTCCGGTGCTCCAATACTCTTGCAATAAAAAGAGCTATTGAGCAGAATCGGGGGTCTAAGGTGTTCGTACAATCTCTTGGAAGGAGCCACCTGACGAAGTTGACCACAGCAAGTGGAGAAGTCGTTTCTTCTAAGCCGGCAGTACTTTCGGAAGTAGAGGACTTCTACGGCCGGTTATACGCATCGCATGCATCTCGACCTGATCCCGAAAATGAGGATCCTAGAGCTACATTAACACGCCATTTCTCCGAAGACCTGCCTGAAGTCAGTATTGGCGAAATCGAGACTGCTCTTGGACAGCTTAAAAATGGAAAAGCCCCTGGAGAGGACGGCGTTACCACAGAGCTATTAAAAGCGGGAGGTAAACCGGTACTTAGGGAACTTCAGACGCTTTTTAACTCTGTCCTCTTCGAAGGGAGAACTCCGGAGGCGTGGAGTAGGAGTGTGGTCGTCCTGTTCTTCAAAAAGGGAGACAAAACCCTGCTGAAGAACTATCGTCCCATATCCCTACTGAGCCATGTCTATAAGCTGTTTTCAAGAGTGATCACGAACCGTCTTGCGCGAAGATTCGACGAATTCCAACCCCCGGAGCAGGCCGGGTTTCGGACCGGATACGGCACCATAGACCACATCCATACAGTGCGGCAGATTATACAGAAGTCCCATGAGTATAATCGGCCCCTGTGTCTTGCATTCGTGGACTATGAGAAGGCCTTTGACTCGGTTGAAATCTGGGCTGTTCTGGAGTCCCTGCAGCGTTGCCAAGTTGATTGGCGATACATCCAAGTGATGAGATGTCTCTACGAAGCTGCCACCATGTCCGTCCGAGTACAAAATCAGCAAACAAATCCCATACCATTGCATCGAGGAGTGAGACAAGGGGACGTTATTTCCCCCAAATTGTTCACTAATGCAATGGAGGATATGTTCAAGACGCTGAACTGGAAAGGACGTGGCATTAACATCAATGGCGAATACATCTCTCACTTGAGATTCGCAGACGACATCGTCATCGTGGCAGAAACGCTGCAGGACCTACAACAAATGCTGAACGAGCTGGCTGATTCTTCTATGCGTATCGGCCTACGGATGAACTTGGATAAAACCAAGGTCATGTTCAATGAACATGTTCTACCGGAACCGACTACGATACACGGTACCGTTCTCGAAGTTGTTCAAAAATATGTCTACCTCGGGCAGACTCTGCGATTAGGTAGAAACAACCTTGAGGACGAGGTGAATAGAAGAATTCAGCTGGGTTGGGCAGCGTTTGGGAAGTTACGTCGAATCCTAACATCGTCGATCCCACAGTGCCTTAAGACGAAAGTCTTCAATCAGTGCGTCCTACCCGTCATGACATACGGAGCCGAAACGTGGACACTCACGACAAGGCTGGTCCACCAACTTAAAGTCGCTCAGCGTGCTATGGAAAGGGCTATGCTCGGCGTTTCTTTGAGGGATCGCATCAGAAATGAGGTTATCCGTCAAAGAACCAAAGTCATCGACATAGCCCACCGGATTAGTAAGCTGAAGTGGCAGTGGGCTGGTCATATTTGTCGTAGAACCGACAACCGTTGGGGAAAACGTGTTCTAGAGTGGAGACCGCGTCTCGGCAAACGTAGTGTAGGACGTCCTCAGGCACGGTGGAGTGACGATATACGCAAGGCGGCAGGCAGGAGCTGGATGCGAGTAGCCGGAGAAAGACCACAGTGGCGTGCACTGGGAGAGGCCTATGTCCAACAGTGGACAAAAATAGGCTGTTGATGATGATGATGATGATAATGTTCAGAATACGAATTTAAATTTATATGTCAGTGATACCGAAGATCTGGCCCTGTGGCGCAACGGATAACGCGTCTGACTACGGATCAGAAGATTCCAGGTTCGAATCCTGGCAGGGTCGACTTATCTTACCTTTTTAATAAAAGTAATGTACATATATTTAACTTACAATTTTTTTAGTTACTATCTACGCTCATTTAATGACTATATTAATGAAACAACTATAATTTCTTATCAGTCTCGCAAGCTGAGTATTTATTCAAAAATATAATTATCTTCGTATCTGTTATTTATTATGTCAATTACTTTAAAAAAAAATGATTTCTTGTGATCTGCTGTTGTACGATAAAAATGACCGTTAAGAGTCATCATTAAATTTTTTCAGGCGTACAATTAACGTGTACAAATAACCCGGGCCCTAGGCAATGGGGGGCCCTTGGTGCCGTTGGCTCTTGGTTAGGCATTGAAGTATTTTTTTGGAATGAGTGTAGATGACCATAACTCTGCTTACACTCGGCCGTTTCTTGGGCTTAAGGCAGATCTGCATCTGTGTCTTGAAATTCATGATCACTGACTAGTTGTATCTATTCCTTAAATTCTTACCCAATTGAAGCCGCGACTAAGTACATGTCTTTATGTGCATAAAACATAGGGATCCCGTTAAAATTGATGGAATGATGATATGTTATTTAATATAATAGTAGTAATGCTCTCTCTGAAATAGTACATTGGTTTAGAGTTAATTTTTTACTGTTAAATAATAAAAAGAGGGATAGTAGTAGGTACGGAATTGATAAGGCAACTTCCAGACTCCGAACTACTACTACGAATTCTCGTGATTTGAACAGACGATCTCGATAGCCACCGCCTAATGAATACTCTTTCGTTCGGCATATTTTCGCCATATCTGCGATTTATGCCTGTGATATTGCAGGTAATACTGTCTGTTACGAATAGTAATTATATGATACAATTATTCACAATAATCAATTAACTACAACGAAATAAAAGTGACATATCCTAAATAATAGTTTACAACGTATAATTAGATGCGAATTTTAAACGGCTGTGAGGCGATAAAATACAGTCATGAAAATGGAATTAGTATTAATTACTGACACGTCACTATCTCATAGATGTTTATGACCCGCCCCGCGACATCAAAAATATAACTTAGACACACGTTATATTAAATTGAAAGTGAATTAAAATAATTTTACATGAACACATTCTACTGTCGATAAATATTAAGAAAGGTCACATTTTATTATTAAAACAAGATGACTTTTCTTGGTGGTAGGGCTTTGAGTGTTACCACCAAACAACAGTACTTACTCAGTATTTTTAGTGTTACATCAGGTTCAAGAAACATAACACCTTAGTTCCCATGGTGCGCATGGGTGATGTATGGAAATATTTCTTACAGCACCATTGTCTATGGGCAGTGGTGACGACTTATCAACTGGCTCATCCGCCTGTCTGCCTTCCAATATTATAAAACTAATGTCTGCACAGCAGTATACTGACACATTATAGAAGGTCAGTTTATGTTGAAGCAAAGTTCAACGCAGATTTTCAGTGACTGTATAGAGTACTATACGGGCAACAACGACAGCAACAAAAAAAATATTGATTTATTCGTGGTTGTCATAGTATAAATAGACATATGACTTGAAAATGTCTTTTTAATCATACGAGACAAAATTTGTATACAATTTGAAACGCGTATAGATCCAATGTTCATTCAGACGCTTCAACAATCATAATCGTCAGTTACTTGTTAAAAATAAATCGAGATGTTGTACAAACGATTGAGGTGTTAGTGACACTATATAGCAATCACGTAGCAATGGTTTCTATCGGTCTCGCCAGTCGCATACGGGAATCTAATAACGCACCATTCACCCACCAGCACGCACCATTAACCTACACCAGGCAAACTTTCAGATCTTTTGATATTCAAATTTAATGTGCGTTCTACAAAATACAGTAATTACAGTAGTAGGTATACTATTGGTATACATTTTATAAATCCAGCCTTTAAATCAAGTAATATTAACTCCGCGATATTTGAAGATCATCATGAATTATGTAACTGGCCAATAAGAGACACATATTTTTTAAATTACTATTAATTATAAAAGTAGGATTATTAATAAGAGGAGTCAGTATTCAGTTAGAGGAAGTTGTTGATCCAATAATTATTAATAAAGCCTTTAACTGTATCCCAAAGATATATTCCTTAATGTATAAACATATAAGCAATAGCTTATAAAAAATACCTATAGATATGATTTTAATAATTAATGATATTAACATATAACGTAAAAAGTCGGCGCGTGTCCGTCGCTTTGTATGTAGTACCGAACGAAATCGCGCAACGAACGCTCGTGTTATAAACACGCGGACACATTATATGTAGTGTGTGATATTATGTGTGTGAATAAAGTTTTTTTTTAATCAATTGTTGAAATAAAAAAATATATATTAAACATCAAAACTAATTAAAAAATTCGACATCTAAATAAAAAGACCAAACATTTTTTACTGAAAACTATGTTATAAATTTTCCAATTCAAAATCATCCATGGAATTATACAATTGTGATTTCACATAAATATATACTAAACCATAAATAATTATGTAATATTTAATATTCTTTAAGTAAAATCAATCTTCGTCAAATCGTGTAGACACAACAGATCCGAGGTATACGAATAATTTAACGCGTCAGTTTAAACAAGAACCTGCTTTTCCGAATTTTAATTGCTGCTAAAATACAAACGCAGAAATATGTACAGATTTGCGTAAAGCTTTCAACCTGAATATCTTAAATGTTCCTCTTTAAGTTTAACTATCTAATTAATTATTAAAAATAATTAATAATCAATTAAATACAGTGAATTGTAAAGCTGCATTTCCAAGTATCTTTTTAGTTGGGAACGTATCCTAACTGGATAAAATGATTGAAATTTAATACAGATTGTTAATAAGTTTAGTAACGCGTGCAAAGCATCATTTACTGTTCTTATTACTTGCATATGTACCTATTTAGTATTTCAGTAATGAAATAGAGAACCGAATCAAAGGAGGTTCTACATTGTGTGTCCTCCTCCTTCGATTAATGTTTTTTGTCATGGGATTCGAAATATTATTTTGAATATATTTTATAAAGATATATTAAAATAAAAAAATATTGAAATTAAATAACGTACAAATATATATTTGTTTATAAGCAATTACGCAAGGTTTAATTACTTTGCATAATTACTTATATCATACAACGTACTTCATGACATATATTTTTAATTAGTAATTAATTATTCGAAATGTTATCATTTGCAAATTATATCTCTTTGGACGCGCTTTCGCTTTCGACATGTACATTCTCGGACAATTTTTTAAATTATTCCATTACAGATAGCAAAAAATAGTAGTAGATAAAATATATATTACACATTGTAATATATTTAGACTATATAAAAAAATCGTGTTAAGCAGATAATTAATCTTTAAACTTCTTTTAATTATATGACTCAAAATAAGTGGTTGAAATAACTCAACCTAAACTTAATTTAATCCAATATTGCGGATTTAAGCACCCGGTTTAATATAAGCTTATTTTGGTCAAAATGTTGTGAGTAGATTTGTATTTGTCGGATGACAATCAAAAAAATTACATGCACTGAACAAGCGTAGTGGAACTTCAAAATATTTTCCTTTAAAGAAGTCGGGAAAATAGGATATTTGCTTAGAATATATTATGTACACGTTGCGTTACACTTTTGTGTGCTTAATGACACATTGTGTAAGATTACATAACAAATAGATTTTATGACCTTTCGCTTAATATATAATTAAAACAAATAAGAAAACAACTTGGCAATGTAAGCTTTGTAATACATTTAAATGTTTTTTTTTTTATGATTAAAAAAATCTTTTTCATGTGTAGGGTCAAATTTATTTCTTTATAGCTGTAGTTATATTCAAAACAAAATCATACTTTAGACAAATAGGCAGTTATACAAATAGTTTTAGCCGTATTTTTTTCATTTGTCCATGCCATTTGCCGAGTATATAATATGTATACTTTATATATTCATACTATCAAATACTTAAGAGATATATCTACATTTATATATAATATAATTATATGTAATGTTGTTCTATTTTTTAATAAAATTTTGTAATGAGTTTGCATCTCTGAATCAAAAGTTACAACTGGTTTCGAATGTAAGTTCTAGCGAATAAAATTAGACAAATACTTAATAAATTGAAGTAATAACTTGTAAATGTCCTACAGCTGATCTCAGTCCCCCTCTTTTCGGGGAGAAGGGTTGGAGCGGACCACCACTCTGCTGCAATTCGTTTACTAGAGATCATTTAGACTGGTTTTGATCCAGCTATCTTCGGCTAAGATACTCGCGTTCTAACAATGTTGATAGCTCAGCTCAGTTTCAATTGTTAAAAGAATGATGTCATCTAAGAAACATATACAATTACATTGTAGGAATAACATGCACTGGATAGTACATTTTTAAAATTAATATAGTTGATCTCGTCCAAGTACTTCTTTAATCATACTCGTATGTCGGAGGCGTTGTGTGGTCTCTCTCTCTCAATCTCAAATCAGCTTGTTAAACCAAAACGTTTTTAAATGATATCGATGATTAAATGGCTTAAATCTTTATTTACGACTTCAAAAAGGAGGAGGTTATCAATTCGTTTGTATTTTTTTTTATTATTGTTACCTCCTAACTTTTTACTGGGTGAATATATTTTGATTTTTTTTTGTTTGAAAGCTAGTAAAGGATGTTTTAGGGTGTTGCTTGTCACGTGTTGGGCAAAAAAGTAGTCTATATCTATTCTTGGAGTTCAAGTTTTCTTCATAACAAATTTCATCAAATTCGGTTCAGCGGGTTGGTCGTGAAAGAGCGACATACAGACAGACAGATTTTCTTTCACATTTATAATAATGGTTAACGTTTTTCGTTAGAGGCATTCGATATTTTATATTTTGTGTTACGGAACCCAAAGTCGCGCGTGGGACGCGATACTTTTGCATCGCTTTGTATTATTCATGTCGCCACATGCCGGCGGTAAAAGTGGTCGCGACTCCACAAAAACTTAGCACCTGGAGCGTTAAGGTAGAAACACACTACCACGATCTACGTCCGAGTTACAGACGCAAATATAGAAATATTTTTAAATGTAATTGTAAAGATAGAATATGCTTTACATATACAGTATATGAAACTGAAATTTGAATTTGTAAAGTAGAGTAATTATTACATAGTATAAAACTTAACAAAATTTTTTTTTTAAATTAATGGATTTTATGTGTTATTTTTTACAGATAGAACGATTTGAAAGAAATCTTTTGTATACATATAATACACGGAAAATAAAGTAAAGAAGCACTATAATTTTTAAATGTTCTAATGTGATCGCCCCCTGGCTATTTCATTTCAAATTAAATTGTCTATATAATATATGAGACAAATAAAAAAAAAAACCGCTGAGTTTCTTTCGCCGGTTCTTCTCAGGTCAGGGTATTTTCTTTACCGAACCGGTGGTAGTGTTTCAATTGACCATCAATAAGAGAGTGTAATGCTTCTATATTGAATAAAGTTATTTGAGTTTGAGTTTTAATTTGATGTCGTAAATAAACAAATTCTGTGGTATGCAATACTGATACTAAATGTATCAGTATTGCACCCGTGCGAAGCCGGGGCGGGTCGCTATCGGGTAAATTTTGACACGAAACACTTGAAAAGGCTACTACAATATTGATTTATTAAAATATATTTTTTAAATAACTTATTGGTGGTAGTGCTTTGTGCGAGCGGATAGGTGTAGGTCACCACTCATTGCAGTTCCTGTTTGAAGATCGAGTAATTTACCATTAATCATTTATTAGGTGGCCCATTTGTCCTACTTATTATATAAAAAAAGCTAATTAAATCAAATACTTTACTAATAAATATTATTGATACTAACCAACAGAAATTATGCTCGTTTGATCTGATCGTTTGATTTAATCATTCATTTACTGAATTCAAATAGCTCTAGTAGCTACTTTCTATTTTGTTAGTAAACCAAGTTTAACAATATCTTATGATATACTTCAGAGGAGGTGTAGGTTGTATATCTTCTCGGCGTTTTGTTTCCTAGCGGTTCTATTGCAGTAGTTACGTAATAGTACAGCAGCCATTATTGCAGCTTATTTAAAAATTAAATACGCATAAAATTAAAAAGAAAACGCAGCGTCAAAATAATGTGGTCTGTTGTTACCTTAACATTATATTCGTTGATCGCATCAGATGACATCTGGAACGCTATGAGATTACTAATGCAATGCATTTCTTAAATACCAAGCTACCCGGTGGTACCACCCGTTGATACAAATTCTACGTACTACAATATTTTTTTCCCAAACAACATTTCCCTTGTACAAGTATCTAGCTTATAAGGCTGCATAGCTTGAGGTATTGACTTAAAATCCCGAATGGATAAAAAGAAAAGAGTTATTGTAAAAACTTGAAATTTGCAAGCTGATGGTAACAACAGCTGCTCTCTCTCTGGCCGGGGATTGTCGTCTTTACGGCTTATGGGATTCAAACTACACTAGTACATGGGTATTCCTTTCCTAGGACTAGCTTGTTTTATATAGAATTTCAACAAACTCAATTAAGTTCTTTAGCCCTGACAGCGAAGAGTCAGACAGAGATAATAATATTAGTATAGATATATACAATATTTACATTGTTTATAAATATTTTATTCTTTGTTAACTTTTTAAGAAACTGTATTATAAATTTGAAAAATTATAAATCACATTTTGTTGCTGATATTTACTATCATAAGTATTTAAATTTGATTTAACTAAAACATCAACTTTAAACAGTTATATTAACATAACTAGTTATTTAAATGACAGTTTTTAAAAATAGAACATTTTTTTATGGATCCTTTGCTTTTCTAAATTAAAAAATAAAAAACCTGAATTTAAACTTAAAAACAAAATAACTGTCTTATAATGAAAATGAATTAAATACAGAACATTGAAATACGAACTTATAATAATAGCTTTAGAACTTGTTATCAAACATGATTCTTGTTAAGCATCATCATATTTCTTTATAATTTATTTCAATTCGTAACACTTACTATGTATATTGAATATTTATTAAACGCCGGTTATGCTAATAACTTTTTAATATTAAGGGGACTACAGGAGCTAATTGCCCTTGAGAATCACGCGCACACACTAACGACAAAAACGGCATGTCCCCGCGCGCACTACGCTTAGCGAGGCGGCGAGGTTACGCCTGAATATTCCAATAGATGGCGCCGAGCCGCCGCGCGCCGCGCCGAGAAAAAGCGAAGCGAAGTCAATTCTATCAATTCTATCAATCATAGATTTCATAAAAATAGACAGGACAACAGAATTATTTTAATTTTTTTGTGTCATTTAAAAAATTATGATAAAATTAAACTGAATTAATTAAACTTAAATTATTATTATTTTATGTACAAAAAATAGTTAATTTAAACATTTTTTCTTTAATTTTTACTGTATCAATTCAATTAGTTGTAATATTAAATATTAAATCGTACCTATTTTTAAATTTTATAAGTTTGTTAAGCGATTTATTAAATAAAATTGGAACTGTTCGTAATTTGTACACTGACAAAAAGCGTAGAGTTTGTTCATTTTACTAACATCGGTACACAAAGAAAAAAAATTAAGTTAAAAAAGTCAGCATCAAAAAGTTACTATAAAAATAATATCGTCAAGTCGGTTTAGTACAATTATTGGTTAACTCGGTCAATCACAGTGGGTTTAATCATAAATCTCATAAAAATAGTTTGGATATTAGAATTATTTGAATTGTTTTTGACTGATATTTGAAATAAAACTGATTCAATTAAATTCAAATATTTTTATTTATTTTTGGTTTAACAAAAAAAACAAATAAATTTCGTTTCAATTTTTTTATTAAAATATTTTTTTTTTAATTATTCGTTCGTCGTCGTTCGTTATTAAAATATCTTGGATACTTGCAATCAATATTTCACCCACTTTCACTGAAGCTACGAGCTAAAATTTGTACTATTCAATTGATACTATTTCCAATCTTTAAAAAATATTGAATTACGTATATGACACTTCTAAATATTTTAGTTCTTTGGTTCACAACAATTACATATTTCAAGATGGCCCAGTGGGTAGAACGAGCGCATCTTATTGCGGGTTCAAACCCAGGCAAGCCCCACTAAATATTCATGTGATGTGCTAATTTGTATTTATTTATTTTTTTTATTATTAAATTTCATCCATACATAACTATATTTCCTATTATAAACAAAATTGATAAAATTAAACTCTAACGTAATAGAAATAGCTTCCGTGTTAATTTTTTTCGATTTTCTTAATTCTGAAAAAATAAATGCAAAATGTTAGCAATTAAATTTTAATAATTATAATATATATATATATATATATATATTTTTAAATATAGTCCTTTAAAAATAAAAAATTTTAGTTCAGAGTGCGGGGATCGAACCCGCACATTCTTCTTGGACTTGCTTGCATTGACCAAATACTCCATGGTGACTGTAAGAAATATGACGAAAAATCTGATTCTATGCGAACTAATTGCATTGTTTTTAAAAATGTTTCCAATAATCATTATTTATAATATATATATATATGTTTAATAATTAAATACTCTTACCTTTTCATATTATCTTTCATATGTTCGGCTTTTTAATTTATATGAACGTTTTTTAGTTTTCTTCACAGATTGTACTTTATTTCCCATGTTTACAAAATTAAACTTTATAAAAAATAACTTAACAAAAAAATAAATGGCTAACTACAACTAGACTATTTTAACTTAATATATTTATTTACATACAAGAATAATATTCGACAATTAATTTACAATTAAAATTACACAAAAATAAAATCTACGAGATTTTATTCGCAACGATGCGGTGAAAAGAGCGACACGTCTGTATAGCAACAGGCCTCGGCCGGCAGTGTCTGTACGAGGCGCTCACGCACACATGCTTACGCATTTTGGTCGAAAATAAGAAAATCTGATTTAAAAAAAATCTATTGATTTTACTAAATAATTATGATAATAAATTTTTAGTATATTGTTTGTAGAATAATCTGACAAAAGACCAAAATTATTGAAGGTATATAAGTGTAGTTAAAAAACAAAAAAATACTTTTTTAGAGGTAACTTTGCGATTTTTTTCTATCGTACCAAATTAATTACATCATGTTTTCAACACAATTAATAACTAGCATCTATCCTGAAGATTAACATATATTTTTTTCATTTGGTTTATTGCATTGGATAATATACTTTTTGGCATTTTAAAACTTGCATTTAGCTCATGTAGTCCCCTTAATACTCATCAGTATAAATATGGAAATTAAAGCAATCTGTTATTTTTGACAACTAATAGTAAAAAAAATGTAGTTCTATAATAATATTACTTAGAGTTTTAAAGTATAACTGTAAATATAAATACACTAACGACTCAAATTAACTTGTAGAAGTTACTTTGAATAGAATCATTTTATTTCAATTAAGAACGCTATAGTTAGGCGTTAGTCTAACTAAATAAAATAAAAAAATCAATGATCTCAACATTTCAAAACAATCTTAATCAAGTTATACAAAACATCAATCAATAAAAATGTTTGGCCATTGAAGTTTAATGTATTGTAAAGAAATAATAATTTGAATGCCGTTTAAATTAATTTCATAGAATTTGTATGCGATACAAAAAAACAACTTTTAAATCGTGTGTTATAATTTTAATATTCATACTTTCGATTTCACGTAATATTGGTGATGCAATAAAAATAACAGTGTAACTAAAAAAAAACAATGCAATAAAAAAGTGAAAAGATAAAAATGACGTCAGAAAAGGAAAACAGTTATCAAAATGTCACAGATAATATAACAATCAGCATTGACAGTTCCGATGGCGGGAAAAATGACAGCCAAACTGACAATCATGGGCGCAAAAATTCAAAGAATAGTCCTTGTGAAAGGGATACTTCTAAGGATTTATTGGGAGTTCCTAGACAGGGGCACAGGATGTCATTTATGGAAGAGGAGAACGTTAAAGAGAGGATTAGATTGTCTTTATTAAAGCAGTGTTCCGCCATTTTGAAACAGGGAGATGAAAGGTACAATAAGGAGTCCTTGCATCGCGCCTTCCAAGATGAGGTATGTATATGTTTTAGATCATTTTTATAATTAATTCTGATTTGAAATTATCCATTGTATTATTATATTTTATAGCGGTGAAATATAGATATCTTATAAGCCATAGATACATGTAAAATCACACATGTTTTTTCGTTTCCAAAACAAATTTACATTGTAGAATTCAATAAAAACATGTACATACCTATATAATGTCATCATAATGAGTCAATTATAATATCATATTTATATTTCATATCAAATATAATATATGACTTATTTTTATTATATTATTATTTTTATTTTATATAATATAGACAAATGTCTTTCACTGTCTTTCACATATTTACCCTGGCAACATGAAAACTGACAGATGTTCCTCAAGGCGGGAAAATTTACGTTTGAGAATTCCTCCCCCAAAAGGTTGAAATTAGGGATGAAAGCTAGTATCAGGGAAACCTTTTTCAATATTTGAAACCTGGTTATGGTTATTCAAGTATCTGTTTACGTCATGTACGAGAAAATTAATTAATATCACCCTAGATAGTAAAATTGTTGATGAAAGTTTGGTGTTCCTTTTATCGGTATTCGGCTAGTACTAGAAAAAAGTAATCGTTATCAAATATTACATTATATTGTATACATAAAATCGAAATAACATTAAGTTCTTGTTCAAAACAAGTCACGTCAGTCGTTTAATTTGAGGCAAATTAAACTAAAAACGCCACTTTCTCAGAAAGACGCCGAGTCATATGGTTTTATGTATATTTGTTTATTCAGTTTTCTTTTTATTTAGGCATTATATATATAATCTCCCCGTATATCAGTATAGATATTAACGACCCTCGATTAACGATAAAATTGCTCAATTCAAAATACATAAAAAGTTTAAACACTTATTTTAAAAGAAATAAAACCAAATTAAATTATATTTCATTCGTTTTATTGCCGTTAATGTTTATTGAATTTTCATCGAGAATCGAATTCGACCTTGGATTTCGAAAGCTCACTAAATGAGCGTTTGTTTGGCCAAAACACTACGAAATTACACGATGATTTATTATTATATATATTTGTCTACGATACATATAATTAGTGTCATATTTTAATTGTATTTTAATTAACTCTCAGTCAAACTAACTCATAGAGTTGGTGTGGCATTTCCAAAGTTCCATTTTGAAGTTATCTACTTTATATAATCTTTATTAATTATATGTGTAGATAAAAAGTTTGCAAATTGCCATCTTGGTCAGGGCGTTAGGTTAAACGTATTAATTAATGTACTATCATCGGTTAAGATATGGTCAGAAACAGCCTGAAGTATGGCTGTACACTGCCGTGCTTTCGAAAGCACGTCAAGCCATTTGTCTTGCGATTAAGCGCTCTGTCACTTCTAGTAACAGCCTGTAAATTTCCCACTGCTGAGATAAGGCCTCCTCTTCCATTAAGGAGAGGGTTTGGAACATATTCCACCACGCTGTTCCAATGCGGGTTGGTGGAATGCACATGTGGCAGAATTTCGATGAAATTAGACACATGCAGGTTTCCTCACGATGTTTTTCCGAGCACGAGACGATTTATAAACACAAATTAAGCACATATATATAGCGGTGCTTGCCTGGGTTTGAACCCGCAATCATCGGTTAAGATGCATGCGTTCTAACCACTGGGCCATTTCAGCTCACTGTCACTTCTACGATGAGAGAAACAGTAAAAAAGTTTACCTATGTTTTCACTCGATACTGACCTCTGAAATATTAATTTAATATTTAAATAAAGGGCAAGCATTGTCGCACGCAGGTCACAGCGATCAAAATAACAGTTACAAATGAAGATTCAGGAGAATGGTATTGTTTATTTCCTTTTATTGCGAATTTAATTTGACATCGTAAAATTTGATTACGTTTTTAAGAAATACTCGCAACATTTATTAAGGTTACCACGAAAGCGCTTAAAATAACAGGACATTTTTTTATTGCATATATTATTGCTTTTCATATTAATTTTGGATATATGTATACAAGTTGCGATAAGTAATAGGGAAACAGAATATATTGTATCCAAATACTGGAGTATTGATACTTTTACATACTAATATTCTCGGCCGTGACAGTGTGACGTGTGCATAGACCTACATACAAAAATATTTGCGCGCTGTCTCGTTAGGCTTAGGTTAGCTAGTGGCTAGATGTAAGCAAGCAAAGCAAAGCAGGAAATGTCAAGGTCATCGATTCAAACCTTTGGTTGGACTGCCAAAATGTTATTGAATTATCCTCCCACAAAATATTCTCAGTAGGTAGTCCGGAGTTCGGCTATCGATTCTGAAAGTATACACTCCCGCGCTTTGAAATTCATGTAAAAATTTTGATCCTGTGGCTGTATCTTTTCTGTCTTGTCGGATTTGCTATACCATCGGAAAAAGATAACAAGGTAGAAAACAATGCACCAGAATGAACAAGAGAGCTTACGTATGTACTGTAAATGTCCTGCGTCGTTAGTCACCCTCGGTCGCCGTGGCCGAAATCGAACAGTGAACATCATGATCATTTGCATATATATGTGTTTTACATTCTTATCATAAATTGCAATCGTGTAAACCTCATTAAAGTGGCCACAACATTCTCAATATACTTTGTTTCTGTTTTATTAAACATTACAACAAAGTAGGTGCAATACCACAATTCGTAATTCTTAAGATAAAATCTTAACGTTATTACAAAGTTTAAGCAATTACTTTTCAAATTACAAAATAAGTGACTAAACGATAAAAAATAATATTAATTTTATTTGCAATAAAATACTGATTTAATCAATATATATTACAATTTATTGAATAGAGTCATGTGCTAGGAACACTTGATTGGTTCACATTTATCCTTCCTTCAATAGTGCAAATGGTATTACTGTCAGTGACATTTAAGATAAAATTCATAATAAATGGTACACTAAGTGTAATAACTGTATCTCTAAATGAGAAAATTAATTGAACGAATATTTTCTTAACTTATGATTTTCAGAAGCAAAATATTTTATAATCGCAATGTAAACGAAATAAAAAGGACTAGGGTTTTTTTCGATACTCCCGGTAGGAATTAAGTTATTTTCGCTATTTATAGTCTTTTGAACGTCAGACACAATTATATAAATAAAAAACTTTTGAAAATAAAACCACACTAACGATAACAGAAATAGAAGATAAGATCGTTTGGCGGAAGCATAACATAAATCTGCGTTGAAGATTTTGTTTAAAAAAAAAAACAGAAAAAAATAACAATTATAGCATATATGTTTTTAAATGTAATCAATAATCCCGATTATAATATGGTATAAAGTAACAAAAATTTTAAAGGGCATTAAAGTGGATGAAAGTATTGGATTACAAATTAGAGCAAATGATTTTTTTTGAATGTACCCAAATATGATGTGAATATATATTGTGACAGTAAAGTAGATGAGAATTTGATAAATGCACTGTCAACCTTTCAACGTGATTGACTTGTGCTTGCATTTATGCAGATCATACCATTCCATTACCATTCATCATCATCATTAATATTTGGGATAGGTCTTTGTACACATACACTAACCATAAAACATTTCAATGTTTAAACCTTTTAAGAACTATTGCTTTGTATGATTACTTGCTTAAGTTTTTTAAATACCTTGTGACAAGTTGATGGCTATTCTAATTCAATAATTACATTAATAATAAATGATGGTATTTGGTAGCGTAACACTAATAAATAAAAAAATGCCAGTATTATTTTGTAGAAAAATTTAAGTTAGAATTTTTTTTTTCCTTCTTAAAATTAAACAAATTACAACTTGTCCATCAATATTCATTCTGATGGTTACCTACGTTACCTCTTGTAATAATTAATTTTGCATAAACTTGGTAAGGAATTCAAATTGCTTCAATTAAGTTGCATGTTCGTAAAATGCTTGAAATTTGTTAATGACTAGAATATTTATTGATGTGAGCAGAGAAGGGAGATGTTTATGTTACTTCATGCAAAATTACTCATAATTAATATTAACTCATTATTCATTTTAATTTGTATAAAGCTTTTGAAGCAACTTGAGGTAGGCAAACAGCACTAAATGACGTTAATGATCCCCCACATGTAGTCTCGCCACTCGTAGGTCTGGGAATTGTGTTCCTTGAGCCTGTAGTTACACTGGCGTATTTATCTTTAAAATTGGAATATAATTATACTAAATAAAACTGTTTTTACATGTGATTGGGTTGTCTCTAATCAGATTTTATCGTGCAAAGCCTTGCAACTGAGAAAAGCACACGTTCGATATATTTTTAAAAGTTTATATTAAAAAAAAATGACATAAAAATATGCATATGAACAAGAGCTTTATAATTTATCATTGCAGAAGTGGGTTTGGAAGACATTCCACCACGCTGTTCCAATGCGGGTTGGTGGAATACATATGTGGCAGAATTTATATGAAATTAGACACACGATGTTTTTTTAATTATACTTACGATGTTTTCCTTCACCGGCGATCTCTAGATAATTATAAACACAAATTAAGTACATGAATATTCATTGGTGCTTGGGTTTGAACCCGCAATCATCGGTTAAGATGCACGTGATCTAACCACAGGGTTCTTATGGTATTCATCGATTGTCATTCTAGAACTATTTTTTTTTATGGAATTGGTTGGCCGACGAGCATATGGGCCACCTAATAGTAAGTGGTCACCATCACCCATAGACAATGTTGCTGTAAGAAATATTAACTAATCCTTACATCGTCAATGCGCCACCAATCTTGGGAACTAAGATGCTATGTCCCTTGTGCCTGTAGTTACACTGGCTCACTCACCCTTCAAACCGGATCACAACAATACTGCGTACTGTTGTGTAGCGATAGAATATATGATGAGTGGGCGGTACCCACCTAGACGGGCTTGCGCAAAGCCTAACACCAAGTAAAACACTACTACTAATTAAATTTTATCGTATTATTACAATTTGGTGGGTAGAGCTAATGAGCATCATTCATTCCAAATTACAGATAGATTTATGTTAAATGTAATCTTCGTAATTAACGTTTAAGAATTGTATGTAAAGTATAGTACATTTTGATATTGATTTTTAATACTATTTATTCAACAAGTATAAGCTTTTATCAAATGGATTTTTATCTACAGGATTAAATTTATAATATCGCTTAAGGCCGTTATTGTTGCATCATATATAGCGTTGGACAATCAACCTTAGACGAATGGCCCACACAAGTAGTCAGCCGAGACAAGACTTATAGTCGAACCTTGTCAACGGTTTTATAAATAATACAGATATGAAGATTAAATTGATACAATGCTACGAGCACCGTAGTGTTTATATTGTGACCTTGATAATGTCACGCTGGTGCTTACTCCGGTAATGCTAAAGTCGTGACGGCAGGCATCGCATGCGTGTCACGTTTGATCGTCAATCGTGTGAGCTTAGTGTGAAATATACCACTTAATACGCGACTTAAAACGTTTTATAGAGATATTAAGTTTGCTTATAATAATAACGTGGTGTAACACTATATTTAATTTAAAACAACGGATTTAAGGATAAGAGGCTCAATGTAACTACAGGCGCAAAGGACATAACATCTTATTTCTAGAGTTGGGTCGTGTATTGGCGAACTGCGGTGGTGACCACTTGCCATTGTTCATTGGCATAACCGCCAACCTATAATATATATACCATAGATTTATTTTTATGATTTATTACATTATATAACAACAACACAACAACAGCAGCCTGTAAATTCCCACTGCTGGGCTAAAGGCCTCCTCTCACTTTGACGAGAAGGTTTGGAACATATTCCACCACGCTGTTCCAATGCGGCTTGGTGGAATACACGTGTGGCAGAATTTCTTTGAAATTTGTCACATGCAGGTTTCCTCACGATGTTTTCCTTCACGGCTGAGCACGAGATAAATTATAAATAATAATTAAGCACATGAATCAGCGGTGCTTGCCTGGGTTCGAACCCGCAATCATCGGTTAAGATGCACGCGTTTTAACCACTGGGCCATCTCGACTCTACATGTATTATTTATATAATGTGGCATATGCTGCCACATTATATAAATAATACACAAACCTGACAACTGAAAACTCAGTGATGCTTGCCCGGGTTTGAATCCCCAATCTTTTTTTTTTAAATAAAGAGTGGCTAGTGGAAAATAGCTGTAGGTTTAAATGTATCATTTAATTGATCATTATCACGTCTTACTATTATTTTGATCATCTTATGTTTTATTTAATAAAATTCTACATCTCCCTCTAAAACACAGCAACAACTTATAATAATAAATAATGCATGAACGGCAGGCTATATCGATCGCACTCTAATGATCTATCTACCGAAGATCTATAGATCAGTGATCTACAGACTAGTGATGTATGTACGTGCAGTGTTTACGAGTTACGATCACAACGTTTATGGTTAGAGGTATATGTAGTTAGATCGGAGGTTGAATGGGAATGTGAAAAAAGTTTAATCGTTTTTAGAAGATCCCCAATAAGGTAATGACGGATGCGGGTATCAATATTAATAATATATGTTTTTATCTATATATCATAATATCTATGAACTTATGCTATTACTTTAGAACCTGGACTGGCTCGACTTAATCATCAAACATTAAATTATTTGTGGAATAGTTTCTATTTATGCATTATGTGTGAAACATAATAACTCTATAGCGTATATAAATAAATTTTAAGTAACAAGACGTACTATTACATTCTACAAGGGAAAAATGGTTGACTATAGATGTGGAATTACTATTTACTGTAAGGTGTCTCGCATCTCATTACATTTTATAATATTTTTTTAAGTTAACTTGTTGTCTGAGCTTCTAAAAGGTGTAGGACCGTTTAGAAGCTCAGACACCAAGTTATTCGTCACACATTCTACCACCAAATAATAATAATTAATATTTTTGTGTTCCGGTTTGAAAGCATCTTAAAAGCAGCGATAGACTTATGCCTACTATTATCTTGGCTCTTATCTTGGGAATTATATAAGATAATAATACACCCACGTCATTTAAAAAAATAATAGAATTAAGATCTTACGTCCTTATGGATGGACAAGATCTTAATTCCCAAGATTGGTGGAGCATTGACGTTGGAACGATCTATGTTTCTTATGGTTGATCCACAAGACACAGGCTCAGCACAGACTTATGTCGCACAGATATCTGTACAGTCTTACAAGTCTGAGTAAAAAATGTCTCATAGTAAAACATGAGCAGAAAGGGCACTAGAAATAAAATAAATACATATATAGTGAATACATATTGAATTTTATACTAATAATATAGTCACAATTAACAAATTCCATGTCCAAAGATCAAAGTTAGACATTCGACTTTGCACAGTTCATTTTAAAAATAATTGAAATTCAAATCGCTTTCAAACATTGAACAGACATGTGACAGGCAATAAACCATTATGATTGGCTGATCCAAATATGCAACTGACCAATCACATTAAATCTCACCAACATGACCTACATCGCTAATACCTACGAGATCTTTTAAGGTAGCAAGTAGTGTTCATTAGGCTGGTGTCTGACGGAATTAGCGATCGCGAAGGTCAGCCGTATTAATTTCGCATGGTGGCAATCAGTAATGGTGATACTTTAAATGTGACTGAACTAGCTCATATTTTTGAGAGGTGCTCATTCAAGATCCTTAAAACTCTATCGCAGTTAAAATTAACTATTGTTACAGCTGTGCGAAAATTGGAAATTTGAATAGGCACACCTATACATTCTTATAACCAAAGACATACATTTTAGTGCTAAATTTAAAAAATTACTATTTTTTTTTGTTTGACATGATTAGCAGTAAAGGTAAAAAGTAAAGTAATAGCCTGTAAATTTCCTACTGCTGGTATAAGGCCTCCTCTTCCATGAAGGAGAGGGTTTTGGAACATATTCCACTACGCTTGTTCCAATGCGGTTTAGTGGAATGCACATATGGTAGCATTTCGATGAAATTAGACACATGCAGGTTTCCTAACGATGTTTTCCTTCACCGCCGAGCAAGAGATGAGTTATAAACACAAATTATGCTCATATATATAGTGGTGCTTGCCTGGATTTGAACCCGCAATCATCGGTGAAGATGCTCGAGTTCTAACAACTGGGCCATCTCAGCTCTTCTGATTAGAAGTTCTGAATACTTAAAAACTTCATTCTTTTTAAGTAGTATAATTTATTATTTCACCAATATGTCATAAAAAAGATAAAGTCTAATTTGAAACAGTCCAGTCGATAAAGCGTGAAGACCAAATTTCGCAAACTGCAATCCGAAAAAGTATAAAATATTCTCACAAGCCTAATTTTCAGTATGTTGAGATTGATTCAATTGACATTGATTAATTTCATACTCGGTGTTTATCACACATGTAATCACACATTTATCACACTGTTAGTTTTTCATAGCTTATTTATGTATGTAAGTTTAATCCCCCATAATATATAAATGCCTGAACAAATTTGCGTGTACGGGGTATTATTGTCGCAATATTTGCTTCATCCCGACACCGTGATACCTCTGTCTATAAATTCATTATAAGAATAAAATTCAGAGGATATTGGAAGTATTTTTAAATTTGGAATATTAAAAAAAAGGTTTTCTTCGGTGATTTTAATTCTAATTTATACAAAATCCACTGTTTTCACAAAAGATTTCACTTCATTTCTACTCGATTTTTCTTCATATATCAATGTAATTGTAAATTGAAAAATGTCTACTCAAAAGTGCTTGTAAGAGCCTACTGTCAAAAAGTGTCCGATTTCATACGCTGTACGATTTCTAGATAGCAATCTAGACTAGTGAGCAAAATACTACATTGAGAGCATCGGCCGTGACACATTAAATCTCCAAAAGAAATATGTATGATCAATAATAATTTAATTAATGAATAAATTATAGTGGGTATGTCAAGGTCAAATAAAACATTTGTTATTCGTAACATGTTTGTAGAATTACATAAACTCGTAAGACTGTGTACCGCTCAAAACGAATGCCACGATTTAATTACACATATTTTTTGAATGAATGAAATATTTTATTGTACACACCACGAACAAAAATAGAGAAAGATACAAAAAAAAAATGAAAATAAAACAAAAGTTGTAATATTTTTACATTATATAACCGAATAATTCACAATGAAGTCTGTGTAAGTACATAACTTTTCATGTATTCGACGTAAAAGATTTTTGCATATGTACATACATAAACCGTGTAAATCGTCTCTTCAAACATATAGGTCTTTGCTGAGCTCAGGAATACGAGGCTGTCACGTTACTGATACTGTGTATTAGTTGTCGCCCGCGGCTTCGCTTGCATATCAGGGGTTGGTTATCATGTGTTAGACAAAAAAAGTAGCCTATGTCTTTTCTTGGATTTAAAATTTGCTTCATATTCAAATATCATCAAATTCTGTTCATTGGCAGACAGACAAACAGATAGTGGGACAGAGTTACTTTCACATTTATAATATTAATATACATTTTTGCCAAATCAAATTACGTCAATGATGATCTATATATCGATCTAAATATACCTAAATATGTATATAGTGGCTTAGTTATGAAGAGATAACAAACAGACAGACTATATGTATGCGCGAGTGACAGATTGAGTCACCTGCGCATACATATATAATAATTGAAACTATCTATACAGATAAACATGATTTTTGAGGTGAGGACATCTTGTAGAGTTTTTAAACATCGACGCGTGGGCTAAAACATGATACCGAATGCGAGTAGCGTTATCTCGGAATGCCCGCAGCCCACACACGAGTTTAAAGCCCCAGGGTCATGCCTGTGACCTGGGAAAAGTGAGGGGATGCATCCCTTCACTCTAAAAGGAGCACAAGCAGACGTTGGCAAGGGATGCGATGGTATAAAATGGTTGAAATCCATCAATGATGATAAGAATTCCACATAAAAGGGGGAATACTTTTCGGATACCTTCGGAAAAAATAGGTGCGACTAGATAAAAAATATCTCAACACATTTTGCTATTCCCTAGGTTATACTCCCACGGGCTTATTCGGTTAAGAGCGAAATTCTAGCCAGGCTATTGAGAGTCGGTTGCGTTAAAACGGTAAATAAACATCTTTGGCTTTGATGTAATGGAATAATGAAAAATATCCTATTTATAAACACTTAAGTATTTTAAATCAAGCATTTTTTTGTTTCATAGTCAATAAAGGATGCACTTGCGCGTTAAATAATATAATTGATACACGTTTAACGAAATAGTGAAATACACTTTATGCTTAGGGAATAAGACCAATTATCGAAGAGCAGAGATCTTATCGAAGAAATCGAATAGATGATTGTTATCTTGGAGATGGCATGCACCTGCTCAGCTTCCGTTCTGTGGAAACTCTGAATGATTGTAGATAGAATCTAAGATGATAATCATTTAGTAATAGATATCTTTTTTTCATTATTTTATCTATAAGTTGAGGTGGCTTGGGTTAAGCACAGAAATAAAGCACCAAGAAAATTTAATTTTTATTTATTCAATTACTTTCTATCATTCATATTATTCTTATCGGGGAAGGAAAACTTCGTGGATGCTTCATATAATAACTAACATCTTTATATCTGCTGTAGTTATTGGATGTGTTATGTAATTCAAGGATAGTCAAAGTTTCTAAATGAACATTAAGTGTTCATATCATTTTAATTATATTGTTTCCTTGCTTTACAAAACTAAGTGTTTAATGGTTTGTACTGTGATTTTTGGCTTAATTAGAATAAAAGATACATATATAAATTCATATTGTTTAACATGACCATTGGACAGTTGCTCATAAAAATTGGTTATGATCTTATTATCAAAAGCTTTTTTTGAAAAGAGGCCATTTGATCAAAATTTGTTAAATTGTTACAATTTAATAAAAAATTAATGTTAGAGACATTACAAATTGAAAATAAAAGATTTTAAAATAAAAGGAGGATTTGAAAGGCCAAGAAAATCTTTTGACCGAAAACGAAGTTTCGCGGCCAAACCACTGGTAATAGGTAATGAAGATTCCAAAATATTACTTGATGATTTTAAGGTAAATGTAAAACAATGTTTGGCTGCAAAAGTTTATGTATGTAATGAGTTATACGACGAGAGCACATAGGAATGATTTATTAATTTTAATTCATTCGTTCACCGGTTTTTCTGGTCGGGACTATTTTTATTAAACTTATCGCGATATTTATACTGACTATCAATATTGTGAATTATGAGAAACATGAATCTGACAAGCTCGCGAGTACCCCGAGGTCTTGAACGCATCTGTCAGTTTTTATCCATCGAGTCTAGAACATGGGAAGTACGCGGCCGAGCGTGGCCGATGAGCGAGGCAGATATTGTTTAAGAGTTCAAAGAAACGCCAGTAAAACACAAGGAAAATAAACAAAAATTAGTCTTAAATTCTTGTAAAATGTGTCCAATTATAAATTTAATCATAAAACGCCGGAATCGTCTTTTAACAGCTATATTAAGTGAAGTTACCACCGGTTTCGAATGTTTTAAATGAAATTATATTAAAGAACCGACAAGGAACTTAGTATTATTCTTTTTCGACATTTACATTTCATATATATGTAGTACTGTTTTGGGATGGAGTAGATAATGCCATGCTCTCATCGTGTTTTCATAGGACTGCTCACGCAGAGTCTTAGTACTAAGTAATCAGAACCTCTTATAGTTAATATGAGCACAATTTTCCTAAAAAAGTTGACTACTAGAAGATTCCTGTTCGATTAATAATTACATTTGTAAAAAATTATCCCCGGCCTTTAATTTCTACGATACGATATTAATCAGATGTTGATTACATTCGGACACAATGTAATCACTAGCGGCCGCTCCAGCTCACTAAGCCGAATCTAATTAAGAATTAGAATAATATCAAAGTGCCGACCGAATTTACATAATCCTCCGCTCGTAATATCGATTTAAGTGATATCAATCCACCGATCTACTTTCAAGCTTCGATATGCGTTTGTAATCAGCGCGAAGCATTTATGCGTCCGATTTAAAATGTTCAAGACTGTTTTCTTTGACGTTAATACTTTAAATAGAAATAAAAAAACAACTTAGATTTAAAAGATAACATATATACTCAATAACATTCAATAAGTGGATAGTAAATAAAAAAAGATTTTGTTTTTTTTTTTATATAGCCCACTTGATAGTATTCAACACAATCTGTAGAAAATGGTGTCGTAAGAAATATAAACCATTACTTAAATCGCCAATGCGCCACAAATCTCGAGAACTGAGATGTTATGTCCCTTGTGCCTGTCGCTACAATAACTCAACTTTCAAACTGTAACTTAACAATACTAAGTACTGCTTGTTAGCGATATATATCTACCATCAAGTTATTATAAATAATATCCATCATTTTTTTTACATAATACAATTATATATGATATATCTGTAAAAGCTTTCCGACGCTTATACATTTAAAGCACTTATAAGCTGATATCTCAAATCTGTAATTGTTTTAATTGTAACAAACCACAAGTAACTTAACCAATCAATCAAAGAGTCCAATAACATCAGATCACGATCACTGTTTGTACCATAACACCGATAACACACATGCTCATATAGCGTCAATTAGAACTTCACGAAGCTTGAAACTAGAATGTCTGACCAGCAGCTATTTTGAATTGCGTCAAATAGTTTTGATAATAAAGACCACAGTGGCGTGCACTTGGAGAGGCCTATGTCCAGCAGTGGACAAGATCAGGCTGATGATGATGATGATGAAATAGTTTTGGAGTTTAGTGGAAACTCTTCTGGACAGGACGTTCGTCTCTTGTTTTTGCTTGTCTTACTTGGTTGGAATCTTACTTACTTTTAATACAAGCCGTTCTACAACTTACATCTCAGAGCAATGAGTTACAACAACAACAGCCTGTAATTTCCCACTGCTGGGCTAAAGGCCTCCTCTCCCTTTGAGAAGAAGGTTTGGAACATATTCCACCACGCTGTTCCAATGCGGGTTGGTGGAATACACATGTGGCAGAATTTCTATGAAATTTGCCACATGCTGGTTTCCTCACGAAGTTTTCCTTCACCGCTGAGCCCGAGATGAATTATAAAGACAAATTAAGCACATGAAACAGCGGTGCTTTCCTGGGTTTGAAACCGCAATCATCGGTTAAGATGCACGCGTTCTAACCACTGGGCCATCTCGACTCTTCAATGAGTTACGTTAACATAAAAATAGAATGAGTTAACTTATTATACATATATATATATATATATATATATATATAAACAATACTCCATTAGTAACGCAATACTAGAAGTTAACGAGACTGAAGTAAATTGTGTAGTCAAATTAAAAAGTTGAGACGCTCAATTCGGGTAAACCGTGGTTTTACTTCCACGTGGAGGTCTCAACCTGACCGTACTATTTAATCGTGGGACTGCCAAGCCTGTACGCGATTATTCCAGCGTATACTGTGTACGGGTGTCAGAAAATTAGTGTAATTAAAGTGACTAGTTTGCAACTCATTGACACCCTAAGGAGGTGTCTACGAGCATATTTCTAAAAGTGCTTTTACATATGGAACACGGTCACCACTCACCTTTACATTTCCGTTTCTGATCTGCCATCTGGCCTTCAAATAACACTTTTATCATAAAATTATTTTTTTAAAAAAAGGTTAATTAAACTTTATTTTGCTCAGAATCTTGATCTTTTAAATTTGTATACAAATACCAAAATAATATAAATAATTCGACCCTGCCAGGATTCGAACCTGGAATCTTCTGATCCGTAGTCAGACGCGTTATCCGTTGCGCCACAGGGCCAGATTTCAGACGATAAAATCTGTAAAATATGTAATTATATTTTGAATTTTAATAAGTTTATCACTATAATCACTATAGAGTATAAATCAATCTTTAAAATTACACAACGAATGTGGATTCGTTTTTTTAATAGATGGAGTGATTCAAGAGCAAGGTACAAAATTGTAGGATAACACAGAACATTTTAGAGGTTAGTGATGTGATGTCGTAAATAAATATATTTATTTTTCGCTTTCATTGCAATCGCTGACTTAACCCTACGAGATAGATCAAAATAATTGACTACATCTTAATAAATTTCTACATCTTACTAAATTCAACAAAAAAGTTCGCGATTGTATATTTCTATTCTCGGGGATAACTCACAATAACCATTTCATATTCTTTACTTTTCACGAGAAATAAATGGCTTATTTTCGAAGCGATTTTAAGCAACACAGTCTTAAATACATTGTGCATTTTATATGGATCAATGAAGGTACTTTATAGCATCTAATTTACTGAATATTTTTGAAGATATTGAAGATTTAACTTAGAAGATAAACGCAGGGACATAGTGGTTTGTATTGTTTAATGACAATCGAAGGGCGGGTCGCTGGTGTATATATAAACAAATAGTTACAGCCTTTAAATTTCCCACTGCTGGGCTAATGGCCTCCTCTCCCATTAAGGAGAGGGCTTGGAACATATTTCACCACGCTGTTCCAATGCGGGTTGGTGAAATACACATGTGGCAGAATTTCAATGAAATTAGACACATGCAGGTTTCCTCACGATGTTTTCCTTGACCGCCGAGCACGAGATGAATTATAAAGACAAATTAAGCACATATATATATGGTGCTTGCCTGGGCTTAAACCCGAAATCATCGGTTAAGATGCACGTGTTCTAACCACGAGGCCATCTCGGTTCATCTATATACAAATATTCATTACAAATTCGATTCATGCCCGCGACTGACAATCCTACATCCGTCATCAACTCAGACATAACTTCCACATAAGCGCGCCGAGCTGTACGAAGAAGACATGGGATTTATAGCCCATGGTAATAGGAATCTTGTCATCGAGTCGAGGCCTTAAGCGGACTTGATCATCGCTTATCACATAATTACACCGTATACGTAGCTCCGATCCACCATATTAATATCTTTGCGGTATAATCGTGAATGAAAAAGTCTGTTAGTACGTTTCAGTTCATTAATGGTTCCTTATAAGCTACAGAAGGCACCGCGGGCTAGATTGTTTTTTCACGTTACGAGTATTATAATCAAAGCATAACTCGTTTTTACTTGCACCTCGCGTTGAATTAGAAAGTCATTACTTTAAACTTAGACTGCTTTTTATCCGACGTTAATGACACAAGAACTGTAATGCGTTTCATACATTGTATGTATGTCAATATATTGTAATGCTTCTATAGTAATGATATGTTTAATTAATCATATATATTGATCTCATGTAAGTGAAGATTTGAGGGCGATGTCAAATTAAAATATCACAGTAAGGAAAATATGTATAAAATTAGACTCATAACATTTTCACTCGTAAATATATGTCAATATATTATAAATCAATGTATTTTAGTCGGTATTTATATAAATTAACATATCAGAAAGATCAGAGATCGTATCGATGTAACGATTCATAGTACCACCCAGACGGTGCGCCGTTAATGGCTTGGTGTGGCTCTGTAAGCGAAGGTGATTTTGGCCTCAGCACTCGCCAGGAGTATTGTGGCCCTTGACCGAAGGGCATCCCCACTTGTGAATGTCGTGCAAAATGCATTTTCCAGCGATAAAAAAGGTCATCAAACAAGTCCGACTGCGATGTGAGAACTAGTTTACAAAATAGGTGTTAAAGAAACTAAGCACCGTTGATGTGATTGTGGGACGATTAACATATCTGCATGCCCTTTCGCACGGACTTTAGGGATCCTTGCATACAATATCTATTATATTAAAATTATGGATGTGAAAGTAACTGTCTGTCTGAACCGAACCGCTGAACCGAATTTAATGAAATTTGCCATGAAGCAAACTTAAACTTCAAGGAAGGACATAGGTTACTTTTTTGCCTAACTCACACAACCAAGACCAACGTAAAAATTCTCCAGTTTCGTAGCATCCATTACCTCAATCTATAATTCAATTCTCTTTCACTACAGGAGAGTGAATGCTTCTAACTTCCAAAGCTAGATCAGTTGTTTCTTGAGCGAAAAACTCGGATTTTTTTATGCTATTATTCCGACCTAGGTAATTTAACTGAGAGCCTGGTTTTTCAGCCTTATAAATTTCTCTATCTATCGAGGCTGTCAATATTAACAAAGATAAAGTATTATTTGTAATACATACGTTACATTAAAACATTGTACCAATACCTTATTTATTACTAATGATATGTTAAAATTCGATGACGTAGATTAACATGAGTCTATTACATTATAATTAAGTAAATATACAGCGTGTTCCTACAATCAATAATATTAAACAGAACCCAGTTATAATAAAAAGTGCGATAATTAGCGATAGAGTCATAAATTACGATGATTACCATAAGCGAGTCTCCTATTCACTTGGTATGGTAATAGACGCCTTGTACGTACTGCTTCTGCGAACGAAACACCTTTAAGGGTTTTTTGTCGGCCATTAGGACGCTCATAATACGGTCGTTGAATCTCAAACTAGAAGCACGTAACGACCCATTGAAGACTCGTCAGATGTGATGTATTAAAATAATGGAAGACACTCAGAGCCAATGCTTTTTATAAGCCGGCTATGGTTGAGCAAAGTATTACTCGAGTTTATATCTCTTCGTGTTCTATTACGAGCTATACAAAATATAAGTAAAGCGTTGTTTAAGAGCCGAGATGGCTCAGTGGTTAGAACGGAATCTCAACCGGTGATTGGAGGTTCAAACCCAGGCAAGCGCCATGAAATTTCTTGCCGTTTCTTCTCGCTATAGGTTGCTTCCTGAAAAGATGTTAGTGTTAAAAATTGACGATTCAAAAACGTCATTTTAAAGTTAACTTGAATATAATTGATTTAATTTGATAAATAAAGAGGTGATATTTTAGTAGTTACTCAAAATCGTAAAGATATTCTTTTCAGACAATATTTAAGCGCTTTACACCACAAAACATCTTACCAGTGATCCAATATCGTTATAATTTTCAGCACCATCTTAATAAAATATCTAATCTACAGTAGGTAAGTATATAAATAATTCGAAAGCATTATTGCTTTGTAAATTTACAAGTACAATATACATCGCCATGAAAAAAAATATCAATATTAATTTTCATAATTGTAATATAGATCGTCTATAATTTATTACGCATAGGGTACCACATACCAACTGGCAGTGATCAGGCAGTCGACCGTCTAAGTATTCCACACCTCACCTTGCATCAATACCGCTGAGCTTGGAATGACTGGGATGACAATTATGAAGCGAGTTATGCTTCAAAGCACTTTACGCTAAAAAAAGTTGCTCTAAACGCTGTGTAGACTTTAAATTATATAAACAGATAATATAAAGTAATTGCATTTAATATCGAAACGAGTATCGCATATAAAAAGATATTTCTATGTAAGATAATACGCACTGTAGAAGTGTTTTCCAAAGTTCTTGAATATGCGGCTCCTTTACAGGTCGATAAATTCGGGCGAACTTATAATAAAAACATGTTAGTGGTTTTAAAACATTTCCTACATATATGTATATATATAAATATATATATTTTAACTCGAGTGAGACTTGCACTGATAATAGGTACATGAGAAAAGGAAATAATAATAATTTCTTATATAAGTTATTTCTTTAAACTAAATGCCTAGAGTAACGCTATGCGCCTACCCAGACGGTCACGACCTACAGTTGAAAAACACAATCTTTAGTTAATATTAAACTATCGAGTCGCCGCAGTTACGCACGAGTTATCGACAAATACATTATACTAGAGGTGCCAAAACAAACGATTTTGTGCAATGACATCATTGAAATATATTGACATAACTATATCTTACATACATTCGAAAAAAATAAGTTGACACAGCTCAAAACTTTATCATTATCACAAAAACGCCGATACCTTTTTATTTACATATTTAATTATATGTTTATTGAACAACAATTTCGTTCTTGAAAATACAACTCAAAAGCATTCAGCTTTGGAAGGGTCACCCGTGTAATGAACAAGCATTTTCTTTTACAAAAAAAGGCTTTTGGTTGGGAGTTTGTCACGTTACGTAGTATTCATGATTTATGTTAAAATAAAAAGGTGTTATGGTATTGCGAGCGAGCCTCCGCAAAGCCCTCCCATCTCTTAAATAACATAATATAAATGCATACTTTCCAAATATTTATATTTACTATTAATTATAGCAATCGTTTTAATTCAAAATATTATAATGTAACCTTCCGTTCTATTTCTATTAATAACAAGATTTTTGCTACAAATTTACATGTACTCGCTATAGTTTTAAGTTCACATTGGAATGACTAAGGACCCCTAAGCCTAAATGTAATCAAAACTTTTGACTCTTAAAATATATTTTAGATATGAGGTTAATTGCTATAAAAAATGTTTGTTCGAACCAGGCTAATCGATTTATATTTATTTTTATATGAATTTAACAAATTGTTATTACTTGTGCTAATATGGCGTTGAATTTAAATTATCAAAGTGTTTCTTTGACACCGTATAATTTTATAATCGTCTTAGCATTTCTAATTACCATTAATCCATATTTAGTTTTCTATGTGGCTAAAATTGGTCAAGATGTCCATAGCGGAGATACAAAACTATTAACCACTAAATTTTTACATCGTACACGAATAGCTTTAGTAACATTAAAAGTTATAAAAAGTGCATGCGAGAAGCTGCAATTATTTTACTGATTTTGTACCTACGCAATTGAAGTCGGAACATTGATATTTATGGAATGACATCTCCAATACATAGTTCCAGTTACTGTGGGGTCTCTCAGGGATCTACTCTTGGTTCATTTCTCTTCTTCGTTGTTATAAATGACTCACCTAAATTTGTATTTCACAAATAATCTTTTTTAACAGCTTGGTACCATAATGCAGGCATTCGAAATAAATGTAATGTCCTTGAAATACTTGCCATATGTGTAGCAACAGGTTTACTTGCCATCAACATAAAAGTATTTTTATTATCTACACAATGATTAATGTTCCTACAAGAACTACACGAGCAACGGCCCCGTTTCAATTTTATTATAGATCGAAATTTAATTGCGTCTGTTATCCAAACACATGATAGTCTTAATAAGGATATGGGCGGTGTTCTCTAGAAAAATGATATTCAATACATTTAAGTTATTCTCTAATTAACAGCCGGCCGCGCTAACGATGCCTGTCCGCGGCTAAATATGCTATTTTGTAAACTTGTATATCTTTCCTTTTTCACTGCTTTATGATAAAGGTGATTCCACACTGAACGTATCAAGTTTTATCATATATCGATTATCGATCGAATTATCGATTGTCTTTTTTTTACAAGCTTTTATTTACCTTACAACATTTCTGGTCAGTTTAGTCTAAATCTTGTCAGCTGATTTAAATCATTTTTAACCTAAATAGCCAAAATTGTACTTCTTGATTCAATGCATTTTTATAGCAAGAATGATCTGAGCCTAAACTCAGTATTATCTCCAGATGAAGGAGCTTCTCCTCTATCATATTATACACAAAATATATTTATTTCAAAATATTCACTACATAATATTTTAATTTTATATAGGAAGTCGCGCGAATGTGCTAGTTAAAGGTAACCAACACACATGATACCAACACATCACATACCAACAGAACGACATTAAACCACAACAACTCACGACGTTTGTCTAATAATTGAGATTTCATCATTTAAATTGACTTACATAGCGCCTCGAAGTTTCTAACTTGACATATGTCTGAATGTCACTTCTATGTGAAGCTCACGTGATCGGAATGTGGATGTTATACGCGACAGCTGATGGTACCTAATTAGATCTGTCCCCAAGTTACTGTTACGCTGGAGTGACCATCGCGATAACTGATTTGTGTTTACGAATCGCTGCACTTATGAAATATTAAATTGCAGACATAGAATATAAAATTATTTATTTTACAAGATCTAAAGCAATTTGTATGTCTTGATAAACGATTGAGTCTTTATTATTACAGTTATTAAATACGGAATATTTCCCATGTTTTTTATTTTTGCTTGTTGGAGTTCGATATTTAGACATTATCTACGACTGTCTTGTTCACGAGATATTAGTCTTATTTAAAGCCAAATTCTATCTTACTGAATGAATTTTGGTCACGGAAATTCCCAGTAAAAAATAAAGCAAGAAAAATCGAGATACAGGTAAACTCTCTTACTCTCATGCTCATGGGTCCAAGGAATGACAATTGCACAGCCCCAGACATACAGTGTTATACAGTATACATTAATATCATGGACTTCCTATGTGTGGTAAGAGTCTAATATTTTCTTAACAGAACTTTTGTTCTTCAGCACCTCGCAGTCTCGGGATCTGCAGCCATATAAGCTAGCGAATTGACAGAACCAATATACTTTAAGAAAATATAATTATAATATTAATGAATATATAACAATGTTAAGGTGATACGTCCAGTGTGGCTGCACTCTGACAAGTACAGGTTGGCCGCGTGATTGATAGATTTAATTATATACTTTTTATGGAAACCGGACGCTTGTTAGCCGCGAGATATTGATCAACGATGCCTGCGCCTGCGCCTCGCCCGCCCGCCGGCAGGCAAAAACCATTTTTAATGGCAAGACGGTAACGGCACCAAATAAACCACTGCATGTAAGCCTGTGGTAGATAATGGTATATGTGTAAAAAAAATTCCTATGAAAGCCTGTAAATTTGCCACTCCTGCGCTTAGTCCTCGTCTACCTTTGAGGAGAAGGTTTGAAACATATTCTACCACGCTGTCCCAATGGGAATTGGTGAAATACATATGTGACAGAGTTTTTATGAAATTAGACACCTGCAGGTTTCCTCATGATGTTTTCCTTTATCGCTGAGCACGATATTAATTATAAACACAAATTAAGCACATGAATATTCAGTGGTGTTCGTTTGGGTTTGAACCCGCAAGCATCGGCATACACTCGTCCTAACCACTGGACCATCTCGAATCTACATTTAAATTTTTTTCATTTTAAAAAGTAGGTGCTAATAAAATATTTGACTTGGAAAATAATAGTTGATTATTTCTTTTTACACCTCCGAGGTTTTTTAAATTTTTAATATATAGTATTACTATTAATATTACTATTGTTTAAAGGTTTAGAAATCGATGTCAGCAAATCTAAAAAAATATAATTTTGTTTAATTTTAAAACCGACATGTTTAAACGCTTATTCAAGTACGCTTTTACAAGCACTTTTGAATAGTCATTTTACAATTAAGTGAAGCTACCACCGGTTCGGAAAGTAGATTCTACCGAGAAGAACCGGCAAGAACGTCAGTAGTTACTCTTTTTTAAGATTTATAAAATACAAAGTCATGTTAATTAAATACAATTATTTAAATTAATATACCCTGCTTGGAAGTCAACAGTTATTAACTCCACGCTTTTTTATCATCTATAACACAGAAAATATAGTCAAGAAACACTGATTAGAATTGCCCCGTGCGAAGTCGGGGCGGGTCGCTAGTATATTATATAAACACAGTTACGATGTTAGAAATATTACAACATGGAGTACAGATTAATAAAACTTAGAATCAACATGACAATACTTGCGTTACAAGTGATTTTAAGTAACGCCTCTCCACGAGCATTGTTTGATCAAGTTATGATAATTGAGACATAGAACCCTTTCACACTGACGATTTATATTTATATTTGAAAGCATATTTCGATAAAAGTGTAATTATTAGGTATGAAAGTTATTTAAATTAAGCTTGTAAATATACCGCTGTTCCTCCTCTTAAGTTTGAAGTTTACAATGCTTATCCAGTGCAAATTTACCTGCATTTTTTTGTTGTCTTTCATCTTCAAGCACGAGATAATTTGTACGTGAAGCTCAGCAGTTCTTATTAGGACTTGAACTCACAATCTAAGATTCATATAATTCAAGTTTCTGCTCCGCTGCTACTGACTGTTAGTGAGTACTAAATTTAGTAAATCGACCGAAAATATTCAACTTATAATTATATATGCAATGTATATATCGTGCGAGTACACAATATAAATATGACTGTTATTTGCAATGATAATAAAAATGTACAATTAATATCATACGCAGGTACCTTGATAAGGTCAATTTGCATCTCCCCATGTAATTTCTAGCGACATAAAACATTACGAAAGCCCTGTCTCAGCTGTCACTGTTCACAGCGGGATGCTAACGCGTTGCTCACCGCAAGAACTCGCTCACCGCAAACGCGACAGCGTGAGCAAAGAAATCAATTTACTTAACAAGCAATGAAAGAATCTAAAGTTTGAATTTAGAATACTTAACTTATCTTATTACATAATAAGACTAACTTTACAGGAGAAATAAATCTAGTGACTAATGGAATCTGCATACTACATTATCTCATACTAGGAACGTGTCAGACAAAATAATATTTATAAGACGCATGCTTTGTGTTGCTGGACATGCATAATAGTCGCCGTTATGTTACAATGGGAACAGTAGTCGTATCATGTTTGTTTCCATGACTGATACTCGTACTGATACTGATACATTTTAGTGGGCTGTTAGCACTTCATAATTTTTGCTATAATTGTCTTAAGAGAAGAAAATGCCAAGTTAGAACAAGTTAATTCTAACCGAAGATTATGGCTTCAACCCCGGGCAAGGTTAAGGTCTTATGACTATAATTTGTTTTTGGAATTCATATTTGTGCGGTGAAAAAATATTATTGGGAAAAAAGTCTGCCACATGTGTACCCACCACATAATATGTAATCCCCAAAAAGCAAGCAGGAGGAGGTTATTTTTTCAGTTGTATTTTATTCATATTTGTAGCCTTGGAACTCTTTTGTGAAACACTTTATTTTAATTATTTTTCTCTTAAAAAATAATATTATTTTTATCTCTACAGACAACGAATTGTTTTCAGCGTATCTTTTATACTATATTTATGGCCTTTACAGTAAACTTTAGGCACCGCTTTGATCTTAATTAAGAGGGATCCTCAAAAAATTCAATTTTTTCCTTTAAGTACGTAGGAAAACTAGCGTTAAATAGTGCACAGTACACAGAAGGAAAAAAATATGCATCTTCCGGCAAAGACGTATAGGAAGCCACTTGAGTCTAGAACGATATTCGGATACATGGTCACATTTTATATTGATTTAGCAATAGACTTTATTTTTAATATGATAATCTAATATTATAATATATGATGACCATATCAATATCAATTAAACATTCTTGTAACATAATTTTGGCATTGGACGTGTTTCTAGAATGTTTAGTGCCAGTTTTCTCAGCGAGTCATTACAAGTGGTAGCAAACGGTGTTACATGTGATTTTAAATCTAAAATTAATATTATCCAATTAACTAAACGAATGTAAATTAACTTTACAAATATCGTTCAGAGAGACATGTTAATGGCGCGCACTATAAACATGTCGCTTTGAAATAGCAAGGCTGCCTGTCCAGCTTATTAGAGCTTAGATCTGATTTAATACCTAGATCGTAAAAGGTAACCACGATTTCTCAATATTTTACAATTATCGACTTGATTAATTTGTTTTGGTAATATGTGAAGTCATATTCTTGTTACAGATTAATGAAAGATTTGTGTTGTTTTATAACTTCAGGGCCTAATCTAATTGTAACGTCTGTTTTTAAAGTGTTGTTATGCGTGTTTTGAGAAATTACTAATATCAATTGAACGTAAAGCATATGATAGGAGTTACGCGGACTTATGTAAAAGGTAAGGATCGAATCTGCTACTTTTACAAAGCTAACCTTCGTCAAAGATTACGCTACAAACGCTTCAGTTGATCTTTTCTATATGTAACGTTTTCTGACATATTGTGTTTCATTTCTGAAACTTTGCTTATTGGTTCGCGATCATTATTAATACTAGAAATTAGAACTTATAAATAAAAATACTTGAATTTTAGATTTCTGGATTGGCCAATGACTATAATGGTTATTACTAAGCTATCGTAAATCCGTTTCAATCTAAGCATCGGGATGGCTCAGTGGTTATACTACGTAAATATTGACTGCTGATTCTGAATTCAAACCCAAGCTGAGCACTACTGAATTTTTTTTTTTTTTTTTTTTCTCTTTAATTTAAGGAGCTTGGTCCTTTCCTTGGACTACGTCGCTCCATAGAGTACACAAAATTTTACAAATAATCCATATTAACTTAAGAGCTACTAAACATATTGTTAGATACACTGTTAGCCCGGAGACACTTTTTATATAACCGTAATAATGCCACAGCTTCATCTGATACAGGTCGGGCAAGGGCAATGTTACAACCGCCAATTCCTTGTATCATAGGATAACGGCCAACGATCTCCCGTCTTTCTGTTTCATTGCGAATACATTCAAGTAAAACATGATGTACATCTTCAGGTTTTTCGCAATCAGGGCAGTTAGGAGATGTAACTTCACTACTGAATTTATGTGTTCGATATGTGTTTATAACTCATTCCATTATCAGCGGTGAAGTTTAACATCGTGAGAAGGGATTGTCCGGGCGGATGAGAATCGGCCTCGTATATCCACCAACCCACATTTGCAGCGTGGTCGAGGTCTTTGCCCAGCAATGGTATATTAACAGCCATTAATTTATGTATGTATATGTATTGATATATATTAGAATGTATATTTTTTAAATCAAGATTATTATTACACCTATGATGAGAACACATAGAATCACCTAGAATCTTGATAGTCGCCGATAGCGTCTCGTCAGTTTTCCTGCCAAGTCGTCTCAATTCTAAACTTTCTATGTTTTCTACGCCTTTCCTAAGCTTTCATTTAACATCACTTATTAAAGTGTTACTATTAAATACATAATTAAAAAAAAAAACATAAGTAATAAAAATCTATTTGATTATCAAATTAATAGTCAAGTCACATTTATAGAATATTTATGTACATTAGTTGCACCATTTCTTGTGAACTTATTTAATGAGACAGCCCGTGATAAATGAATCGACTTACATATCTAGATTTTACGACGTATTTAGACCTTACCTTAATTGACTATACGTTATTTAGCATAAATATATTATTACATATATTCACTTAAAAATATAAAATAGAATATGTTTTTTATTTAGTAGAAATTTGAATTTTTTCATGCGCTACCTGATTATAGTAAAAAATATTCTTTGCAGAGGCGAAGTCCCCAAACATTTTAATTGAGGAATAATTGTTGTACCCGATAACTTTGGAACAGTATGCCTTACACATAATAAATCTATTTATAAACGCAGGGCCGTATTTAGGGGAGGGCAACCAGGGCAACTGCCCTGGGGCCTCCACATGAGAGGGGGCCTCCACATGAGAGGGGGCCACAGTTTTCAGCAAGTTAACAAATACTGAGATATAGTCAAAAGTTACCGATACAAATACGAAACAATTCATAGCTTACTGATTGAAATAATAAAAAACTAATTAATTCATAATAATATAATTATTAGGGTGTTCACGCTTCTGTTTGTCTAGGGCCCTCACTGTTTTGTGGCCCCGGGGCCTCCACACCTTTAAATCCGACTCTGTATAAACGTTTACAGCCTACATATGAACAGCCTTTATATAGCCGTACATACGAAATGTTTAAAATGTTGTCCGAAGTAATTGTTTTCTTGTATTTTTTTGTTCTGATAGAGAACAGATTATTTCGCAAATATCACGTATGAAGCAAACACAATGAAGATGAAAAGATGAAAGGGTACTGTCGAGATTACTTACATTATTTTATTAAATTAAAAAAATAGTTTTTTAATAAAATACATTTTGTATAAACAGGTTTTAAAATCATTTCATATATTTCAATAATGAGCTATTATATATGAGTATATTGAATAAAAGCTCCGGAATAATAAGAATAAAGTAGATAGCCAAATTCTATGAACAAAGTCGCGTATCCAGTTAGTCAAGAATGCCACTGTTCTATCAATCAAATGTCGCCTAACCTTGCATTCACTGCAACAATACCGCACTTCCATTGGTCACTTCACAGCGTGACAGTTCGGGTCACGACCGACCAATCATAGCCTGTCATTTTGTTAAATGTACAAATATTTTTCAATTATCCGTGCACCGCCTGACTAATGAGTAGCGGCTCGTTTTGTGAGACAGCTCTCGACGTATTTATTATATTCTAGTTTATCATAATATGATATAAAATATATTTTTGTTCGTTTGTTTTTTTATGGTACATATGACGGACGAGCATATGTGCCACCTGATGGTAAGTGATAACCATCTCCTATAGACAATGGCGCTGTAAGAAATAATAATTATTTCTTCAATTACCAATGCGCCACAAACCTGGGCAAACTAAAATGTTATGTCCCTTGGTGCTGTCTGGCTAACTCACTCACCCTGTTGTTTGGCGCTGGAATATGTAATATATCTGGGTAGATCTGATGAGTACCCACTCTTCAGATCTACCCAGATGGGCGTGCGAAAAGCCATACCACTAAGGAGCTTGTTTTTATACTTTAAATAGTATATGCTTATACGCTTATTAGCTCGATCTCATGGCTCATGAATCTGCATGGTCCAATGTTCGGATTGATTTTTGGACAACAAACTGAAGAGGTTGTTTCGTAAGCTATTTCCAGCATAATATTGCCTTGTCTTGCTAAGCAATAGGAGTTCTACAAGAGCCTTATACTTCGGAAACGATTCACTGATGCCAGTACCTTGATGCACACTAGTCTTAAAAGTTAAGAGATGAACGCATCTGATAAAGTGGAACTTCGAATCTAATTACATCATTAACCGAAAACAACTTCACCGCGATGAATCAAGAAACTTTGAATCAAGATAACATAAGTTTCATGAGGCAGAACGAAATACATACAGAAGAATCGGATATCAACAGAAGTTCCATAATTTGATTGACCGCTTGCAGCCCATGTACACCGCGATCCAAAATCTAACACCACTCTCATATTTAACTTATCTTTAAGTAAATATATTGTTTGTGAGGAATACATCTGTATACCGGTAAATTATGTTACCATTTCTTCTATATTATAAGTAGGTAGTAAACTTGAACCCACAAAACACAAGCAAGGTATTTTTTCCTAGTATACTATTAAAACAGATGAATCAAACTAGTGCTCTGACATCAGTTGTGGTGGTGAGCCAACGTATTAAAGACGAGAAATCCAGTAATTTGTTTTTATTATAAAATTGGTAGAACAGGCAAACCGCAAATGCTTCTCACCTTGGAAACTAAGTTATTATGTCCTTTGTGCCTTCAGACACTGACTTATTCACCATCCAAACTGGAAGCCCTTCCACCAGCCACCACCTTAAGCTGACTATAATGACATGATCATTTTTTATTCATTATTTAATTACAATCCTTATTTCACTAAACTTAGCTGACTAGTGGTATCGTATATATTATCCCATGCAACAATTAACGTAATTTGTTGATTATTAATAAAACTCTTATTAATGTTTTATAGTAATTTATGTTTTAATTAAGTTGGTCCCAAGCTGTTGGCCAGCAGTGTATGTGATATATGATACATTAATTAACACTTGGAAGGTCGCTGGCGACATGACTGCGGTTTTGTAGCGATCGTTATTAATTATGTCTCAAGCCTGATATTAGAAAATCATTAATTATTTGAAATCTTATTTGGTGTTGTTACAGATTCATTAAACTTATATATAAATCGGATTGAGACATGTGGGTAACTTTATAGCCCTACAAGTTTAATAATTAGCTCCATATGTTTGTTTGTGCATCTCATACGAATCGATAGACGATATATAGAGAACCTTGGTTTTTTTATATTTCGGGAATATAAAAACGTATACTAGAAACAAACTTTTTTCTATTAAATAAAGAGCTTCTCTTCTTGTGATGCGGAAACTGATTTTGAAATTAAATTAATTAATTTAAAAAAACTAGGTATATCTTAAATTGTCGATGAAGTACTACGTACTACGTCAGCAGTAAGAAATCATACTTATGTTGTTATTATGTGTTGTTTTGTTTATTATTATTATTTAGTCAAATTCTTATTCGTTTCGCATAAAACTTTCGCATTGTGAAAAATAAAGAGTGCGAAAACGTTGATTTGGCATATCATACTAATTTCTTAGTTCTATCAATGGTATGTTCAAATGAGTCATCTGATGGTTAGTGACCACCACTGCCCGGAGACATAAACCAATTCGCATCCTAGCTGGGAAACTGGGATGCTATGTTCTTGTAGTTACACTGGCTCACCCATGCTTCAATCCAGAATAATATTGGTCTAAATTATTATCATTGTATAAATTTTAATATAACGCGTGGAAAGTCGGTTCATACAGCTGGTGTGATAGTTGTATACAATAAGTTTCTACGAATTAAATGATCATGAGAATATAAAGACCATACCACATTACACAACTCCATATAAGACTGATGATTACAACACATTGACAAATGATCTCGAATCGGCCAGCATCCTCCGCTGTAATTAAATACAAGAGTAATCTGCGATAATAATCGTGTTTTCGATTATTTAGAACAGTTGCCCGTCAAAGCGTCATCGATCAGAGGCTTAGAAGGTTATTTGAGAAGTAATTGTTTATATGTTACTGTAAAAAATGTATAATATGTTAATAATAATAATAAGCTACTGTAACTATCCATATATAGTCTTTGTATGGTTGTCCGATACGATTCGTCTGATTTTTTTATTGTGACTGTACTTTAGTAAGTTGTTAAGCTTCTGGCTTAAATTCTTTGACCTTTAATATGTAAACCTAAGGGACGGGCTTTACTAATCCGGATTAGATTCTACCCGTTCGAAGTTCCCGGGTAGAATCTAATCTAATAGAAGTTCGATGTTTGTTTGTGTGACCTGTACGCAATGCGAAGCCATTGAATTGAAATATGAATGTTTCTGGAATTATAAAGTAAATAGCCTGCAAATTTCGTGACACTGGACAAAGATCTCCTCTCCTTCTACAGAGGTGTTTCCTTAAAAGCCGATCACTATGAATAAATACATGAATAAAATACATGGCAATTTGGTGGTATTAGCTCGTCATTGGACCCATAAGTTCGGGTTTAATAGTTCAAGGCCATCGCAGCTCTAAAACAGTAGTACTTATTTGTAAAGCAACCGTGAACGCCGAGAACGATGGTTACACTAAATATAGATTAAAAGCAACCTTTGTTTGTAGCGTGTACCTCAAGCATCACGGTCTCTCTGTTTAATTTAACAATTGCTTTTTTTTTTTCGAGGAACAACGCCAAGCAAATATTGAGCAGATTTTGATAAATCATTGCGTTGCTTTCGGTATAAATTGGTTAAGTCTCAATTTAATTGGTATATGTCATTGTTGAGTTTTTATTAGAAGCATACATTAAAGCAAATAGGTAATATCAGTTTTGCTTGTATTATTAAATTATTTTTAGTATAGTCTGAATAATAAAAGTAACAATTAAAGTGCCAACCCTAATCTTAAACAAGCCTCTTAATACTACTGTATTGTACTGTCAGCCAAAGCTTCGATTTGCTTACTGATTTATGATTCAACGATTCGTTGATTTATGATTCAGCACAATGAATCAGCCTAAATGATGGCAGATCTAATAATTCATGTCGATAACTCGCTTAGATAATTTATATTTCGGTGAATGTTTGTGGTAGTTTAATTGGACTTTTTGCTTTTGAGATTAATTACATTGTATTGCAATTTAATTGTGTATATTTATCGACAGTGCAGACAAGATGGGCAAAAATTTGATCAATAGATACGTGAAATTATTGACAAGGATGCGATAATCTTAAAAACTCGACGTAAGTAATTTTATTAGCAGTATCTACTAGATGTCCGTGTGTGTGAAAAATAATTAGTACCTAATTTTATTTTCTGAAACAAGTTTAGAGATATTTATTATTATTACTACTCGTCGCAAGGATGGAATGTATTGAAAAAGGGAGGTCAACATTTAAATGGTGCAGCCATTTATTTGGCCGCAGGTTTCGCAGCGAACGATTTGCACATAACTTGGAATTTATGAAAGCGTCTACAGATATTCTGCTTAATGAATATTGCTTATCGACTGGTTAGACGAATGTTGTTAGCTCGGCAAGTATACGTGACAAAAAATAATGAATGTATCAAACTCAGGTAGCTTTTTACCAGTAATTTGTTTTAAGAGCTATCTTATATACATATATAATATCGAGATTACCACTTACAAACACACACATTTATGTTATCGAAGCGTTTTAATAAAACTAATTAAAATAATTACTCAAGCTTATATTGTCAGGATCACCTAAAATTTCAGCTTGTTGAGTTGAGGAAAACCACTTCAGATTCAATATCAAGTGTAGTAAAAAGGCTCCTCAAACACTATAAAAACAAAAACAAAAACGATCAATTTTAAATGAAATTCGAACTAATAAAAACCCTTACCCTTACTTTTACCCTAAGGAGTGGTATTTTTTACAAAACTTATTCAAAGTAACAACATTTATATTCAATTTTACAAATATGTTTACATATTTTAACGGGGTTCTGAGATAAAAAATAAAATTTTAAGGAATTGCAATCGAATTGAAAACGTCATTATATTTTTAAGTCGGTTACAAACAGGGACTGTAGCTCATTAATGAAATAACAAGGCGTCCCGTTGGTCTACTTTTCTCGCAGAGCAACGAAAAGCATAGAAACGACGATGATTGACGACGATGAGTGTTCATCGTGTCAAAAATGGATGTTTTTTTCCTTGTATAATATATCTTCAACAAAGACCTTAAATATTGTGTCACGTGTTTTAGTATGACTTTGAATATTGGTATAATATGCCATTTTTATATATATTTTTTGTAAATATTATCGAGCCCGTTTGGGTAGATATCTTCAGGTATTTTACAGTTAAACAGCAACAATTAGATTGTTATGCTAGATGGGTGGGTGACGGTTATCATCAAAAGGCCTATTTATATGTTTATTACTATTAAAATTTATTTGTTACAGTGTTCCGATCAATTTTAAAGTATGCCATGCGTTACTTAACAAAGTAAAATATAGATTGATTGATGCTGGAATCCAACAAATCCACCAACCTGCAATGGAACAGGGTGGTGGAATATGTTCCAAACCTTCTCCTCAAAGGGTGAGGAGGCCTTTAGCCCAGCAGTGGGAATTTACAGGCTGTTGTTGTTATTGTTGATGCTGGAATCGATACCAAAATGTTAAATATGGAATCAAATCAAAATATATTCTTTATTCGAGTAGGCTTTTGTAAGTACTTTTGAATCGTCATATAACAAGCTGTATTATGTGAAGCTACCACCGGTTCGGAATGCATATCCTACCCAGAAGAACCGTCAAGAAACTCAGAGAATTATTTGGCACATTTATTAAAATATTAAGATTTATTGGTGCTTGTAATATTTATACATCGCTCCATAGATCTTTGCCAATGCCGCGGACATGCCACATCTGGAACAATCTTACATCTATGACTCTCAGCAGTCAGGTGTTGCCATAAATAGGCCTGACTAACTAGCCTTATCTTACTCCTTCATAATAAATAACGTCGGCACAGCCGTCTGTCCTGTTCGACGTATGCTTAATGGATAAATATTTTCTTAATATATTTCCATGAAATTATCGAAATACAAGTTTTGATTAACAGTAATTAATTAGTAACACCCACCAGATGATATCAGACATTAATAATATTGCAACTGAGGGATATTACACTAATGCATATTGCGTTCATGTTTTAATACGGAAGGAAAGTATAGGGGGTTTTGCAATAACAGTGTGTTTACGACAGTACTCTAAATAAAGATTATAAATTATGTTTTAGTTGTATTATGCAGAACACTTTGACTCAAACTCAAATAACTTTATTCAATATAGAAGTATTAAGCTTACGTATTGATGGTTAAATGAAACAGTACCACCGGTTCGGAAAAGAAAATAATCGTCATTTATCAAACTATATTAAGTAGAGCTATCACCGGTTCTGAATGCATATTCTACCTGAGAAGAACCGGTGAAAAAATCTCAGCGGGTTTTTTTTTTAGAACTGAAGACTGAAGACTTTTATTAGAACTGAAGTTTATTGTTTTAGATACTTTTATCGATTAACATGAAACAGTAAAAATTTTTATCTTCATATTAAGATATTAAGTATCAATTGAAATGTCTGTGAGTGTTATAATACCGCTCATATTTATATAAAGATAATCCTTGTCGGTGTTACGCAATCAAACTCAAGACAATAGCGCGACGAAGTTTCGTAAGAGCTTTCAAGCGCTAAGAATTACGTAAACTTGCGACTGTCTTAAGTCGGTCTTAGTGCGTGTAAAACAAATTTAAAATCTTCATTTTTTTTTGTCAATAAACCAGAGTAAGTATAAAAGCTTTGATTTAATTGTGCATAAATAATATCATCAAAATTAAAATGGTACAGTGGAATCAATAAAAGGCACCTTGGATAAGTCCTCTTTTGCATCGAAGAAGAAAATTTGAGGCTAAATATTTCATGCTCTTGAATAGTTGACAAAAGGGTTTTAGGATGTATGACCCTGCACAAGATGAATTATAAACACAAATGAAACACATTAAAACTCATTATTCGTTGCCTGGATGATGATACATGATATTTGATTTAATTTCACGTTTTCTATCCACTAGGCAAATTCCGCTCGTTTCAAATATCTAGAACACTTTGTTGCTGAAATTATATTGACTCGAATTGTTTTCATATCACATAAAATATGTGTATTTAACTTTACAATAAAATGTATTTGAAACTTTTTGGTGATGTATTGATGCTGTGGGGGTGTAAGGAATAGTTTACACTTCCTCCAATGTTGCCAGTAGGCATCACAGCGGATGAAATGTCCCATTCGATAGTTTACCAATATTATTTTAAGAAAAAAATAATTACTTTACCCGAAAAAAAATATGTATGTATGTATTGGTACCTTAATAACTTTTGAATTATTATTATTTTATGACAAGACTATTACAAAATATATTTCGTTGATCTAAGATAATATTTTTTAACTTTAAAGTAATTATATCGAACAGCAAAATAATTACTTATGAAGTTAATTACAGCATTTGGATTGCACAACGTTTTACAAAGGCAAGGACGATATAATTTTATTTAAAAAATTGTATAAAAGTTGCAAGTCTGCGCTGTGACATTGAGGTTAATCTTCGGGTCACGCGCGGAGCAATCAACAGTATCCATGCATTCAGTTTAATCGACATCGATAAAAGATTATAAATTGTATAGCACACTGATTATCACTACATATTATAAAACAAAGTACCCCGGCCACGACTGTCTGTCTGTCTGTTCGCGATAAATTTTGAAAGTACTGAACGGATTTTCATGAGGTTTTCACTAACTTACTTATTAATCCCTTTGTCTATACAAAGGGATTAATAAGTAAGTTTTTTTTGTTTATATACACAAAAAAATTATTAAAGTTTTTTGTGTATATAAACAAAAAAAAGTTTAAATAGAACGACAATTCTTAAACATTTCGAAAAGGGCTAAACTAAAATAAAAAAAATTATGAATAAAAGGCGAATGAATATTAATGACATCACTAATGTTATAAAAAATTGTTCATGCTCGTTATATGCAGATGACTTAAAAATTTACAAAACAGTAAAATCAGTTGATGACATTCAGTTAATACAGGATGACCTTAATAATATTATGAACTGGTGTGAAGTCAATAGTATGGCTCTTAATACTAACAAGTGCTTTCATATAAAATACACGAGGAAGAAAAAACCGCTTGTCTCCAGTTATTTTATTAATAATGTAACCTTAAAAGAGTTATCTGAGATAAGAGACTTAGGAGTTACTATTGACAAAAAGTTAAATTTTAAATCACACATAAACAATATTGTTGACAAAGCTGCAAAGTTCTTGGGATTCATTAAACGCAATACTAAGGGATTTTCTTCCAGGACTAAAATTATTTTATATAACGCTTTCGTAAGAAGTCATCTTGAATTCGCCAGCGTCATTTGGAATCCTTTTTACAGCTCTAACTCTCAACGCGTTGAAGGAATACAACGTGCATTTACTCGACATTTGGCCTTCCAAGCCAGCGGTTTCTCACACAGGCAGCCATACAATCAGCGACTAGCTGAATATAAATTAATGTCTCTTCGAAATAGGCGGGATATTCTCGATCAATGTTTTTTGCATAAAATTATACACAACAAGGTTAAGTGCTGCGACCATTTACATCGAATATCTCTTACTGTTCCTCGCAAACATCCCCGAAGTTACATAACAAAAATATTCCATACTTCTATCACGAAAACTCGTCTTGGAAAAATGGCTCCGATAGTGCGCATATGTGCTCGACATAATGAATTGACAAAAGTTATACATGGCATTGACATCTTTCATGATAGCTTCATTGCTTTTAAAAAAAAGCTCATGGATTACTTTTTATTAGCTAAATAGTGCGTTACATTCCTGTTATTTTTTTTTCTTTTTTTTTCTGTTATATTATTTAGTTATAGTTATTACGTTTATAAACGACGATAGCATAGGTCATTTTTTTTTTAATTGTATAATATGTTTTATTTTCAACTTTAAACAAATATGTTGACACGATACACTATGAATGTTATGTACACTTGTAATCGATGTACATATCAGAAGTTGTTTTTCTTTTGTTGGATGTTGTGTAAGCCATCAATTAATATGTATATTGTTAGTGTACTTATTAAATAAATAAATAAATAAATATTTAAAAAAAAACTTATGTCAACCCGTGCGAAGCTTTCCGCTAGTTGCTTCTAATTATATTTCGCTTTGAAGAGTGAGCAAGTATAACATACGCAAATGACATATTCAAATCAAATCAAAATCGAAATATACTTTATTTAAATAACCTTTTAACAAGCACTTTTCATTTCCGAATTTGAAAACGCTACTTAGGCTGATAACTACCAGACCAGGTAGATATGACAAACTGTTTACATCACTTCCAAGCTTACACCACACGTTGAATGACTATATCTAAAGAGTATCAATTTTATTTATAAGTCCTCAGATTATCATCTCATTTTATTTTATTAAGAAGGGCCGACATAGCACACAGGATTAAGAGGAAAGGTGGCGTTTTGCCCATACAAACGTTGTCCATTAATTCCTCTTTGGATATTGAGATTAGAGCACTGTTTTTTTTAACATTGATATACTACTGCGGGTATCGATGTTTTTCTTTTCATAAATAAGGTATTATAAGAATTAGGATCAAACCAGTTTGGCCGTTGGGTTATCGAACCACGATTCAAACCCCATATCAGTAACAATATATCAGCTTGTCTACTTTTAGTCCACATAATAGAATGTGGGCTCAGCTTCCATTTTTATTGAATTTAAAACACGAATGATGTAGGCGGACGTCATAAATAAGAACATGATTATAACTTATACGATCCATAAATACTGAATCAATGGTGATATTAAACACTATAATGCGCGCTCGTTTCAAAACAAAATACCAATTATAATTTATGAGAGCCGCATTAACATTGATCTAAATACAGCATCCGTCACAAAGGGCACACTTCTGTGCCACATTTGAATATAATAGCGTTTATCTATATATCTATAAATAGAATCGTTAAAGTGTCTGTTTATGTAAATGCATAGAAGATTAATGATGATTGAATGTTATAAGAACCCGATATCTTGTCGAGTTATGTCACAAAACAACGTTAATAGGGCCAGTGGTTGCATCGCTGGTTCAGTGGTGTATAAAGTAGACGGAGGTTCTAGGTTCAAAAACGCCGAGTCTGATCAGAAAACGATCATTGGTAGTTTGGAGTTTGACAGTATGTATAATCTCATCAAGTGAAGCTTCAGCTATCAAGTAAAGCTGTTGTTCTACTAGTTT